>NC_090296.1:98479769-98790564 GCF_039906515.1 Pseudorca crassidens
TAAATTGCAAACAGCCACTCTGGAGAAGTGTATGGTGTTTCCTGAAACATCTAAAAAACAAAGCAACAGAGCCTAGGGCACTTCCACTTATGGTCCTATAGATTAGGGAAATTAAAATCAAAAAGACACAGCCACCCCAAAATTTGGGACGGCTGTGTTTACAAGAACCTCGTTTACGGTACAAGTTCAATATCGCAGAAAGCAAAAAATGGATAAAGAAGTTGTGGTACTTACGTACAATGCAATATCACTCAGCAATGAAATCTATGTCATCAGGCCAGTAGCAGCATAATGAGTGGATTCAGGTACGATGATTCTAAGTGAAATAAGTCACACATAAAAAGAAGCATCATAAGATATCACTAATACACGGAATGTAAACTTGGCTACACAGGAACTGAATTACAAAACAGAATAGGGTCTCAAATGTAGAAAACCAACTTATGCTTGCTTAAGGGGAAAGGTGAGTTGGGTGCTGCATAAAACCAGAGATTGAAATTAACACAGATACCTTTCCATAAGCCAAATATGTAATAGCCAAGAGCTACTGCTTGCTCAACGAAGTGGACTCAACACCCCATATTAAACGCCTAAGAATATACCTGACTAGTAAGAATCTTAAAACCTATGGATTGATATGTCTACGAAAGAGAATCAAGCGTGTGTACAGCGGCATAAACGCAGCAGTGATAAGATTGGTGAGGTTCGGTGAGCAAATGCAGACCCTTTGAAGTCATATTGCATGGTACCCATTCCATGGTTCTCAACTCTCCAGGTTTAAGGGATTCTTCCTTCAGCTAAAACATGCATGTGGAACCCAGATTATGATCCACCGTGTGATCGGGAAACGTGTTCAAATGTGTCTCAGTTTTCGTCCCCTGGTACTCGGGTGCAACATTCCAGACGCTTTACTAACACTCTCCCCACTTGGAGAGTCAGTGCCTTTAAACTCCTGTTTGGCCCAGTTTGCAATTTCTGCGGAAAATGAACAGGAATAGGGAGAACCAATGACAGACTAGCTGGAGGTGTCTGGATGGGCAAATTTTACTCTCATTTCCCACCAGGAAGAGGAATTAACCAAAGGCTCAGCGAGCCGTGCCGGAACCACACTAGGGCCTGAAGCAATCCTGCGGTGTTACGGCCAGCTCACAAGAAAGCGAGTTGAAGAAAGTAGCTCAGGGGCACTGTAATTCACAAACCTTCAGAGTTCTAAATGACAGCTATCGTCCAAAAATATATTGAAGTAAGGCTGCCAAGAGGACTTGAAAGCCGGGCAGAATTGCAGGAAACCGTTTTCAGGAGGTAGACTGGAATTGCATGTAAAGCATAGGAAAAGAGGCAGAACGTCCACAATGATGCACTTGGCCAAAAAGGGCGTATGCGTTTCTTCCTGAATATATTCAGGAAAAAACGCATACGCCCTTTATGGCCAACCAAGCAAGCTTGCAAAGGAAATCTGCACTACAATGAAGTCTCACTGCCCCCCGGTCAAAAGGGCCATCTGAAAAAAGTGTAAAATCCAGAAAGGCAGGACAGACCATGGAGAAATGGGAGCCTACTTAAGCTGATGGGCAGGATGTAAATTGCCAACAGCCACTCTGGAGAAGTGTATGGTGTTTCCTGAAACATCTGAAAAACAAAGCAACAGAGCCTAGGGCACTTCCATTTTTGGTCCTATAGATTAGGGAAATTAAAATCAAAAAGACACAGCCTCCCCAAAGTTTGGGAAGGCTCTGTTTACAAGAACCTCGTTTACGGTACAAGTTCAATATCGCAGAAAGCGAAAAATGGATAAAGAAGTTGTGGTACTTACGTACAATGCAATATCACTCAGCAATGAAATCTATGTCATCAGGCCAGTAGCAGCATAATGAGTGGATTCAGGTACGATGATTCTAAGTGAAATAAGTCACACAGAAAAAGAAACATCATAAGGTATCACTAATACACGGAATGTAAAGTTGGCTACACAGGAACTGAATTACAAAACAGAATAGGGTCTCAAATGTAGAAAAAAAACTTATGCTTGCTTAAGGGGAAAGGTGAGTTGGGGTGCTGCATAAAACCAGAGATTGAAATTAGCACAGATACCTTTCCATAAGCCAAATATGTAATAGACAAGAGCTACTGCTTGCTCAACGAAGTGGACTCAACACCCCATATTAAACGCCTAAGAATATACCTGACTAGTAAGAATCTTAAAACCTATGGATTTATATGTCTCCGAAAGAGAATCCAGCATGTGTACAGCGGCATAAACGCAGCAGTGATAGGATTGGTGAGGTTCGGTGAGCAAATGCAGACCCTTTGAAGTCATATTGCATGGTACCCATTCCATGGTTCTCAACTCTCCAGGTTTAAGGGATTCTTCCTTCAGCTAAAACATGCATGTGGAACCCAGAGTATGATCCACCATGTGATCGGGAAACGTGTTCAAATGTGTCTCAGTTTTTGTCCCCTGGTACTCGGGTGCAACATTCCAGACGCTTTACTAACACTCTCCCCACTTGGAGAGTCAGTGCCTTTAACCTCCTGTTTGGCCCAGTTTGCAATTTCTGCGGAAAATGAACAGGAATAGGGAGAACCAATGACAGACTAGCTGGAGGTGTCTGGACGGGCAAATTTAACTCTCATTTCCCACCAGGAAGAGGAATTAACCAAAGGCTCAGCGAGCCATGCTGGAACCACACTAGGGCCTGAAGCAATCCTGCGGTGTTGTGGCCAGCTCACAAGAAAGCGAGTTGAAGAAAGGAGCTCAGGGGCACTGTAATTCACAAACCTTCAGAGTTATAAATGACAGCTATCGTCCAAAAATATATTGAAGTAAGGCTGCCAAGAGGACTTGAAAGCGGGGCGGAATTGCAGGAAACCGATTTCAGGAGGTAGACTGGAATTGCATGTAAAGCATAGGAAAAGAGGCAGAACGTCCACAATGATGCACTTGGCCAAAAAGGACGTATGCTTTTTTTCCTGAATATATTCAGGAAAAAACGCATACGCCCTTTTTGGCCAACCAAGCAAGCTTGCAAGGGAAATCTGCACTACAATGAAGTCTCACTGCCCCCCGGTCAAAAGGTACATCGGAAAAAAGTGTAAAATCCAGAAAAGCAGGACAGGCCATGGAGAACTGGGAGCCTTGTTATGCTGATGGGCGGGATGTAAATTGCCAACAGCCACTCTGGAGAAGTGTATGGTGTTTCCTGAAGCATCTAAAAAACAAAGCAACAGAGCCTAGGGCACTTCCACTTATGGTCCTATAGCTTAGGGAAATTAAAATCAAAAAGAAACAGCCACCCCAAAGTTTGGGACGGCTCTGTTTACAAGAACCTCATTTACGGTACAAGTTCAATATTGCAGAAAGCGAAAAATGGATAAAGAAGTTGTGGTACTTACGTACAATGCAATACCACTCAGCAATGAAATCTATGTCATGAGGCCAGTAGCAGCATAATGAGTGGATTCAGGTACGATGATTCTAAGTGAAATATGTCACACAGAAAAAGAAACATCATAAGATATCACTAATACACGGAATGTAAACTTGGCTACACAGGAACTGAATTACAAAACAGAATAGGGTCTCAAATGTAGAAAACCAACTTATGCTTGCTTAAGGGGAAAGGTGAGTTGGGGTGCTGCATAAAACCAGATATTGAAATTAGCATAGATACCTTTCCATAAGTCAAATATGTAATAGACAAGAGCTACTGCTTGCTCAACGAAGTGGACTCAACACCCCATATTAAACGCCTAAGAATATACCTGACTAGTAAGAATCTTAAAACCTATGGATTTATATGTCTCCGAAAGAGAATCCAGCATGTGTACAGCGGCATAAACGCAGCAGTGATAGGATTGGTGAGGTTCGGTGAGCAAATGCAGACCCTTTGAAGTCATATTGCATGGTACCCATTCCATGGTTCTCAACTCTCCAGGTTTAAGGGATTCTTCCTTCAGCTAAAACATGCATGTGGAACCCAGAGTATGATCCACCGTGTGATCGGGAAACGTGTTCAAATGTGTCTCAGTTTTCGTCCCCTGGTACTCGGGTGCAACATTCCAGACGCTTTACTAACACTCTCCCCACTTGGAGAGTCAGCGCCTTTAACCTCCTGTTTGGCCCAGTGTGCAATTTCTGCGGAAAATGAACAGGAATAGGGAGAACCAATGACAGACTAGCTGGAGGTGTCTGGACGGGCAAATTTAACTCTCATTTCCCACCAGGAAGAGGAATTAACCAAAAGCTCAGCGAGCCATGCCGGAACCACACTAGGGCCTGAAGCAATCCTGCGGTGTTGCGACCAGCTCACAAGAAAGCCAGTTGAAAAAAGGAGCTCAGGGGCACTGTAATTCACAAAACTTCAGAGTTATAAATGACAGCTATCGTCCAAAAATATATTGAAGTAAGGCTGCCAAGAGGACTTGAAAGCGGGGAAGAATTGCAGGAAACCGATTTCAGGAGGTAGACTGGAATTGCATGTAAAGCATAGGAAAAGAGGCAGAATGTCCACAATGATGCACTTGGCCAAAAAGGGCGTATGCGTTTTTTCCTGAATATATTCCTGAATATATTCAGGAAAAAACGCATACGCCCTTTTTGGCCAACCAAGCAAGCTTGCAAAGGAAATCTGCACTACAATGAAGTCTCACTGCCCCCCGGTCAAAAGGGCCATCTGAAAAAAGTGTAAAATCCAGAAAGGCAGGACAGGCCATGGAGAACTGGGAGCCTTGTTATGCTGATGGGCGGGATGTAAATTGCCAACAGCCACTCTGGAGAAGTGTATGGTGTTTCCTGAAACATCTAAAAAACAAAGCAACAGAGCCTAGGGCACTTCCACTTATGGTCCTATAGATTAGGGAAATTAAAATCAAAAAGACACAGCCACCCCAAAGTTTGGGACGGCTATGTTTACAAGAACCTCATTTACGGTACAAGTTCAATATCGCAGAAAGCGAAAAATGGATAAAGAAGTTGTGGTACTTACGTACAATGCAATATCACTCAGCAATGAAATCTATGTCATCAGGCCAGTAGCAGCATAATGAGTGAATTCAGGTACGATGTTTCTAAGTAAAATAAGTCACAGAGAAAAAGAAACATCATAAGGTATCACTAATACACGGAATGTAAACTTGGCTACACAGGAACTGAATTACAAAACAGAATAGGGTCTCAAATGTAGAAAACCAACTTATGCTTGCTTAAGGGGAAAGGTGAGTTGGGGTGCTGCATAAAACCAGAGATTGAAATTAGCACAGATACATTTCCATAAGTCAAATATGTAATAGACAAGAGCTACTGCTTGCTCAACGAAGTGGACTCAACACCCCATATTAAACGCCTAAGAATATACCTGACTAGTAAGAATCTTAAAGCCTATGAATTTATATGTCTCCAAAAGAGAATCAAGCGTGTGTACAGCGGTATAAACGCAGCAGTGATAGGATTGGTGAGGTGCGGTGAGCAAATGCAGACCCTTTGAAGTCATATTGCATGGTACCCATTCCATGGTTCTCAACTCTCCAGGTAAGGGATTCTTCCTTCAGCTAAAACATGCATGTGGAACCCAGAGTATGATCCACCATGTGATCGGGAAACGTGTTCATATGTGTCTCAGTTTTCGTCCCCTGGTACTCGGGTGCAACATTCCAGACGCTTTACTAACACTCTCCCCACTTGGAGAGTCAGTGCCTTTAACCTCCTGTTTGGCCCAGTTTGCAATTTCTGTGGAAAATTAACAGGAATAGGGAGAACCAATGACAGACTAGCTGGAGGTGTCTGGACGGGCAAATTTAACTCTCATTTCCCACCAGGAAGAGGAATTAACCAAAGGCTCAGCGAGCCATGCCGAAACTACACTAGGGCCTGAAGCAATCCTGCGGTGTTGCGGCCAGCTCACAAGAAAGTGAGTTGAAGAAAGAAGCTCAGGGGCACTGTAATTCACAAACCTGCAGAGTTATAAATGACAGCTATCATCCAAAAATATATTGAAGTAAGGCTGCCAAGAGGACTTGAAAGCGGGGCAGAATTGCAGGAAACCGATTTCAGGAGGTAGACTGGAATTGCATGAAAAGCATAGGAAAAGAGGCAGAACGTCCACAATGATGCACTTGGCCTAAAAGGACGTATGCTTTTTTTCCTGAATATATTCAGGAAAAAACGCATACGCACTTTTTGGCCAACCAAGCAAGCTTGCAAAGGAAATCTGCACTACAATGAAGTCTCACTGCCCCCCGGTCAAAAGGGCCATCTGAAAAAAGTGTAAAATCCAGAAAGGCAGGACACGCCATGGAGAACTGGGAGCCTAGTTAGACTGATGTGCGGGATGTAAATTGCAAACAGCCACTCTGGAGAAGTGTATGGTGTTTCCTGAAACATCTAAAAACCAAAGCAACAGAGCCTAGGGCACTTCCACTTATGGTCCTATAGCTTAGGGAAATTAAAATCAAAAAGACACAGCCACCCCAAAGTTCGGGACGGCTCTGTTTACAAGAACCTCATTTACGGTACAAGTTCAATATCGCAGAAAGCGAAAAATGGATAAAGAAGTTGTGGTACTTACGTACAATGCAATATCACTCAGCAATGAAATCTATGTCATCAGGCCAGTAGCAGCATAATGAGTGGATTCAGGTACGATGATTCTAAGTGAAATAAATCACACAGAAAAAGAAACATCATAAGGTATCACTAATACACGGAATGTAAACATGGCTACACAGGAACTGAATTACAAAACAGAATAGGGTCTCAAATGAAGAAAACCAACTTACGCTTGCTTAAGAGGAAAGGTTAGTTGGGGTGCTGCATAAAACCAGAGATTGAAATTAGCACAGATACCTGTCCATAAGCCAAATATGTAATAGACAAGAGCTACTGCTTGCTCAACGAAGTGGACTCAACACCCCATATTAAACGCCTAAGAATATACCTGACTAGTAAGAATCTTAAAACCTATGGATTGATATGTCTACGAAACAGAATCAAGCGTGTGTACAGCGGCATAAACGCAGCAGTGATAAGATTGGTGAGGTTCGGTGAGCAAATGCAGACCCTTTGAAGTCATATTGCATGGTATCCATTCCATGGTTCTCAACTCTCCAGGTTTAAGGGATTCTTACTTCAGCTAAAACATGCATGTGGAACCCAGATTATGATCCACCGTGTGATCGGGAAACGTGTTCAAATGTGTCTCAGTTTTCGTCCCCTGGTACTCGGGTGCAACATTCCAGACGCTTTACTAACACTCTCCCCACTTGGAGAGTCAGTGCCTTTAAACTCCTGTTTGGCCCAGTTTGCAATTTCTGCGGAAAATGAACAGGAATAGGGAGAACCAATGAGAGACTAGCTGGAGGTGTCTGGATGGGCAAATTTTACTCTCATTTCCCACCAGGAAGAGGAATTAACCAAAGGCTCAGCGAGCCGTGCCGGAACCACACTAGGGCCTGAAGCAATCCTGCGGTGTTACGGCCAGCTCACAAGAAAGCGAGTTGAAGAAAGTAGCTCAGGGGCACTGTAATTCACAAACCTTCAGAGTTCTAAATGACAGCTATCGTCCAAAAATATATTGAAGTAAGGCTGCCAAGAGGACTTGAAAGCCGGGCAGAATTGCAGGAAACCGTTTTCAGGAGGTAGACTGGAATTGCATGTAAAGCATAGGAAAAGAGGCAGAACGTCCACAATGATGCACTTGGCCAAAAAGGGCGTATGCGTTTTTTCCTGAATATATTCAGGAAAAAACGCATACGCCCTTTATGGCCAACCAAGCAAGCTTGCAAAGGAAATCTGCACTACAATGAAGTCTCACTGCCCCCCGGTCAAAAGGGCCATCTGAAAAAAGTGTAAAATCCAGAAAGGCAGGACAGACCATGGAGAAATGGGAGCCTACTTAGGCTGATGGGCGGGATGTAAATTGCCAACAGCCACTCTGGAGAAGTGTATGGTGTTTCCTGAAACATCTGAAAAACAAAGCAACAGAGCCTAGGGCACTTCCATTTTTGGTCCTATAGATTAGGGAAATTAAAATCAAAAAGACACAGCCTCCCCAAAGTTTGGGAAGGCTCTGTTTACAAGAACCTCGTTTACGGTACAAGTTCAATATCGCAGAAAGCGAAAAATGGATAAAGAAGTTGTGGTACTTACGTACAATGCAATATCACTCAGCAATGAAATCTATGTCATCAGGCCAGTAGCAGCATAATGAGTGGATTCAGGTACGATGATTCTAAGTGAAATAAGTCACACATAAAAAGAAGCATCATAAGATATCACTAATACACGGAATGTAAACTTGGCTACACAGGAACTGAATTACAAAACAGAATAGGGTCTCAAATGTAGAAAACCAACTTATGCTTGCTTAAGGTGAAAGGTGAGTTGGGGTGCTGCATAAAACCAGAGATTGAAATTAGCACAGATACCTTTCCAAAAGCCAAATATGTAATAGACAAGAGCTACTGCTTGCTCAACGAAGTGGACTCAACACCCCATATTAAACGCCTAATAATATACCTGACTAGTAAGAATCTTAAAACCTATGGATTTATATGTCTCCGAAAGAGAATCCAGCATGTGTACAGCGGCATAAACGCAGCAGTGATAGGATTGGTGAGGTTCGGTGAGCAAATGCAGACCCTTTGAAGTCATATTGCATGGTACCCATTCCATGGTTCTCAACTCTCCAGGTTTAAGGGATTCTTCCTTCAGCTAAAACATGCATGTGGAACCCAGATTATGATCCACCGTGTGATCGGGAATCGTGTTCCAATGTGTCTCACTTTTTGTCCCCTGGTACTCGGGTGCAACATTCCAGACGCTTTACTAACACTCTCCCCACTTGGAGAGTCAGTGCCTTTAACCTCCTGTTTGGCCCAGTTTGCAATTTCTGCGGAAAATGAACAGGAATGGGGAGAACCAATGAGAGACAAGCTGGAGGTGTCTGGACGGGCAAATTTAACTCTCATTTCCCACCAGGAAGAGGAATTAACCAAAGGCTCAGCGTGCCATGCTGGAACCACACTAGGGCCTGAAGCAATCCTGCGGTGTTGCGGCCAGCTCACAAGAAAGCGAGTTGAAGAAAGGAGCTCAGGGGCCCTGTAATTCACAAACCTGCAGAGTTATACATGACAGCTATCATGCAAAAATATATTGAAGTAAGGCTGGCAAGAGGACTTGAAAGAGGGGCAGAATTGCAGGAAACCGATTTCAGGAGGTAGACTGGAATTGCATGTAAAGCATAGGAAAAGAGGCAGAACGTCCACAATGATGCACTTGGCCAAAAAGGGCGTATGCGTTTTTTCCTGAATATATTCAGGAAAAAACGCATACACACTTTTTGGCCAACCAAGCAAGCTTGCAAAGGAAATCTGCACTACAATGAAGTCTCACTGCCCCCCGGTCAAAAGGGCCATCTGAAAAAAGGGTAAAATCCAGAAAAGCAGGACAGGCCAAGGAGAACTGGGAGCCTTGTTATGCTGATGGGCGGGATGTAAATTGCCAACAGCCACTCTGGAGAAGTGTATGGTGTTTCCTGAAACATCTAAAAAACAAAGCAACAGAGCCTAGGGCACTTCCACTTATGGTCCTATAGATTAGGGAAATTAAAATCAAAAAGACACAGCCACCCCAAAGTTTGGGACGGCTCTGTTTACAAGAACCTCATTTACGGTACAAGTTCAATATCGCAGAAAGCGAAAAATGGATAAAGAAGTTGTGGTACTTACGTACAATGCAATATCACTCAGCAATGTAATCTATGTCATCAGGCCAGTAGCAGCATAATGAGTGGATTCAGGTACGATGATTCTAAGTGAAATAAGTCACACAGAAAAAGAAACATCATAAGGTATCACTAATACACGGAATGTAAACTTGGCTACACAGGAACTGAATTACAAAACAGAATAGGGTCTCAAATGTAGAAAACCAACTTATGCTTGCTTAAGGGGAAAGGTGAGTTGGGTGCTGCATAAAACCAGAGATTGAAATTAACACAGATACCTTTCCATAAGCCAAATATGTAATAGACAAGAGCTACTGCTTGCTCAACGAAGTGGACTCAACACCCCATATTAAACGCCTAAGAATATACCTGACTAGTAAGAATCATAAAACCTATGGATTTATATGTCTCCGAAAGAGAATCCAGTGTGTGTACAGCGGCATAAACGCAGCAGTGATAGGATTGGTGAGGTTCGGTGAGCAAATGCAGACCCTTTGAAGTCATATTGCATGGTACCCATTCCATGGGTCTCAACTCTCCAGGTTTAAGGGATTCTTCCTTCAGCTAAAACATGCATGTGGAACCCAGAGTATGATCCACCGTGTGATCGGGAAACGTGTTCAAATGTGTCTCAGTTTTCGTCCCCTGGTACTCGGGTGCAACATTCCAGACGCTTTACTAACACTCTCCCCACTTGGAGAGTCAGTGCCTTTAAACTCCTATTTGGCCCAGTTTGCAATTTCTGTGGAAAATTAACAGGAATAGGGAGAACCAATGAGAGACTAGCTGGAGGTGTCTGGACGGGCAAATTTAACTCTCATTTCCCACCAGGAAGAGGAATTAACCAAGGGCTCAGCGAGCCATGCCGGAACCACACTAGGGCCTGAAGGAATCCTGCGGTGTTGTGGCCAGCTCACAAGAAAGCGAGTTGAAGAAAGGAGCTCAGGGGCACTGTAATTCACAAACCTGCAGAGTTATAAATAACAGCTATCGTCCAAAAATATATTGAAGTAAGGCTGCCAAGAGGACTTGAAAGCGGGGCAGAATTGCAGGAAACCGATTTCAGGAGGTAGACTGGAATTGGATGTAAAGCATAGGAAAAGAGGCAGAACGTCCACAATGATGCACTTGGCCAAAAAGGGCGTATGCGTTTTTTCCTGAATATATTCAGGAAAAAACGCATACGCCCTTTTTCGCCAACCAAGCAAGCTTGCAAAGGAAATCTGCACTACAATGAAGTCTCACTGCCCCCCGGTCAAAAGGTACATCTGAAAAAAGTGTAAAATCCAGAAAAGCAGGACAGGCCATGGAGAACTGGAAGCCTTGTTATGCTGATGGGCGGGATGTAAATTGCCAACAGCCACTCTGGAGAAGTGTATGGTGTTTCCTGAAACATCTAAAAAACAAAACAACAGAGCCTAGGGCACTTCCACTTATGGTACTATAGATTAGGGAAATTAAAATCAAAAAGACACAGCCACCCCAAAGTTTGGGACGGCTGTGTTTACAAGAACCTCATTTACGGTACAAGTTCAATATCACAGAAAACGAAAAATGGATAAAGAAGTTGTGGTACTTACGTACAATTAAATATCACTCAGCAATGAAATCTATGTCATCAGGCCAGTAGCAGCATAATGAATGGATTCAGGTACGATGATTCTAAGTAAAATAAGTCACACAGAAAAAGAAACATCATAAGGTATCACTAATACACGGAATGTAAACTTGGCTACACAGGAACTGAATTACAAAACAGAATAGGGTCTCAAATGTAGAAAACCAACTTATGCTTGCTTAAGGGGAAAGGTGAGTTGGGGTGCTGCATAAAACCAGATATTGAAATTAGCATAGATACCTTTCCATAAGTCAAATATGTAATAGACAAGAGATACTGCTTGCTCAACGAAGTGGACTCAACACCCCATATTAAACGCCTAAGAATATACCTGACTAGTAAGAATCTTAAAACCTATGGATTTATATGTCTCCGAAAGAGAATCCAGCGTGTGTACAGCGGCATAAACGCAGCAGTGATAGGATTGGTGAGGTTCGGTGAGCAAATGCAGACCCTTTGAAGTCATATTGCATGGTACCCATTCCATGGTTCTCAACTCTCCAGGTTTAAGGGATTCTTCCTTCAGCTAAAACATGCATGTGGAACCCAGAGTATGATCCACCATGTGATCGGGAAACGTGTTCAAATGTGTCTCAGTTTTCGTCCCCTGGTACTCGGGTGCAACATTCCAGACGCTTTACTAACACTCTCCCCACTTGGAGAGTCAGCGCCTTTAACCTCCTGTTTGGCCCAGTGTGCAATTTCTGCGGAAAATGAACAAGAATAGGGAGAACCAATGACAGACTAGCTGGAGGTGTCTGGACGGGCAAATTTAACTCTCATTTCCCACCAGGAAGAGGAATTAACCAAAAGCTCAGCGAGCCATGCCGGAACCACACTAGGGCCTGAAGCAATCCTGCGGTGTTGCGGCCAGCTCACAAGAAAGCCAGTTGAAAAAAGGAGCTCAGGGGCACTGTAATTCACAAAACTTCAGAGTTATAAATGACAGCTATCGTCCAAAAATATATTGAAGTAAGGCTGCCAAGAGGACTTGAAAGCGGGGAAGAATTGCAGGAAACCGATTTCAGGAGGTAGACTGGAATTGCATGTAAAGCATAGGAAAAGAGGCAGAATGTCCACAATGATGCACTTGGCCAAAAAGGGCGTATGCGTTTTTTCCTGAATATATTCCTGAATATATTCAGGAAAAAAAGCATACGCCATTTTTGGCCAACCAAGCAAGCTTGCAAAGGAAATCTGCACTACAATGAAGTCTCACTGCCCCCCGGTCAAAAGGGCCATCTGAAAAAAGTGTAAAATCCAGAAAGGCAGGACAGGCCATGGAGAACTGGGAGCCTTGTTATGCTGATGGGCGGGATGTAAATTGCCAACAGCCACTCTGGAGAAGTGTATGGTGTTTCCTGAAACATCTAAAAAACAAAGCAACAGAGCCTAGGGCACTTCCACTTATGGTCCTATAGATTAGGGAAATTAAAATCAAAAAGAAACAGCCACCCCAAAGTTTGGGACGGCTATGTTTACAAGAACCTCATTTACGGTACAAGTTCAATATCGCAGAAAGCGAAAAATGGATAAAGAAGTTGTGGTACTTACGTACAATGCAATATCACTCAGCAATGAAATCTATGTCATCAGGCCAGTAGCAGCATAATGAGTGAATTCAGGTACGATGATTCTAAGTAAAATAAGTCACAGAGAAAAAGAAACATCATAACGTATCACTAATACACGGAATGTAAACTTGGCTACACAGGAACTGAATTACAAAACAGAATAGGGTCTCAAATGTAGAAAACCAACTTATGCTTGCTTAAGGGGAAAGGTGAGTTGGGGTGCTGCATAAAACCAGAGATTGAAATTAGCACAGATACATTTCCATAAGTCAAATATGTAATAGACAAGAGCTACTGCTTGCTCAACGAAGTGGAATCAACACCCCATATTAAACGCCTAAGAATATACCTGACTAGTAAGAATCTTAAAGCCTATGAATTTATATGTCTCCAAAAGAGAATCAAGCGTGTGTACAGCGGCATAAACGCAGCAGTGATAGGATTGGTGAGGTTCGGTGAGCAAATGCAGACCCTTTGAAGTCATATTGCATGGTACCCATTCCATGGTTCTCAACTCTCCAGGTAAGGGATTCTTCCTTCAGCTAAAACATGCATGTGGAACCCAGAGTATGATCCACCATGTGATCGGGAAACGTGTTCATATGTGTCTCAGTTTTCGTTCCCTGGTACTCGGGTGCAACATTCCAGACGCTTTACTAACACTCTCCCCACTTGGAGAGTCAGTGCCTTTAACCTCCTGTTTGGCCCAGTTTGCAATTTCTGTGGAAAATTAACAGGAATAGGGAGAACCAATGACAGACTAGCTGGAGGTGTCTGGACGGGCAAATTTAACTCTCATTTCCCACCAGGAAGAGGAATTAACCAAAGGCTCAGCGAGCCATGCCGAAACTACACTAGGGCCTGAAGCAATCCTGCGGTGTTGCGGCCAGCTCACAAGAAAGTGAGTTGAAGAAAGAAGCTCAGGGGCACTGTCATTCACAAACCTGCAGAGTTATAAATGACAGCTATCATCCAAAAATATATTGAAGTAAGGCTGCCAAGAGGACTTGAAAGCGGGGCAGAATTGCAGGAAACCGATTTCAGGAGGTAGACTGGAATTGCATGAAAAGCATAGGAAAAGAGGCAGAACGTCCACAATGATGCACTTGGCCAAAAAGGGCGTATGCGTTTTTTCCTGAATATATTCAGGAAAAAACGCATACACACTTTTTGGCCAACCAAGCAAGCTTGCAAAGGAAATCTGCACTACAATGAAGTCTCACTGCCCCCCGGTCAAAAGGGCCATCTGAAATAGTGTAAAATCCAGAAAGGCAGGACAGGCCATGGAGAACTGGGAGCCTTCTTATGCTGATGGGCGGGATGTAAATTGCCAACAGCCACTCTGGAGAAGTGTATGGTGTTTCCTGAAACATCTAAAAACCAAAGCAACAGAGCCTAGGGCACTTCCACTTATGGTCCTATAGCTTAGGGAAATTAAAATCAAAAAGACACAGCCACCCCAAAGTTCGGGACGGCTCTGTTTACAAGAACCTCGTTTACGGTACAAGTTCAATATCGCAGAAAGCGAAAAATGGATAAAGAAGTTGTGGTACTTACGTACAATGCAATATCACTCAGCAATGAAATCTATGTCATCAGGCCAGTAGCAGCATAATGAGTGGATTCAGGTACGATGATTCTAAGTGAAATAAATCACACAGAAAAAGAAACATCATAAGGTATCACTAATACACGGTATGTAAACATGGCTACACAGGAACTGAATTACAAAACAGAATAGGGTCTCAAATGAAGAAAACCCACTTACGCTTGCTTAAGAAGAAAGGTTATTTGGGGTGCTGCATAAAACCAGAGATTGAAATTAACACAGATACCTTTCCATAAGCCAAATATGTAATAGACAAGAGCTACTGCTTGCTCAACAAAGTGGACTCAACACCACATATTAAACGCCTAAGAATATACCTGACTAGTAAGAATCTTAAAACCTATGGATTGATATGTCTCCGAAAGAGAATCAAGCGTGTTTACAGCGGCATAAACGCAGCAGTGATAGGATTGGTGAGGTTCGGTGAGCAAATGCAGACCCTTTGAAGTCATATTGCATGGTACCCATTCCATGATTCTCAACTCTCCAGGTTTAAGGGATTCTTCCTTCAGCTAAAACATGCATGTGGAACCCAGAGTATGATCCACCGTGTGATCGGGAAACGTGTTCAAATGTGTATCAGTTTTCGTCCCCTGGTATTCGGGTGCAACATTCCAGACGCTTTACTAACACTCTCCCCACTTGGAGAGTCAGTGCCTTTAACCTCCTGTTTGGCCCAGTTTTCAATTTCTGTGGAAAATGAAGAGGAATAGGGAGAACCAATGAGAGACTAGCTGGAGGTGTCTGGACGGGCAAATTTAACTCTCATTTCCCACCAGGAAGAGGAATTAACCAAAGGCTCAGCGAGCCATGCCGGAACCACACTAGGGCCTGAAACAATCCTGCGGTGTTGCGGCCAGCTCACAAGAAAGCGAGTTGAAGAAAGGAGCTCAGGGTCACTGTAATTCACAAACCTGCAGAGTTAAAAATGACAGGTATCGTCCAAAAATATATTGAAGTAAGGCTGCCAAGAGGACTTGAAAGTGGTGCAGAATTGCAGGAAACCGATTTCAGGAGGTAGACTGGAATTGAATGTAAAGCATAGGAAAAGAGGCAGAACGTCCACAATGATGCACTTGGCCAAAAAGGACGTACGCTTTTTTTCCTGAATATATTCAGGAAAAAACGCATACGCCCTTTTTGGCCAACAAGCAAGCTTGCAAAGGAAATCTGCACTACAATGAAGTCTCACTGCCCCCCGGTCAAAAGGGCCATCTGAAAAAAGTGTAAAATCCAGAAAGGCAGGACAGGCCATGGAGAACTGGGAGCCTAGTTAGACTGATGTGCGGGATGTAAATTTCCAACAGCCACTCTGGAGAAGTGTATGGTGTTTCCTGAAACATCTAAAAAACAAAGCAACAGAGCCTAGGGCACTTCCACTTATGGTCCTATAGATTAGGGAAATTAAAATCAAAAAGACACAGCCACCCCAAAGTTTGGGACGGCTCTGTTTACAAGAACCTCATTTACGGTAGAAGTTCAATATCGCAGAAAGCGAAAAATGGATAAAGAAGTTGTGGTACTTACGTACAATGCAATATCACTCAGCAATGAAATCTATGTCATCAGGCCAGTAGCAGCATAATGAGTGGATTCAGGTACGATGATTCTAAGTGAAATAAGTCACACATAAAAAGAAGCATCATAAGATATCACTAATACACGGAATGTAAACTTGGCTACACAGGAACTGAATTACAAAACAGAATAGGGTCTCAAATGTAGAAAACCAACTTATGCTTGCTTAAGGTGAAAGGTGACTTGGGGTGCTGCATAAAACGAGAGATTGAAATTAGCACAGATACCTTTCCATAAGCCAAATATGTATAGACAAGAGCTACTGCTTCCTCAACGAAGTGGACTCAACACCCCATATTAAACGCCTAAGAATATACCTGACTAGTAAGAATCTTAAAACCTATGGATTTATATGTCTCCGAAAGAGAATCCAGCGTGTGTACAGCGGCATAAACGCAGCAGTGATAGGATTGGTGAGGTTCGGTGAGCAAATGCAGACCCTTTGAAGTCATATTGCATGGTACCCATTCCATGGTTCTCAACTCTCCAGGTTTAAGGGATTCTTCCTTCAGCTAAAACATGCATGTGGAACCCAGAGTATGATCCACCGTGTGATCGGGAAACGTGTTCCAATGTGTCTCACTTTTTGTCCCCTGGTACTCGGGTGCAACATTCCAGACGCTTTACTAACACTCTCCCCACTTGGAGAGTCAGTGCCTTTAACCTCCTGTTTGGCCCAGTTTGCAATTTCTGCGGAAAATGAACAGGAATGGGGAGAACCAATGAGAGACTAGCTGGAGGTGTCTGGACGGGCAAATTTAACTCTCATTTCCCACCAGGAAGAGGAATTAACCAAAGGCTCAGCGAGCCATGCCGGAACCACACTAGGGCCTGAAGCAATCCTGCGGTGTTACGGCCAGCTCACAAGAAAGCGAGTTGAAGAAAGGAGCTCAGGGGCACTGTCATTCACAAACCTGCAGAGTTATAAATGACAGCTATCATCCAAAAATATATTGAAGTAAGGCTGGCAAGAGGACTTGAAAGAGGGGCAGAATTGCAGGAAACCGATTTCAGGAGATAGACTGGAATTGCATGTAAAGCATAGGAAAAGAGGCAGAACGTCCACAATGATGCACTTGGCCAAAAAGGGCGTATGCGTTTTTTCCTGAATATATTCAGGAAAAAACGCATACGCCCTTTTTGGCCAACCAAGCAAGCTTGCAAAGGAAATCTGCACTACAATGAAGTCTCACTGCCCCCCGGTCAAAAGGGCCATCTGAAAAAAGTGTAAAATCCAGAAAAGCAGGACAGGCCAAGGAGAACTGGGAGCCTTCTTATGCTGATGGGCGGGATGTAAATTGCCAACAGCCACTCTGGAGAAGTGTATGGTGTTTCCTGAAACATCTAAAAAACAAAGCAACAGAGCCTAGGGCACTTCCACTTATGGTCCTATAGATTAGGGAAATTAAAATCAAAAAGACACAGCCACCCCAAAGTTTGGGACGGCTCTGTTTACAAGAACCTCGTTTACGGTACAAGTTCAATATCGCAGAAAGCGAAAAATGGATAAAGAAGTTGCGGTACTTACGTACAATGCAATATCACTCAGCAATGAAATCTATGTCATCAGGCCAGTAGCAGCATAATGAGTGGATTCAGGTACGATGATTCTAAGTGAAATAAGTCACAGAGAAAAGGAAACATCATAAGGTATCACTAATACACGGAATGTAAACTTGGCTACACAGGAACTGAATTACAAAACAGAATAGGGTCTCAAATGTAGAAAACCAACTTATGCTTGCTTAAGGGGAAAGGTGAGTTGGGGTGCTGCATAAAACCAGAGATTGAAATTAGCACAGATACCTTTCCATAAGCCAAATATGTAATAGAGAAGAGCTACTGCGTCCTCAACGAAGTGGACTCAACACCCCATATTAAACGCCTAAGAATATACCTGACTAGTAAGAATCTTAAAACTTATGGATTTATATGTCTCCGAAAGAGAATCAAGCATGTGTACAGCGGCATAAACGCAGCAGTGATAGGATTGGTGAGGTTCGGTGAGCAAATGCAGACCCTTTGAAGTCATATTGCATGGTACCCATTCCATGGTTCTCAACTCTCCAGGTTTAAGGGATTCTTCCTTCAGCTAAAACATGCATGTGGAACCCAGAGTATGATCCACCGTGTGATCGGGAAACGTGTTCAAATGTGTCTCAGTTTTCGTTCCCTGGTACTCGGGTGCAACATTCCAGACGCTTTACTAACACTCTCCCCACTTGGAGAGTCAGTGCCTTTAACCTCCTGTTTGGCCCAGTTTGCAATTTCTGCGGAAAATGAACAGGAATAGGGAGAACCAATGAGAGACTAGCTGGAGGTGTCTGGACGGGCAAATTTAACTCTCATTTCCCACCAGGAAGAGGAATTAACCAAAGGCTCAGCGTGCCATGCTGGAACCACACTAGGGCCTGAAGCAATCCTGCGCTGTTGCGGCCAGCTCACAAGAAAGCGAGTTGAAGAAAGGAGCTCAGGGTCTCTGTAATTCACAAACCTGCAGAGTTATAAATGACAGCTATCGTCCAAAAATATATTGAAGTAAGGCTGCCAAGAGGACTTGAAAGCAGGGCAGAATTGCAGTAAAACGATTTCAGGAGGTAGACTGGAATTGCATGTAAAGCATAGGAAAAGAGGCAGAACGTCCACAATGATGCACTTGGCCAAAAAGGGCGTATGCGTTTTTTCCTGAATATATTCAGGAAAAAACTCATACGCCCTTTTTGGCCAACCAAGCAAGCTTGCAAAGGAAATCTGCACTACAATGAAGTCTCACTGCCCCCCGGTCAAAAGGGACATCTGAAAAACCTGTAAAATCCAGAAAGGCAGGACAGGCCATGGAGAACTGGGAGCCTTCTTATGCTGATGGGTGGGATGTAAATTGCCAACAGCCACTCTGGAGAAGTGTATGGTGTTTCCTGAAACATCTAAAAAACAAAGCAACAGAGCCTAGGGCACTTCCACTTTTGGTCCTATAGATTAGGGAAATTAAAATCAAAAAGACACAGCCACCCCAAAGTTGGGGTCGGCTCTGTTTACAAGAACCTCGTTTATGGTACAAGTTCAATATCACAGAAAGTGAAAAATGGATAAAGAAGTTGTGGTACTTACGTACAATGCAATATCACTCAGCAATGAAATCTATGTCATCAGGCCAGTAGCAGCATAATGAGTGGATTCAGGTACGATGATTCTATGTGAAATAAGTCACACAGAAAAAGAAACATCATAAGGTATCACTAATACACGGAATGTAAACTTGGCTACACAGGAACTGAATTACAAAACAGAATAGGGTCTCAAATGTAGAAAACCAACTTATGCTTGCTTAAGGGGAAAGGTGAGTTGGGGTGCTGCATAAAACCAGAGATTGAAATTAGCACAGATACCTTTCCATAAGCCAAATATGTAATAGACAAGAGCTACTGCTTGCTCAACGAAGTGGACTCAACACCCCATATTAAACGCCTAAGAATATACCTGACTAGTAAGAATCTTAAAACCTATGGATTTATATGTCTCCGAAAGAGAATCCAGCGTGTGTACAGCGGCATAAACGCAGCAGTGATAGGATTGGTGAGGTTCGGTGAGCAAATGCAGACCCTTTGAAGTCATATTGCATGGTACCCATTCCATGGGTCTCAACTCTCCAGGTTTAAGGGATTCTTCCTTCAGCTAAAACATGCATGTGGAACCCAGAGTATGATCCACCGTGTGATCGGGAAACGTGTTCAAATGTGTCTCAGTTTTCGTCCCCTGGTACTCGGATGCAACATTCCAGACGCTTTACTAACACTCTCCCCACTTGGAGAGTCAGTGCCTTTAACCTCCTGTTTGGCCCAGTTTGCAATTTCTGCGGAAAATGAACAGGAATAGGGAGAACCAATGAGAGACTAGCTGGAGGTGTCTGGACGGGCAAATTTAACTCTCATTTCCCACCAGGAAGAGGAATTAACCAAAGGCTCAGCGAGCCATGCCGGCACCACACTAGGGCCTGAAGCAATCCTGCGGTGTTGTGGCCAGCTCACAAGAAAGCGAGTTGAAGAAAGGAGCTCAGGGGCACTGTAATTCACAAACCTGCAGAGTTATAAATGACAGCTATCGTCCAAAAATATATTGAAGTAAGGCTGCCAAGAGGACTTGAAAGCGGGGCAGAATTGCAGGAAACCGATTTCAGGGGGTAGACTGGAATTGGATGTAAAGCATAGGAAAAGAGGCAGAACGTCCACAATGATGCACTTGGCCAAAAAGTGCGTATGCGTTTTTTCCTGAATATATTCAGGAAAAAACGCATACGCCCTTTTTGGCCAACCAAGCAAGCTTGCAAAGGAAATCTGCACTACAATGAAGTCTCACTGCCCCCCGGTCAAAAGGGCCATCTGAAAAAAGTGTAAAATCCAGAAAGGCAGGACAGGCCATGGAGAACTGGGAGCCTTCTTATGCTGATGGGCGGGATGTAAATTGCCAACAGCCACTCTGGAGAAGTGTATGGTGTTTCCTGAAACATCTAAAAAACAAAGCAACAGAGCCTAGGGCACTTCCACTTATGGTCCTATAGATTAGGGAAATTAAAATCAAAAAGACACAGCCACCCCAAAGTTTGGGACGGCTCTGTTTACAAGAACCTCATTTACGGTACAAGTTCAATATCGCAGAAAGCGAGAAATGGATAAAGAAGTTGTGGTACTTACGTACAATGCAATATCACTCAGCAATGAAATCTATGTCATCAGGCCAGTAGCAGCATAATGAGTGGATTCAGGTACGATGATTCTAAGTGAAATAAGTCACACATAAAAAGAAGCATCATAAGATATCACTAATACACGGAATGTAAACTTGGCTACACAGGAACTGAATTACAAAACAGAATAGGGTCTCAAATGTAGAAAACCAACTTATGCTTGCGTAAGGGGAAAGGTGAGTTGGGGTGCTGCATAAAACCAGAGATTGAAATTAGCACAGATACATTTCCATAAGTCAAATATGTAATAGACAACAGCTACTGCTTCCTCAACGAAGTGGACTCAACACCACATATTAAACGCCTAAGAATATACCTGACTAGTAAGAATCTTAAAACCTATGGATTTATATGTCTCTGAAAGAGAATCAAGCGTGTGTACAGCGGCATAAACGCAGCAGTGATAGGATTGGTGAGGTTCGGTGAGCAAATGCAGACCCTTTGAAGTCATATTGCATGGTACCCATTCCATGGTTCTCAACTCTCCAGGTTTAAGGGATTCTTCCTTCAGCTAAAACATGCATGTGGAACCCAGAGTATGATCCACCGTGTGATCGGGAAACGTGTTCAAATGTGTCTCAGTTTTCGTACCCTGGTACTCGGGTGCAACATTCCAGACGCTTTACTAACACTCTCCCCACTTGGAGAGTCAGTGCCTTTAACCTCCTGTTTGGCCCAGTTTGCAATTTCTGCGGAAAATGAACAGGAATAGGGAGAACCAATGAGAGACTAGCTGGAGGTGTCTGGACGGGCAAATTTAACTCTCATTTCCCACCAGGAAGAGGAATTAACCAAAGGCTCAGCGAGCCATGCCGGAACCACATTAGGGCCTGAAGCAATCCTGCGGTGTTGCGGCCAGCTCACAAAAAAGCCATCTGAAAAAAGGAGCTCAGGGGCACTGTAATTCACAAAGCTTCAGAGTTATAAATGACAGCTATCGTCCAAAAATATATTGAAGTAAGGCTGCCAAGAGGACTTGAAAGCGGGGCAGAATTGCAGGAAACCGATTTCAGGAGGTAGACTGGAATTGCATGTAAAGCATAGGAAAAGAGGCAGAACGTCCACAATGATGCACTTGGCCAAAAAGGGCGTATGCGTTTTTTCCTGAATATATTCAGGAAAAAACGCATACGCCCTTTTTGGCCAACCAAGCAAGCTTGCAAAGGAAATCTGCACTACAATGAAGTCTCACTGCCCCCCGGTCAAAAGGGCCATCTGGAAAAAGTGTAAAATCCAGAAAGGCAGGACAGGCCATGGAGAACTGGGAGCCTTCTTATGCTGATGGGCGGGATGTAAATTGCCAACAGCCACTCTGGAGAAGTGTATGGTGTTTCCTGAAACATCTAAAAAACCAAAGCAACAGAGCCTAGGGCACTTCCACTTATGGTCCTATAGATTAGGGAAATTAAAATCAAAAAGACACAGCCACCCCAAATTTTGGGACGGCTATGTTTACAAGAACCTCCTTTACGGTACAAGTTCAATATCGCAGAAAGCGAAAAATGGATAAAGAAGTTGCGGTACTTACGTACAATGCAATATCACTCAGCAATGAAATCTATGTCATCAGGCCAGTAGCAGCATAATGAGTGGATTCAGGTACGATGATTCTAAGTGAAATAAGTCACACAGAAAAGGAAACATCATAAGGTATCACTAATACACGGAATGTAAACTTGGCTACACAGGAACTGAATTACAAAACAGAATAGGGTCTCAAATGTAGAAAACCAACTTATGCTTGCTTAAGGGGAAAGGTGAGTTGGGGTGCTGCATAAAACCAGAGATTGAAATTAGCACAGATACCTTTCCATAAGCCAAATATGTAATAGACAAGAGCTACTGCTTGCTCAACGAAGTGGACTCAACACCCCATATTTAACGCCTAAGAATATACCTGACTAGTAAGAATCTTAAAACCTATGGATTTATATGTCTCCGAAAGAGAATCCAGCGTGTGTACAGCGGCATAAACGCAGCAGTGATAGGATTGGTGAGGTTCGGTGAGCAAATGCAGACCCTTTGAAGTCATATTGCATGGTACCCATTCCATGGTTCTCAACTCTCCAGGTTTAAGGGATTCTTCCTTCAGCTAAAACATGCATGTGGAACCCAGAGTATGATCCACCGTGTGATCGGGAAACGTGTTCCAATGTGTCTCACTTTTCGTCCCCTGGTACTCGGGTGCAACATTCCAGACGCTTTACTAACACTCTCCCCACTTGGAGAGTCAGTGCCTTTAACCTCCTGTTTGGCCCAGTTTGCAATTTCTGCGGAAAATGAACAGGAATGGGGAGAACCAATGAGAGACTAGCTGGATGTGTCTGGACGGGCAAATTTAACTCTCATTTCCCACCAGGAAGAGGAATTAACTAAAGGCTCAGCGAGCCATGCCGGAACCACACTAGGGCCTGAAGCAATCCTGCGGTGTTGCGGCCAGCTCACAAGAAAGCGAGTTGAAGAAAGGAGCTCAGGGGCACTGTCATTCACAAACCTGCAGAGTTATAAATGACAGCTATCATCCAAAAATATATTGAAGTAAGGCTGGCAAGAGGACCTGAAAGCAGGGCAGAATTGCAGGAAACCGATTTCAGGAGGTAGACTGGAATTGCATGTAAAGCATAGGAAAAGAGGCAGAACGTCCACAATGATGCACTTGGCCAAAAAGGGCGTATGCGTTTTTTCCCGAATATCAGGAAAAAACGCATACGCCCTTTTTGGCCAAACAAGCAAGCTTGCAAAGGAAATCTGCACTACAATGAAGTCTCACTGCCCCCCGGTCAAAAGGGCCATCTGAAAAAAGTGTAAAATCCAGAAAGGCAGGACAGGCCATGGAGAACTGGGAGCCTTCTTATGCTGATGGGCGGGATGTAAATTGCAAACAGCCACTCTGGAGAAGTGTATGGTGTTTCCTGAAACATCTAAAAAACAAAGCAACAGAGCCTAGGGCACTTCCACTTATGGTCCTATAGCTTAGGGAAATTAAAATCAAAAAGACACAGCCACCCCAAAGTTTGGGAAGGCTCTGTTTACAAGAACCTCGTTTACGGTACAAGTTCAATATCGCAGAAAGCGAAAAATGGATAAAGAAGTTGCGGTACTTACGTACAATGCAATATCACTCAGCAATGAAATCTATGTCATCAGGCCAGTAGCAGCATAATGAGTGGATTCAGGTACGATGATTCTAAGTGAAATAAGTCACAGAGAAAAGGAAACATCATAAGGTATCACTAATACACGGAATGTAAACTTGGCTACACAGGAACTGAATTACAAAACAGAATAGGGTCTCAAATGTAGAAAACCAACTTATGCTTGCTTAAGGGGAAAGGTGAGTTGGGGTGCTGCATAAAACCAGAGATTGAAATTAGCACAGATACCTTTCCATAAGCCAAATATGTAATAGAGAAGAGCTACTGCTTCCTCAACGAAGTAGACTCAACACCCCATATTAAACGCCTAAGAATATACCTGACTAGTAAGAATCTTAAAACCTATGGATTTATATGTCTCCGAAAGAGAATCAAGCATGTGTACAGCGGCATAAACGCAGCAGTGATAGGATTGGTGAGGTTCGGTGAGCAAATGCAGACCCTTTGAAGTCATATTGCATGGTACCCATTCCATGGTTCTCAACTCTCCAGGTTTAAGGGATTCTTCCTTCAGCTAAAACATGCATGTGGAACCCAGAGTATGATCCACCGTGTGATCGGGAAACGTGTTCAAATGTGTCTCAGTTTTCGTCCCCTGGTACTCGGGTGCAACATTCCAGACGCTTTACTAAAACTCTCCCCACTTGGAGAGTCAGTGCCTTTAACCTCCTGTTTGGCCCAGTTTGCAATTTCTGCGGAAAATGAACAGGAATAGGGAGAACCAATGACAGACTAGCTGGAGGTGTCTGGACGGGCAAATTTAACTCTCATTTCCCACCAGGAAGAGGAATTAACCAAAGGCTCAGCGTGCCATGATGGAACCACACTAGGGCCTGAAGCAATCCTGCGCTGTTGCGGCCAGCTCACAAGAAAGCGAGTTGAAGAAAGGAGCTCAGGGGCTCTGTAATTCACAAACCTGCAGAGTTATAAATGACAGCTATCGTCCAAAAATATATTGAAGTAAGGCTGCCAAGAAGACTTGAAAGCAGGGCAGAATTGCAGTAAACCGATTTCAGGAGGTAGACTGGAATTGCATGTAAAGCATAGGAAAAGAGGCAGAACGTCCACAATGATGCACTTGGCCAAAAATGGCGTATGCGTTTTTTCCTGAATATATTCCTGTATATATTCAGGAAAAAACGCATACGCCCTTTTTGGCCAACCAAGCAAGCTTGCAAAGGAAATCTGCACTACAATGAAGTCTCACTGCCCCCCGGTCAAAAGGGCCATCTGAAAAAAGTGTAAAATCCAGAAAGTCAGGACAGGCCATGGAGAACTGGGAGCCTTCTTATGCTGATGGGCGGGATGTAAATTGCCAACAGCCACTCTGGAGAAGTGTATGGTGTTTCCTGAAACATCTAAAAAACAAAGCAACAGAGACTAGGGCACTTCCACTTATGGTCCTATAGATTAGGGAAATTAAAATCAAAAAGACACAGCCACCCCAGAGTTTGGGATGGCTCTGTTTACAAGAACCTCATTTACGGTACAAGTTCTATATTGCAGAAAGCGAAAAATGGATAAAGAAGTTGTGGTACTTACGTACAATGCAATACCACTCAGCAATGAAATCTATGTCATCAGGCCAGTAGCAGCATAATGAGTGGATTCAGGTACGATGATTCTAAGTGAAATATGTCACACAGAAAAACAAACATCATAAGATATCACTAATACACGGAATGTAAACTTGGCTACACAGGAACTGAATTACAAAACAGAATAGGGTCTCAAATGTAGAAAACCAACTTATGCTTGCTTAAGGGGAAAGGTGAGTTGGGGTGCTGCATAAAACCAGAGATTGAAATTAGCACAGATACCTTTCCATAAGCCAAATATGTAATAGACAAGAGCTACTGCTTGCTCAACGAAGTGGACTCAACACCCCATATTAAACGCCTAAGAATATACCTGACTAGTAAGAATCTTAAAACCTATGGATTTATATGTCTCCGAAAGAGAATCCAGCGTGTGTACAGCGGCATAAACGCAGCAGTGATAGGATTGGTGAGGTTCGGTGAGCAAATGCAGACCCTTTGAAGTCATATTGCATGGTACCCATTCCATGGTTCTCAACTCTCCAGGTTTAAGGGATTCTTCCTTCAGCTAAAACATGCATGTGGAACCCAGAGTATGATCCACTGTGTGATCGGGAAACGTGTTCCAATGTGTCTCAGTTTTCGTCCCCTGGTACTCCGGTGCAACATTCCAGACGCTTTACTAACACTCTCCCCACTTGGAGAGTCAGTGCCTTTAACCTCCTGTTTGGCCCAGTTTGCAATTTCTGCGGAAAATGAACAGGAATAGGGAGAACCAATGAGAGACTAGCTGGAGGTGTCTGGACGGGCAAATTTAACTCTCATTTCCCACCAGGAAGAGGAATTAACCAAAGGCTCAGCGAGCCATGCCGGAACCACACTAGGGCCTGAAGCAATCCTGCGGTGTTGTGGCCAGCTCACAAGAAAGCAAGTTGAAGAAAGGAGCTCAGGGGCACTGTCATTCACAAACCTGCAGAGTTATAAATGACAGCTATCATCCAAAAATATATTGAAGTAAGGATGGCAAGAGGACTTGAAAGCAGGGCAGAATTGCAGGAAACCGATTTCAGGAGGTAGACTGGAATTGCATGTAAAGCATAGGAAAAGAGGCAGAACGTCCACAATGATGCACTTGGCCAAAAAGGGCGTATGCGTTTTTTCTCGAATATCAGGAAAAAACGCATACGCCCTTTTTGGCCAACCAAGCAAGCTTGGAAAGGAAATCTGCACTACAATGAAGTCTCACTGCCCCCCGGTCAAAAGGGCCATCTGAAAAAAGTGTAAAATCCAGAAAGGCAGGACAGGCCATGGAGAACTGGGAGCCTTCTTATGCTGATGGGCGGGATGTAAATTGCAAACAGCCACTCTGGAGAAGTGTATGGTGTTTCCTGAAACATCTAAAAAACAAAGCAACAGAGCCTAGGGCACTTCCACTTATGGTCCTATAGATTAGGGAAATTAAAATCAAAAAGACACAGCCACCCCAAAGTTTGGGACGGCTCTGTTTACAAGAACCTCATTTACGGTACAAGTTCAATATTGCAGAAAGCGAAAAATGGATAAAGAAGTTGTGGTACTTACGTACAATACAATACCACTCAGCAATGAAATCTATGTCATCAGGCCAGTAGCAGCATAATGAGTGGATTCAGGTACGATGATTCTAAGTGAAATAAGTCACACAGAAAAAGAAACATCATAAGATATCACTAATACACGGAATGTAAACTTGCCTACACAGGAACTGAATTACAAAACAGAATAGGGTCTCAAATATAGAAAAACAACTTATGCTTGCTTAAGGGGAAAGGTGAGTTGGGGTGCTGCATAAAACCAGAGATTGAAATTAGCACAGATACCTTTCCATAAGCCAAATATGTAATAGAGAAGAGCTACTGCTTCCTCAACGAAGTGGACTCAACACCCCATATTAAACGCCTAAGAATATACCTGACTAGTAAGAATCTTAAAGCCTATGGATTTATATGTCTCCGAAAGAGAATCAAGCGTGTGTACAGCGGCATAAACGCAGCAGTGATAGGATTGGTGAGGTTCGGTGAGCAAATGCAGACCCTTTGAAGTCATATTGCATGGTACCCATTCCAGGCGTCTCAACTCTCCAGGTAAGGGATTCTTCCTTCAGCTAAAACATGCATGTGGAACCCAGAGTATGATCCACCGTGTGATCGGGAAACGTGTTCATATGTGTCTCAGTTTTCGTCCCCTGGTACTCGGGTGCAACATTCCAGACGCTTTACTAACACTCTCCCCACTTGGAGAGTCAGTGCCTTTAACCTCCTGTTTGGCCCAGTTTGCAATTTCTGTGGAAAATTAACAGGAATAGGGAGAACCAATGACAGACTAGCTGGAGGTGTCTGGACGGGCAAATTTAACTCTCATTTCCCACCAGGAAGAGGAATTAACCAAAGGCTCAGCGAGCCATGCCGAAACTACACTAGGGCTTGAAGCAATCCTGCGGTGTTGCGGCCAGCTCACAAGAAAGCGAGTTGAAGAAAGAAGCTCAGGGGCACTGTAATTCACAAACCTGCAGAGTTATAAATGACAGCTATCATCCAAAAATATATTGAAGTAAGGCTGCCAAGAGGACTTGAAAGCGGGGCAGAATTGCAGGAAACCGATTTGAGGAGGTAGACTGGAATTGCATGTAAAGCATAGGAAAAGAGGCAGAACGTCCACAATGATGCACTTGGCCAAAAAGGGCGTATGCGTTTTTTCCTGAATATATTCCTGAATATATTCAGGAAAAAACGCATATGCCCTTTTTGGCCAACCAAGCAAGCTTGCAAAGGAAATCTGCACTACAATGAAGTCTCACTGCCCCCCGGTCAAAAGGGCCATCTGAAAAATGTGTAAAATCCAGAAAGGCAGGAAAGGCCATGGAGAACTGGGAGCCTTGTTATGCTGATGGGCGGGATGTAAATTGCCAACAGCCACTCTGGAGAAGTGTATGGTGTTTCCTGAAACATCTAAAAAACAAAGCAACAGAGCCTAGGGCACTTCCACTTATGGTCCTATAGATTAGGGAAATTAAAATCAAAAAGACACAGCCACCCCAAAGTTTGGGACGGCTCTGTTTACAAGAACCTCATTTACGGTACAAGTTCAATATCGCAGAAAGCGAAAAATGGATAAAGAAGTTGTGGTACTTACGTACAATGCAATATCACTCAGCAATGAAATCTATGTCATCAGGCCAGTAGCAGCATAATGAGTGGATTCAGGTACGATGATTCTAAGTGAAATAAGTCACACAGAAAAAGAAACATCATAAGGTATCACTAATACACGGAATGTAAACTTGGCTACACAGGAACTGAATTACAAAACAGAATAGGGTCTCAAATGTAGAAAACCAACTTATGCTTGCTTAAGGGGAAAGGTGAGTTGGGGTGCTGCATAAAACCAGAGATTGAAATTAGCACAGATACCTTTCCATAAGCCAAATATGTAATAGACAAGAGCTACTGCTTGCTCAACGAAGTGGACTCAACACCCCATATTAAACGCCTAAGAATATACCTGACTAGTAAGAATCTTAAAGCCTATGGATTTATATGTCTCCGAAAGAGAATCAAGCGTGTGTACAGCGGCATAAACGCAGCAGTGATAGGATTGGTGAGGTTCGGTGAGCAAATGCAGACCCTTTGAAGTCATATTGCATGGTACCCATTCCATGCGTCTCAACTCTCCAGGTAAGGGATTCTTCCTTCAGCTAAAACATGTATGTGGAACCCAGAGTATGATCCACCGTGTGATCGGGAAACGTGTTCATATGTGTCTCAGTTTTCGTCCCCTGGTACTCGGGTGCAACATTCCAGACGCTTTACTAACACTCTCCCCACTTGGAGAGTCAGTGCCTTTAACCTCCTGTTTGGCCCAGTTTGCAATTTCTGTGGAAAATTAACAGGAATAGGGAGAACCAATGACAGACTAGCTGGAGGTGTCTGGACGGGCAAATTTAACTCTCATTTCCCACCAGGAAGAGGAATTAACCAAAGGCTCAGCGAGCCATGCCGAAACTACACTAGGGCTTGAAGCAATCCTGCGGTGTTGTGGCCAGCTCACAAGAAAGCGAGTTGAAGAAAGAAGCTCAGGGGCACTGTAATTCACAAACCTGCAGAGTTATAAATGACAGCTATCATCCAAAAATATATTGAAGTAAGGCTGCCAAGAGGACTTGAAAGCGGGGCAGAATTGCAGGAAACCGACTTGAGGAGGTAGACTGGAATTGCATGTAAAGCATAGGAAAAGAGGCAGAACGTCCACAATGATGCACTTGGCCAAGAAGGGCGTATGCGTTTTTTCCTGAATATATTCAGGAAAAAACGCATACGCCCTTTTTGGCCAAACAAGCAAGTTTGCAAAGGAAATCTGCACTACAATGAAGTCTCACTGCCCCCCGGTCAAAAGGGCCATCTGACAAAAGTGTAAAATCCAGAAAAGCAGGACAGGCCATGGAGAACTGGGAGCCTTGTTATGCTGATGGGCGGGATGTAAATTGCCAACAGCCACTCTGGAGAAGTGTATGGTGTTTCCTGAAACATTTAAAAAACAAAGCAACAGAGCCTAGGGCACTTCCACTTATGGTCCTATAGATTAGGGAAATTAAAATCAAAAAGACACAGCCACCCCAAAGTTTGGGACGGCTCTGTTTACAAGAACCTCATTTACGGTACAAGTTCAATATCGCAGAAAGCGAAAAATGGATAAAGAAGTTGTGGTACTTACGTACAATGCAATATCACTCAGCAATGAAATCTATGTCATCAGGCCAGTAGAAGCATAATGAGTGGATTCAGGTACGATGATTCTAAGTGAAATAAGTCACACAGAAAAAGAAACATCATAAGGTATCACTAATACACGGAATGTAAACTTGGCTACACAGGAACTGAATTACAAAACAGAATAGGGTCTCAAATGTAGAAAACCAACCTATGCTTGCTCAAGGGGAAAGGTGAGTTGGGGTGCTGCATAAAACCAGAGATATAAATTAGCATAGATACCTTTCCATAAGTCAAATATGTAATAGACAAGAGCTACTGCTTGCTCAACGAAGTGGACTCAACACCCCATATTAAACGCCTAAGAATATACCTGACTAGTAAGAATCTTAAAACCTATGGATTTATATGTCTCCGAAAGAGAATCCAGCGTGTGTACAGCGGCATAAACGCAGCAGTGATAGGATTGGTGAGGTTCGGTGAGCAAATGCAGACCCTTTGAAGTCATATTGCATGGTACCCATTCCATGGTTCTCAACTCTCCAGGTTTAAGGGATTCTTCCTTCAGCTAAAACATGCATGTGGAACCCAGAGTATGATCCACCGTGTGATCGGGAAATGTGTTCAAATGTGTCTCAGTTTTCGTCCCCTGGTACTCGGGTGCAACATTCCAGATGCTTTACTAACACTCTCCCCACTTGCAGAGTCAGCGCCTTTAACCTCCTGTTTGGCCCAGTGTGCAATTTCTGCGGAAAATGAACAGGAATAGGGAGAACCAATGACAGACTAGCTGGAGGTGTCTGGACGGGCAAATTTAACTCTCATTTCCCACCAGGAAGAGGAATTAACCAAAGGCTCCGCGAGCCATGCCGGAACCACACTAGGGCCTGAAGCAATCGTGCGGTGTTGTGGCCAGCTCACAAGAAATCGAGTTGAAGAAAGTAGCTCAGGGGCACTGTAATTCACAAACCTTCAGAGTTCTAAATGACAGCTATCGTCCAAAAATATATTGAAGTAAGGCTGCCAAGAGGACTTGAAAGCGGGGCAGAATTGCAGGAAACCGTTTTCAGGAGGTAGACTGGAATTGCATGTAAAGCATAGGAAAAGAGGCAGAACGTCCACAATGATGCACTTGGCCAAAAAGGGCGTATGCGTTTTTTCCTGAATATATTCAGGAAAAAACGCATACGCCCTTTTTGGCCAACCAAGCAAGCTTGCAAAGGAAATCTGCACTACAATGAAGTCTCACTGCCCCCCGGTCAAAAGGGCCATCTGGAAAAAGTGTAAAATCCAGAAAGGCAGGACAGACCATGGAGAACTGGGAGCCTACTTAGGCTGATGGGCGGGATGTAAATTGCCAACAGCCACTCTGGAGAAGTGTATGGTGTTTCCTGAAACATCTAAAAAACAAAGCAACAGAGCCTAGGGCACTTCCATTTTTGGTCCTATAGATTAGGGAAATTAAAATCAAAAAGACACAGCCACCCCAAAGTTTGGGACGGCTCTGTTTACAAGAACCTCATTTACGGTACAAGTTCAATATCGCAGAAAGCGAAAAATGGATAAAGAAGTTGTGGTACTTACGTACAATGCAATATCACTCAGCAATGAAATCTATGTCATCAGGCCAGTAGCAGCATAATGAGTGGATTCAGGTACGATGATTCTAAGTGAAATAAGTCACACAGAAAAAGAAACATCATAAGGTATCACTAATACACGGAATGTAAACTTGGCTACACAGGAACTGAATTACAAAACAGAATAGGGTCTCAAATGTAGAAAACCAACTTATGCTTGCTTAAGGGGAAAGGTGAGTTGGGGTGCTGCATAAAACCAGAGATTTAAATTAACACAGATACCTTTCCATAAGCCAAATATGTAATAGACAAGAGCTACTGCTTGCTCAACGAAGTGGACTCAACACCCCATATTAAACGCCTAAGAATATACCTGACTAGTAAGAATCTTAAAACCTATGGATTTATATGTCTCCGAAAGAGAATCCAGCGTGTGTACAGCAGCATAAACGCAGCAGTGATAGGATTGGTGAGGTTCGGTGAGCAAATGCAGACCCTTTGAAGTCATATTGCATGGTACCCATTCTATGGGTCTCAACTCTCCAGGTTTAAGGGATTCTTCCTTCAGCTAAAACATGCATGTGGAACCCAGAGGATGATCCACCGTGTGATCGGGAAACGTGTTCAAATGTGTCTCAGTTTTCGTCCCCTGGTACTCGGGTGCAACATTCCAGACGCTTTCCTAACACTCTCCCCACTTGGAGAGTCAGCGCCTTTAACCTCCTGTTTGGCCCAGTGTGCAATTTCTGCGGAAAATGAACAGGAATAGGGAGAACCAATGAGAGACTAGCTGGAGGTGTCTGGACGGGCAAATTTAACTCTCATTTCCCACCAGGAAGAGGAATTAACCAAAGGCTCAGCGAGCCATGCCGGAACCACACTAGGACCTGAAGCAATCCTGCGGTGTTGCGGCCAGCTCACAAGAAAGCCAGTTGAAAAAAGGAGCTCAGGGGCACTGTAATTCACAAAACTTCAGAGTTATAAATGACAGCTATCGTCCAAAAATATATTGAAGGAAGGCTGCCAAGAGGACTTGAAAGCGGGGCAGAATTGCAGGAAACCGATTTCAGGAGGTAGACTGGAATTGCATGTAAAGCATAGGAAAAGAGGCAGAACGTCCACAATGATGCACTTGGCCAAAAAGGGCGTATGCGTTTTTTCCTGAATATATTCCTGAATATATTCAGGAAAAAACGCATACGCCCTTTTTGGCCAACCAAGCAAGTTTGCAAAGGAAATCTGCACTACGATGAAGTCTCACTGCCCCCCGGTCAAAAGGGCCATCTGAAAAAAGTGTAAAATCCAGAAAGGCAGGACAGGCCATGGAGAACTGGGAGCCTTGTTATGCTGATGGGCGGGATGTAAATTGCCAACAGCCACTCTGGAGAATTGTATGGTGTTTCCTGAAACATCTAAAAAACAAAGCAACAGAGCCTAGGGCACTTCCACTTATGGTCCTATAGATTAGGGAAATTAAAATCAAAAAGACACAGTCACCCCAAAGTTTGGGACGGCTATGTTTACAAGAACCTCATTTACGGTACAAGTTCAATATCGCAGAAAGCGAAAAATGGATAAAGAAGTTGTGGTACTTACGTACAATGCAATATCACTCAGCAATGAAGTCTATGTCATCAGGACAGTAGCAGCATAATGTGTGAATTCAGGTACGATGATTCTAAGTAAAATAAGTCACACAGAAAAAGAAACATCATAAGGTATCACTAATACACGGAATGTAAACTTGGCTACACAGGAACTGAATTACAAAACAGAATAGGGTCTCAAATGTAGAAAACCAACTTATGCTTGCTTAAGGGGAAAGGTGAGTTGGGGTGCTGCATAAAACCAGAGATTGAAATTAGCACAGATACATTTCCATAAGTCAAATATGTAATAGACAAGAGCTACTGTTTGCTCAACGAAGTGGACTCAACACCACATATTAAACGCCTAAGAATATACCTGACTAGTAAGAATCTTAAAGCCTATGGATTTATATGTCTCCGAAAGAGAATCCAGCGTGTCTACAGCGGCATAAACGCAGCAGTGATAGGATTGGTGAGGTTCGGTGAGCAAATGCAGACCCTTTGAAGTCATATTGCATGGTACCCATTCCATGCGTCTCAACTCTCCAGGTAAGGGATTCTTCCTTCAGCTAAAACATGCATGTGGAACCCAGAGTATGATCCACCGTGTGATCGGGAAACGTGTTCATATGTGTCTCAGTTTTCGTCCCCTGGTACTCGGGTGCAACATTCCAGACGCTTTACTAACACTCTCCCCACTTGGAGAGTCAGTGCCTTTAACCTCCTGTTTGGCCCAGTTTGCAATTTCTGCGGAAAATGAACAGGAATAGGGAGAACCAATGAGAGACTAGCTGGAGGTGTCTGGACGGGCAAATTTAACTCTCATTTCCCACCAGGAAGAGGAATTAACCAAAGGCTCAGCGAGCCATGCCGGAACCACACTAGGGCCTGAAGCAATCCTGCGGTGTTGTGGCCAGCTCACAAGAAAGCGAGTTGAAGAAAGGAGCTCAGGGGCACTGTAATTCACAAACCTGCAGAGTTATAAATGACAGCTATCGTCCAAAAATATATTGAAGTAAGGCTGCCAAGAGGACTTGAAAGCGGGGCAGAATTGCAGGAAACCGATTTCAGGGGGTAGACTGGAATTGGATGTAAAGCATAGGAAAAGAGGCAGAACGTCCACAATGATGCACTTGGCCAAAAAGGGCGTATGCGTTTTTTCCTGAATATATTCCTGAATATATTCAGGAAAAAACGCATACGCCCTTTTTGGCCAACCAAGCAAGCTTGCAAAGGAAATCTTCACTACAATGAAGTCTCACTGCCCCCCGGTCAAAAGGGCCATCTGAAAAAACTGTAAAATCCAGAAAGGCAGGACAGGCCATGGAGAACTGGGAGCCTTCTTATGCTGATGGGCGGGATGTAAATTGCCAACAGCCACTCTGGAGAAGTGTATGGTGTTTCCTGAAACATCTAAAAAACAAAGCAACAGAGCCTAGGGCACTTCCACTTATGGTCCTATAGATTAGGGAAATTAAAATCAAAAAGACACAGCCACCCCAAAGTTTGGGACGGCTCTGTTTACAAGAACCTCATTTACGGTACAAGTTCAATATCGCAGAAAGCGAAAAATGGATAAAGAAGTTGTGGTACTTACGTACAATGCAATATCACTCAGCAATGAAATCTATGTCATCAGGCCAGTAGCAGCATAATGAGTGGATTCAGGTACGATGATTCTAAGTGAAATAAGTCACACATAAAAAGAAGCATCATAAGATATCACTAATACACGGAATGTAAACTTGGCTACACAGGAACTGAATTACAAAACAGAATAGGGTCTCAAATGTAGAAAACCAACTTATGCTTGCTTAAGGGGAAAGGTGAGTTGGGGTGCTGCATAAAACCAGAGATTGAAATTAGCACAGATACCTTTCCATAAGTCAAATATGTAATAGACAAGAGCTACTGCTTCCTCAACGAAGTGGACTCAACACCCCATATTAAACGCCTAAGAATATACCTGACTAGTAAGAATCTTAAAACCTATGGATTTATATGTCTCTGAAAGAGAATCCAGCGTGTCTACAGCAGCATAAACGCAGCAGTGATAGGATTGGTGAGGTTCGGTGAGCAAATGCAGACCCTTTGAAGTCATATTGCATGGTACCCATTCCATGGTTCTCAACTCTCCAGGTTTAAGGGATTCTTCCTTCAGCTAAAACATGCATGTGGAACCCAGAGTATGATCCACCGTGTGATCGGGAAACGTGTTCAAATGTGTCTCAGTTTTCGTCCCCTGGTACTCGGGTGCAACATTCCAGACGCTTTACTAACACTCTCCCCACTTGGAGAGTCAGTGCCTTTAACCTCCTGTTTGGCCCAGTTTGCAATTTCTGCGGAAAATGAACAGGAATAGGGAGAACAAATGAGAGACTAGCTGGAGGTGTCTGGACGGGCAAATTTAACTCTCATTTCCCACCAGGAAGAGGAATTAACCAAAGGCTCAGCGAGCCATGCCAGAACCACACTAGGGCCTGAAGCAATCCTGCGGTGTTGCGGCCAGCTCACAAAAAAGCCAGTTGAAAAAAGGAGCTCAGGGGCACTGTAATTCACAAAGCTTCAGAGTTATAAATGACAGCTATCGTCCAAAAATATATTGAAGTAAGGCTGCCAAGAGGACTTGAAAGCGGGGCAGAATTGCAGGAAACCGATTTCAGGAGGTAGACTGGAATTGCATGTAAAGCATAGGAAAAGAGGCAGAACGTCCACAATGATGCACTTGGCCAAAAAGGGCGTATGCGTTTTTTCCTGAATATATTCAGGAAAAAACGCATACGCCCTTTTTGGCCAACCAAGCAAGCTTGCAAAGGAAATCTGCACTACAATGAAGTCTCACTGCCCCCCGGTCAAAAGGGCCATCTGAAAAAAGTGTAAAATCCAGAAAGGCAGGACAGGCCATGGAGAACTGGGAGCCCTGTTATGCTGATGGGCGGGATGTAAATTGCCAACAGCCACTCTGGAGAAGTGTATGGTGTTTCCTGAAACATCTAAAAAACCAAAGCAACAGAGCCTAGGGCACTTCCACTTATGGTCCTATAGATTAGGGAAATTAAAATCAAAAAGACACAGCCACCCCAAAGTTTGGGACAGCTATGTTTACAAGAACCTCGTTTACGGTACAAGTTCAATATCGCAGAAAGCGAAAAATGGATAAAGAAGTTGCGGTACTTACGTACAATGCAATATCACTCAGCAATGAAATCTATGTCATTAGGCCAGTAGCAGCATAATGAGTGGATTCAGGTACGATGATTCTAAGTGAAATAAGTCACACAGAAAAGGAAACATCATAAGGTATCACTAATACACGGAATGTAAACTTGGCTACACAGGAACTGAATTACAAAACAGAATAGGGTCTCAAATGTAGAAAACCAACTTATGCTTGCTTAAGGGGAAAGGTGAGTTGGGGTGCTGCATAAAACCAGAGATTGAAATTAGCACAGATACCTTTCCATAAGCCAAATATGTAATAGACAAGAGCTACTGCTTGCTCAACGAAGTGGACTCAACACCCCATATTAAACGCCTAAGAATATACCTGACTAGTAAGAATCTTAAAACCTATGGATTTATATGTCTCCGAAAGAGAATCCAGCGTGTGTACAGCGGCATAAACGCAGCAGTGATAGGATTGGTGAGGTTCGGTGAGCACATGCAGACCCTTTGAAGTCATATTGCATGGTACCCATTCCATGGGTCTCAACTCTCCAGGTTTAAGGGATTCTTCCTTCAGCTAAAACATGCATGTGGAACCCAGAGTATGATCCACCGTGTGATCGGGAAACGTGTTCCAATGTGTCTCAGTTTTCGTCCCCTGGTACTCGGGTGCAACATTCCAGACGCTTTACTAAAACTCTCCCCACTTGGAGAGTCAGTGCCTTTAACCTCCTGTTTGGCCCAGTTTGCAATTTCTGCGGAAAATGAACAGGAATAGGGAGAACCAATGAGAGACTAGCTGGAGGTGTCTGGACGGGCAAATTTAACTCTCATTTCCCACCAGGAAGAGGAATTAACCAAAGGCTCAGCGTGCCATGCTGGAACCACACTAGGGCCTGAAGCAATCCTGCGCTGTTGCGGCCAGCTCACAAGAAAGCGAGTTGAAGAAAGGAGCTCAGGGGCTCTGTAATTCACAAACCTGCAGAGTTATAAGTGACAGCTATCGTCCAAAAATATATTGAAGTAAGGCTGCCAAGAGGACTTGAAAGCAGGGCAGAATTGCAATAAACCGATTTCAGGAGGTAGACTGGAATTGCATGTAAAGCATAGGAAAAGAGGCAGAACGTCCACAATGATGCACTTGGCCAAAAAGGGCGTATGCGTTTTTTCCTGAATATATTCAGGAAAAAACGCATAAGCCCTTTTTGGCCAACCAAGCAAGCTTGCAAAGGAAATCTGCACTACAATGAAGTCTCACTGCCCCCCGGTCAAAAGGGCCATCTGAAAAATGTGTAAAATCCAGAAAGGCAGGACAGGCCATGGAGAACTGGGAGCCTTCTTATGCTGATGGGCGGGATGTAAATTGCCAACAGCCACTCTGGAGAAGTGTATGGTGTTTCCTTAAACATCTAAAAAACAAAGCAACAGAGCCTAGGGCACTTCCACTTATGGTCCTATAGCTTAGGGAAATTAAAATAAAAAGACACAGCCACCCCAAAGTTTGGGTCGGCTCTGTTTACAAGAACCTCGTTTATGGTACAAGTTCAATATCGCAGAAAGCGAAAAATGGATAAAGAAGTTGTGGTACTTACGTACAATGCAATATCACTCAGCAATGAAATCTATGTCATCAGGCCAGTAGCAGCATAATGAGTGGATTCAGGTACGATGATTCTAAGTGAAATAAGTCACACAGAAAAAGAAACATCATAAGGTATCACTAATACACGGAATGTAAACTTGGCTACACAGGAACTGAATTACAAAACAGAATAGGGTCTCAAATGTAGAAAACCAACTTATGCTTGCTTAAGGGGAAAGGTGAGTTGGGGTGCTGCATAAAACCAGAGATTGAAATTAGCACAGATACCTTTCCATAAGCCAAATATGTAATAGACAAGAGCTACTGGTTGCTCAACGAAGTGGACTCAACACCCCATATTAAACGCCTAAGAATATACCTGACTAGTAAGAATCTTAAAACCTATGGATTTATATGTCTCCGAAAGAGAATCCAGCGTGTGTACAGCGGCATAAACGCAGCAGTGATAGGATTGGTGAGGTTCGGTGAGCAAATGCAGACCCTTTGAAGTCATATTGCATGGTACCCATTCCATGGGTCTCAACTCTCCAGGTTTAAGGGATTCTTCCTTCAGCTAAAACATGCATGTGGAACCCAGAGTATGATCCACCGTGTGATCGGGAAACGTGTTCCAATGTGTCTCAGTTTTCGTCCCCTGGTACTCGGGTGCAACATTCCAGACGCTTTACTAACACTCTCCCCACTTGGAGAGTCAGTGCCTTTAACCTCCTGTTTGGCCCAGTTTGCAATTTCTGCGGAAAAAGAACAGGAATAGGGAGAACCAATGAGAGACTAGCTGGAGGTGTCTGGACGGGCAAATTTAACTCTCATTTCCCACCAGGATGAGGAATTAACCAAAGGCTCAGCGAGCCATGCCGGAACCACACTAGGGCCTGAAGCAATCCTGCGCTGTTGCGGCCAGCTCACAAGAAAGCGAGTTGAAGAAAGGAGCTCAGGGGCACTGTCATTCACAAACCTGCAGAGTTATAAATGACAGCTATCATCCAAAAATATATTGAAGTAAGGCTGGCAAGAGGACTTGAAAGCGGGGCAGAATTGCAGGAAACCGATTTCAGGAGGTAGACTGGAATTGCATGTAAAGCATAGGAAAAGAGGCAGAACGTCCACAATGATGCACTTGGCCAAAAAGTGCGTATGCGTTTTTTCCCGAATATCAGGAAAAACCGCATACGCCCTTTTTGGCCAACCAAGCAAGCTTGCAAAGGAAATCTGCACTACAATGAAGTCTCACTGCCCCCCGGTCAAAAGGGCCATCTGAAAAAAGTGTAAAATCCAGAAAGGCAGGACAGGCCATGGAGAACTGGGAGCCTTCTTATGCTGATGGGCGGGATGTTAATTGCCAACAGCCACTCTGGAGAAGTGTATGGTGTTTCCAGAAACATCTAAAAAACAAAGCAACAGAGCCTAGGGCACTTCCATTTTTGGTCCTATAGCTTAGGGAAATTAAAATCAAAAAGACACAGCCTCCCCAAAGTTTGGGAAGGCTCTGTTTACAAGAACCTCGTTTACGGTACAAGTTCAATATCGCAGAAAGCGAAAAATGGATAAAGAAGTTGCGGTACTTACGTACAATGCAATATCACTCAGCAATGAAATCTATGTCATCAGGCCAGTAGCAGCATAATGAGTGGATTCAGGTACGATGATTCTAAGTGAAATATGTCACACAGAAAAAGAAACATCATAAGATATCACTAATACACGTAATGTAAACTTGGCTACACAGGAACTGAATTACAAAACAGAATAGGGTCTCAAATGTAGAAAACCAACTTATGCTTGCTTAAGGGGAAAGGTGAGTTGGGGTGCTGCATAAAACCAGAGATTGAAATTAGCACAGATACCTTTCCATAAGCCAAATATGTAATAGACAAGTGCTACTGCTTCCTCAACGAAGTAGACTCAACACCCCATATTAAACGCCTAAGAATATACCTGACTAGTAAGAATCTTAAAACCTATGGATTTATATGTCTCCAAAAGAGAATCAAGCATGTGTACAGCGGCATAAACGCAGCAGTGATAGGATTGGTGAGGTTCGGTGAGCAAATGCAGACCCTTTGAAGTCATATTGCATGGTACCCATTCCATGGTTCTCAACTCTCCAGGTTTAAGGGATTCTTCCTTCAGCGAAAACATGCATGTGGACCCCTGAGTATGATCCACCGTGTGATCGGGAAACGTGTTCAAATGTGTCTCAGTTTTCGTCCCCTGGTACTCGGGTGCAACATTCCAGACGCTTTACTAAAACTCTCCCCACTTGGAGAGTCAGGGCCTTTAACCTCCTGTTTGGCCCAGTTTGCAATTTCTGCGGAAAATGAACAGGAATAGGGAGAACCAATGAGAGACTAGCTGGAGGTGTCTGGACGGGCAAATTTAACTCTCATTTCCCACCAGGAAGAGGAATTAACCAAAGGCTCAGCGTGCCATGCTGGAACCACACTAGGGCCTGAAGCAATCCTGCGCTCTTGCGGCCAGCTCACAAGAAAGCGAGTTGAAGAAAGGAGCTCAGGGGCCCTGTAATTCACAAACCTGCAGAGTTATACATGACAGCTATCGTCCAAAAATATATTGAAGTAAGGCTGCCAAGAGGACTTGAAAGCGGGGCAGAATTGCAGGAAACCGATTTCAGGAGGTAGACTGGAATTGCATGTAAAGCATAGGAAAAGAGGCAGAACGTCCACAATGATGCACTTGGCCAAAAAGGGCGTATGCGTTTTTTCCTGAATATATTCAGGAAAAAACGCATACGCCCTTTTTGGCCAACCAAGCAAGCTTGCAAAGGAAATCTGCACTACAATGAAGTCTCACTGCCCCCCGGTCAAAAGGGCCATCTGAAAAACCTGTAAAATCCAGAAAGGCAGGACAGGCCATGGAGAACTGGGAGCCTTCTTATGCTGATGGGCGGGATGTAAATTGCCAACAGCCACTCTGGAGAAGTGTATGGTGTTTCCTTAAACATCTAAAAAACAAAGCAACAGAGCCTAGGGCACTTCCACTTATGGTCCTATAGCTTAGGGAAATTAAAATCAAAAAGACACAGCCACCCCAAAGTTTGGGTCGGCTCTGTTTACAAGAACCTCGTTTATGGTACAAGTTCAATATCACAGAAAGCGAAAAATGGATAAAGAAGTTGTGGTACTTACGTACACTGCAATATCACTCAGCAATGAAATCTATGTCATCAGGCCAGTAACAGCATAATGAGTGGATTCAGCTACGATAATTCTAAGTGAAATAAGTCACACAGAAAAAGAAACATCATAAGTTATCACTAATACATGGAATGTAAACTTGGCTACACAGGAACTGAATTATAAAACAGAACAGGGTCTCAAATGTAGAAAACCAACTTATGCTTGCTTAAGGGGAAAGGTGATTTGGGGTGGTGCATAAAACCAGAGATAGAAATTAGCACAGATACCGTTCCATAAGCCAAATATGTAATAAACAAGAGCTACTCCTTGCTCAACGAAGTGGACCCAACACCCCATATTAAACGCCTAAGAATATACCTGACTAGTAAGAATCTTAAAACCTATGGATTTATATGTCTCCGAAAGAGAAACCAGCATGTGTACAGTGGCATAAACTCAGCCGTGATAGGATTGGTGAGGTTCGGTGAGCAAACGCAGACCCTTTGAAGTCATATTGCATGGTACCCATTCCATGGGTCTCAACTCTCCAGGTGTAAGGGATTCTTCCTTCAGCTAAAACATGCATGTGGAACCCAGAGTATGATCCACCATGTGATCGGGAAACGTGTTCAAGTGTGTCTCAGTTTTTGTCCCCTGGTACTCGGGTGCAACATTCCAGACGCTTTACTAACACTCTCCCCACTTGGAGAGTCAGTGCCTTTAACCTCCTGTTTGGCCCAGTTTGCAATTTCTGCGGAAAATGAACAGGAATAGGGAGAACCAATGAGAGACTAGCTGGAGGAGTCTGGACGGGCAAATTTAACTCTCATTTCCCAACAGGAAGAGGAATTAACCAAAGGCTCAGCGAGCAATGCCGGAACCACACTAGGGCCTGAAGCAATCCTGCGCTGTTGCGGCCAGCTCACAAGAAAGCGAGTTGAAGAAAGGAGCTCAGGGGCCCTGTAATTCACACACCTGCACAGTTCTAAATGACAGCTACCGTCCAAAAATATATTAAAGTAAGGCTGCCAAGAGGACTTGAATGCGGGGCAGAATTGCAGGAAACCGATTTCAGGAGGTAGACTGGAATTGCATGTAAAGCATAGGAAAAGAGGCAGAACGTCCACAATGATGCACTTGGCCAAAAAGGGCGTATGCGTTTTTTCCTGAATATATTCAGGAAAAAACGCATACGCCCTTTTTGGCCAACCAAGCAAGCTTGCAAAGGAAATCTGCACTACAATGAAGTCTCACTGCCCCCCGGTCAAAAGGGCCATCTGAAAAAAGTGTAAAATCCAGACAGGCAGGACAGGCCATGGAGAACTGGGAGCGATGTTATGCTGATGGGTGGGATATAAATTGCCAAAAGCCACTCTGGAGAAGTGTATGGTGTTTCCTGAAACATCTAAAAAACAAAGCAACAGAGCCTAGGGCACTTCCACTTATGGTCCTATAGCTTAGGGAAATTAAATTCAAAAAGACACAGCAACCCCAAAGTTTGGGACGGCTCTGTTTACAAGAACCTCATTTACGGTACAAGTTCAATATCGCAGAAAGCGAGAAATGGATAAAGAAGTTGAGGTACTTACGTACAATGCAATAACACTCAGCAATGAAATCTATGTCATCAGGCCCTTAGCAGCATAATGAGTGGATTCAGGTACGATAATTCTAAGTGAAATAAGTCACAGACAAAAAGAAACATCATAAGTTATCACTAATACATGGAATATAAACTTGGCTACACAGGAACTGAATTACAAAACAGAATAGGGTCTCAAATGTAGAAAACCAACTTATGCTTGCTTAAGGGGAAAGGTGAGTTGGGGTGCTGCATAAAACCAGAGATTGAAATTAGCACAGATACCTTTCCATAAGCCAAATATGTAATAGACAAGAGCTACTGCTTGCTCAACGAAGTGGACTCAACACCCCATATTAAACGCCTAAGAATATACCTGACTAGTAAGAATCTTTAAACCTATGGATTTATATGTCTCCAAAAGAGAATCAAGCGTGTGTACAGCGGCATAAACGCAGCACTGATAGGATTGGTGAGGTTCGGTGAGCAAATGCAGACCCTTTGAAGTCATATTGCATGGTACCCATTCCATGGGTCTCAACTCTCCAGGTTTAAGGGATTCTTCCTTCAGCTAAAACATGCATGTGGAACCCAGAGTATGATCCACCGTGTGATCGGGAAACGTGTTCAAATGTGTCTCAGTTTTCGTCCCCTGGTACTCGGGTGCAACATTCCAGACGCTTTACTAACACTCTCCCCACTTGGAGAGTCAGTGCCTTTAACCTCCTGTTTGGCCCAGTTTGCAATTTCTGCGGAAAATGAACAGGAATAGGGAGAACCAATGAGAGACTAGCTGGAGGAGTCTGGACGGGCAAATTTAACTCTCATTTCCCAACAGGAAGAGGAATTAACCAAAGGCTCAGCGAGCCATGCCGGAACCACACTAGGGCCTGAAGCAATCCTGCGGTGTTGCGGCCAGCTCACAAGAAAGCGAGTTGAAGAAAGGAGCTCAGGGTCCCTGTAATTCACACACCTGCAGAGTTCTAAATGACAGCTATCGTCCAAAAATATATTGAAGTAAGGCTGCCAAGAGGACTTGAAAGCGGGGCAGAATTGCAGGAAACCGATTTCAGGAGGTAGACTGGAATTGCATGTAAAGCATAGGAAAAGAGGCAGAACGTCCACAATGATGCACTTGGCCAAAAAGGGCGTATGCGTTTTTTCCTGAATATATTCAGGAAAAAACGCATACGCCCTTTTTGGCCAACCAAGCAAGCTTGCAAAGGAAATCTGCACTACAATGAAGTCTCACTGCCCCCCGGTCAAAAGGGACATCTGAAAAAAGTGTAAAATCCAGAAAGGCAGGACCGGCCATGGAGAACTGGGAGCCTTGTTATGCTGATGGGCGTGATGTAAATTGCCAACAGCCACTCTGGAGAGGTGTATGGTGTTTCCTGAAACATCTAAAAAACAAAGCAACAGAGCCTAGGGCACTTCCACTTATGGTCCTATAGCTTAGGGAAATTAAAATCAAAAAGACACAGCCACCCCAAAGTTTGGGATGGCTCTGTTTACAAGAACCTCGTTTCCGGTACAAGTTCAATATCGCAGAAAGCGAAAAATGGATAAAGAAGTTGTGGTACTAACGTACAATGCAATATCACTCAGCAATGAAATCTCTGTCATCAGGCCCATAGCAGCATAATGAGTGGATTCAGGTACGATGATTCTAAGTGAAATAAGTCACACAGAAAAAGAAACATCATAAGATATCACTAATACACGGAATGTAAACTTGGCTACACAGGAACTGAATTACAAAACAGAATAGGGTCTCAAATGTAGAAAACCAACTTATGCTTGCTTAAGGGGAAAGGTGAGTTGGGGTGCTGCATAAAACCAGAGATTGAAATTAGCACAGATACCTTTCCATAAGCCAAATATGTAATAGCCAAGAGCTACTGCTTGCTAAACGAAGTGGACGCAACACCCCATATTAAACGCCTAAGAATATACCTGACTAGTAAGAATCTTTAAACCTATGGATTTATATGTCTCCAAAAGAGAATCAAGCGTGTGTACAGCGGCATAAACGCAGCACTGATAGGATTGGTGAGGTTCGGTGAGCAAATGCAGACCCTTTGAAGTCATATTGCATGGTACCCATTCCATGGGTCTCAACTCTCCAGGTTTAAGGGATTCTTCCTTCAGCTAAAACATGCATGTGGAACCCAGAGTATGATCCACCGTGTGATCGGGAAACGTGTTCAAATGTGTCTCAGTTTTCGTCCCCTGGTACTCGGGTGCAACATTCCAGACGCTTTACTAACACTCTCCCCACTTGGAGAGTCAGTGCCTTTAACCTCCTGTTTGGCCCAGTTTGCAATTTCTGCGGAAAATGAACAGGAATAGGGAGAACCAATGAGAGACTAGCTGGAGGAGTCTGGACGGGCAAATTTAACTCTCATTTCCCAACAGGAAGAGGAATTAACCAAAGGCTCAGCGAGCCATGCCGGAACCACACTAGGGCCTGAAGCAATCCTGCGGTGTTGCGGCCAGCTCACAAGAAAGCGAGTTGAAGAAAGGAGCTCAGGGGCCCTGTAATTCACACACCTGCAGAGTTCTAAATGACAGCTATCGTCCAAAAATATATTGAAGTAAGGCTGCCAAGAGGACTTGAAAGCGGGGCAGAATTGCAGGAAACCGATTTGAGGAGGTAGACTGGAATTGCATGTAAAGCATAGGAAAAGAGGCAGAACGTCCACAATGATGCACTTGGCCAAAAAGGGCGTATGCGTTTTTTCCTGAATATATTCAGGAAAAAACGCATACGCCCTTTTTGGCCAACCAAGCAAGCTTGCAAAGGAAATCTGCACTACAATGAAGTCTCACTGCCCCCCGGTCAAAAGGGACATCTGAAAAAAGTGTAAAATCCAGAAAGGCAGGACAGGCCATGGAGAACTGGGAGCCTTGTTATGCTGATGGGCGGGATGTAAATTGCCAACAGCCACTCTGGAGAAGTGTATGGTGTTTCCTGAAACATCTAAAAAACAAAGCAACAGAGCCTAGGGCACTTCCACTTATGGTCCTATAGCTTAGGGAAATTAAATTCAAAAAGACACAGCCACCCCAAAGTTTGGGACGGCTCTGTTTACAAGAACCTCGTTTCCGGTACAAGTTCAATATCGCAGAAAGTGAAAAATGGATAAAGAAGTTGTGGTACTAACGTACAATGCAATATCACTCAGCAATGAAATCTCTGTCATCAGGCCCATAGCAGCATAATGAGTGGATTCAGGTACGATGATTCTAAGTGAAATAAGTCACACAGAAAAAGAAACATCATAAGATATCACTAATACACGGAATGTAAACTTGGCTACACAGGAACTGAATTACAAAACAGAATAGGGTCTCAAATGTAGAAAACCAACTTATGCTTTCTTAAGGGGAAAGGTGAGTTGGGGTGCTGCATAAAACCAGAGAGTGAAATTAGCACAGATACCTTTCCATAAGCCAAATATGTAATAGCCAAGAGTTACTGCTTGCTCAACGAAGTGGACTCAACACCCCATATTAAACGCCTAAGAATATACTTGACTAGTAAGAATCTTAAAACCTATGGATTTATATGTCTCCGAAAGAGAATCAAGCATGTGTACAGTGGCATAAACGCAGCAGTGATAGGATTGGTGAGGTTCGGTGAGCAAATGCAGACCCTTTGAAATCATATTGCATGGGACCCATTCCATGGGTCTCAACTCTCCACGTTTAAGGGATTCTTCCTTCAGCTAAAACATGCATGTGGAACCCAGAGTATGATCCACCGTGTGATCGGGAAACGTGTTCCAATGTGTCTCAGTTTTCGTCCCCTGGTACTCGGGTGCAACATTCCAGACGCTTTACTAACACTCTCCCCACTTGGAGAGTCAGTGCCTTTAACCTCCTGTTTGGCCCAGTTTGCAATTTCTTCGGAAAATGAACAGGAATAGGGAGAACCAATGAGAGACTAGCTGGAGGAGTCTGGACTGGCAAACTTAACTCTCATTTCCCACCAGGAAGAGGAATTAACCAAAGGCTCAGCGAGCCATGCCGGAACCACACTAGGGCCTGAAGCAATCCTGCGGTGTTGCGGCCAGCTCACAAGAAAGCGAGTTGAAGAAAGGAGCTCAGGGGCCCTGTAATTCACACACCTGCAGAGTTATAAATGACAGCTATCGTCCAAAAATATATTGAAGTAAGGCTGCCAAGAGGACTTGACAGCAGGGCAGAATTGCAGGAAACCGATTTCAGGAGGTAGACTGGAATTGCATGTAAAGCATAGGAAAAGAGGCAGAACGTCCACAATGATGCACTTGGCCAAAAAGGGCGTATGCGTTTTTTCCTGAATATATTCAGGAAAAAACGCATACGCCCTTTTTGGCCAACCAAGCAAGCTTGCAAAGGAAATCTGCACTACAATGATGTCTCACTGCCCCCCGGTCAAAAGGGCCATCTGAAAAAAGTGTAAAATCCAGAAAGGCAGGACAGGCCATGGAGAACTGGGAGCCTTGTTATGCTGATGGGCGTGATGTAAATTGCCAACAGCCACTCTGGAGAAGTGTATGGTGTTTCCTGAAACATCTAAAAAACAAAGCAACAGAGCCTAGGGCACTTCCACTTATGGTCCTATAGCTTAGGGAAATTAAAATCAAAAAGACACAGCCACCAGTAAGTTTGGGACGGCTCTGTTTACAAGAACCTCGTTTACGGTACAAGTTCAATATCGCAGAAAGCGAAAAATGGATAAAGAAGTTGTGGTACTTACGTACAATGCAATATCACTCAGCAATGAAATCTATGTCATCAGGCCAGTAGCAGCATAATGAGTGGATTCAGGTACGATGATTCTAAGTGAAATAAGTCACACAGAAAAAGAAACATCATAAGATATCACTAATACACGGAATGTAAACTTGGCTACACAGGAACTGAATTACAAAACAGAATAGGGTCTCAAATGTAGAAAACCAACTTATGCTTGCTTATGGGGAAAGGTGAGTTGGGGTGCTGCATAAAACCAGAGATTGAAATTACCACAGATACCTTTCCATAAGCCAAATATGTAATAGACAAGAGCTACTGCTTGCTCAATGAAGTGGACTCAACACCCCATATTAAACGCCTAAGAATATACCTGACTAGTAAGAATCTTAAAACCTATGGATTTATATGTCTTCGAAAGAGAATCAAGCGTGTGTACAGTGGCATAAACGCAGCAGTGATAGGATTGGTGAGGTTCGGTGAGCAAATGCAGACCCTTTGAAGTCATATTGCATGGTACCCATTCCATGGGTCTCAACTCTCCACGTTTAAGGGATTCTTCCTTCAGCTAAAACATGCATGTGGAACCCAGAGGATGATCCACCGTGTGATCGGGAAACGTGTTCAAATGTGTCTCAGTTTTCGTCCCCTGGTACTCGGGTGCAACATTCCAGACGCTTTACTAACACTCTCCCCACTTGGAGAGTCAGTGCCTTTAACCTCCTGTTTGGCCCAGTTTGCAATTTCTGCGGAAAATGAACAGGAATAGGGAGAAGCAATGAGAGACTAGCTGGAGGAGTCTGGACGGGCAAATTTAACTCTCATTTCCCAACAGGAAGAGGAATTAACCAAAGGCTCAGCGAGCCATGCCGGAACCACACTAGGGCCTGAAGCAATCCTGCGGTGTTGCGGCCAGCTCACAAGAAAGCGAGTTGAAGAAAGGAGCTCAGGGTCCCTGTAATTCACACACCTGCAGAGTTCTAAATGACAGCTATCGTCCAAAAATATATTGAAGTAAGGCTGCCAAGAGGACTTGAAAGCGGGGCAGAATTGCAGGAAACCGATTTCAGGAGGTAGACTGGAATTGCATGTAAAGCATAGGAAAAGAGGCAGAACGTCCACAATGATGCACTTGGCCAAAAAGGGCGTATGCGTTTTTTCCTGAATATATTCAGGAAAAAACGCATACGTCCTTTTTGGCCAACCAAGCAAGCTTGCAAAGGAAATCTGCACTACAATGAAGTCTCACTGCCCCCCGGTCAAAAGGGACATCTGAAAAAAGTGTAAAATCCAGAAAGGCAGGACAGGCCATGGAGAACTGGGAGCCTTGTTATGCTGATGGGCGGGATGTAAATTGCCAACAGCCACTCTGGAGAAGTGTATGGTGTTTCCTGAAACATCTAAAAAACAAAGCAACAGAGCCTAGGGCACTTCCACTTATGGTCCTATAGCTTAGGGAAATTAAAATCAAAAAGACACAGCCACCCCAAAGTTTGGGACGGCTCTGTTTACAAGGACCTCATTTCCGGTACAAGTTCAATATCACAGAAAGCGAAAAATGGATAAAGAAGTTGTGGTACTAACGTACAATGCAATATCACTGAGCAATGAAATCTCTGTCATCAGGCCCATAGCAGCATAATGAGTGGATTCAGGTACGATGATTCTAAGTGAAATAAGTCACACACAAAAAGAAACATCATAAGATATCACTAATACACGGAATGTAAACTTGGCTACACAGGAACTGAATTACAAAACAGAAGAGGGTCTCAAATGTAGAACACCAACTTATGCTTGATTAAGGGGAAAGGTGAGTTGGGGTGCTGCATAAAACCAGAGATTGAAATTAGCACAGATACCTTTCCATAAGCCAAATATGTAATAGCCAAGAGCTACTGCTTGCTCAATGAAGTGGACTCAACACCCCATATTAAACGCCTAAGAATATACTTGACTAGTAAGAATCTTAAAACCTATGGATTTATATGTCTCCGAAAGAGAATCAAGCATGTGTACAGCAGCATAAACGCAGCAGTGATAGGATTGGTGAGGTTCGGTGAGCAAATGCAGACCCTTTGAAGTCATATTGCATGGTACCCATTCCATGGGTCTCAACTCTCCACGTTTAAGGGATTCTTCCTTCAGCTAAAACATGCATGTGGAACCCAGAGGATGATCCACCGTGTGATCGGGAAACGTGTTCAAATGTGTCTCAGTTTTCGTCCCCTGGTACTCGGGTGCAACATTCCAGACGCTTTACTAACACTCTCCCCACTTGGAGAGTCAGTGCCTTTAACCTCCTGTTTGGCCCAGTTTGCAATTTCTGCGGAAAATGAACAGGAATAGGGAGAACCAATGAGAGACTAGCTGGAGGAGTCTGGACGGGCAAATTTAACTCTCATTTCCCACCAGGAAGAGGAATTAACCAAAGGCTCAGCGAGCCATGCCGGAACCACTCTAGGGCCTGAAGCAATCCTGCGGTGTTGCGGCCAGCTGACAAGAAAGCGAGTTGAAGAAAGGAGCTCAGGGTCCCTGTAATTCACACACCTGCAGAGTTCTAAATGACAGCTATCGTCCAAAAATATATTGAAGTAAGGCTGCCAAGAGGACTTGAAAGCGGGGCAGAATTGCAGGAAACCGATTTCAGGAGGTAGACTGGAATTGCATGTAAAGCATAGGAAAAGAGGCAGAACGTCCACAATGATGCACTTGGCCAAAAAGGGCGTATGCGTTTTTTCCTGAATATATTCAGGAAAAAACGCATACGCCCTTTTTGGCCAACCAAGCAAGCTTGCAAAGGAAATCTGCACTACAATGAAGTCTCACTGCCCCCTGGTCAAAAGGGACATCTGAAAAAAGTGTAAAATCCAGAAAGGCAGGACAGGCCATGGAGAACTGGGAGCCTTGTTATGCTGATGGGCGGGATGTAAATTGCCAACAGCCACTCTGGAGAAGTGTATGGTGTTTCCTGAAACATCTAAAAAACAAAGCAACAGAGCCTAGGGCACTTCCACTTATGGTCCTATAGCTTAGGGAAATTAAAATCAAAAAGACACAGCCACCCCAAAGTTTGGGACGGCTCTGTTTACAAGAACCTCGTTTCCGGTACAAGTTCAATATCACAGAAAGCGAAAAATGGATAAAGAAGTTGTGGTACTAACGTACAATGCAATATCACTCAGCAATGAAATCTCTGTCATCAGGCCCATAGCAGCATAATGAGTGGATTCAGGTACGATGATTCTAAGTGAAATAAGTCACACAGAAAAAGAAACATCATAAGATATCACTAATACACGGAATGTAAACTTGGCTACACAGGAACTGAATTACAAAACAGAATAGGGTCTCAAATGTAGAAAACCAACTTATGCTTGCTTAAGGGGAAAGGTGAGTTGGGGTGCTGCATAAAAGCAGAGATTGAAATTAGCACAGATACCTTTCCATAAGCCAAATATGTAATAGCCAAGAGCTACTGCTTGCTCAAAGAAGTGGACACATCACCCCATATTAAACGCCTAAGAATATACTTGACTAGTAAGAAACTTAAAACCTATGGATTTATATGTCTCCGAAAGAGAATCAAGCATGTGTACAGCGGCATAAACGCAGCAGTGATAGGATTGGTGAGGTTCAGTGAGCAAATGCAGACCCTTTGAAGTCATATTGCAAGGTACCCATTCCATGGTTCTCAACTCTCCAGGTTTAAGGGATTCTTCCTTCAGCTAAAACATGCATGTGGAACCCAGAGTATGATCCACCATGTGATCGGGAAACGTGTTCAAATGTGTCTCAGTTTTCGTCCCCTGGTACTCGGGTGCAACATTCCAGACGCTTTACTAACACTCTCCCCACTTGGAGAGTCAGTGCCTTTAACCTCCTGTTTGGCCCAGTTTGCAATTTCTGCGGAAAATGAACAGGAATAGGGAGAACCAATGAGAGACTAGCTGGAGGTGTCTGGACGGGTAAATTTAACTCTCATTTCCCACCAAGAAGAGGAATTAACCAAAGGCTCAGCGAGCCATTCCGGAACCACACTAGGGCCTGAAGCAATCCTGCGGTGTTGGGGCCAGCACACAAGAAAGCGAGTTGAAGAAAGGAGCTCAGGGGCCCTGTAATTCACAAACCTGCAGAGTTATAAATGACAGCTATCGTCCAAAAATATATTGAAGTAAGGCTGCCAAGAGGACTTGAAAGTGGGGCAGAATTGCAGGAAACCGATTTCAGGAGGTAGACTGGAATTGCATGTAAAGCATAGGAAAAGAGGCAGAACGTCCACAATGATGCACTTGGCCAAAAAGGGCGTATGCGTTTATTCCTGAATATATTCAGGAAAAAACGCATACGCCCTTTTTGGCCAACCAAGCAAGCTTGCAAAGGAAATCTGCACTACAATGAAGTCTCACTGCCCCCCGGTCAAAAGGGCCATCTGAAAAAAGTGTAAAATCCAGAAAGGCAGGACAGGCCATGGAGAACTGGGAGCCTTGTTATGCTGATGGGCATGATGTAAATTGCCAACAGCCACTCTGGAGAAGTGTATGGTGTTTCCTGAAACATCTAAAAAACAAAGCAACAGAGCCTAGGGCACTTCCACTTATGGTCCTATAGATTAGGGAAATTAAAATCAAAAAGACACAGCCACCAGTAAGTTTGGGACAGCTCTGTTTACAAGAACCTCGTTTACGGTACAAGTTCAATATCGCAGAAAGCGAAAAATGGATAAAGAAGTTGTGGTACTTACGTACAATGCAATATCACTCAGCAATGAAATCTATGTCATCAGGTCAGTAGCAGCATAATGAGTGGATTCAGGTACGATGATTCTAAGTGAAATAAGTCACACAGAAAAAGAAACATCATAAGATATCACTAATACACGGAATGTAAGCTTGGCTACACAGGAACTGAATTACAAAACAGAACAGGGTCTCAAATGCAAAAAAGCAACTTATGCTTGCTTAAGGGGAAAGGTGAGTTGGGGTGCTGCATAAAACCAGAGATTGAAATTAGCACAGATACCTTTCCATAAGCCAAATATGTAATAGACAAGAGCTACTGCTTTCTCAACGAAGTGGACTCAACACCCCATATTAAACGCCTAAAAATATACCTGACTAGTAAGAATCTTAAAACCTATGGATTTATATGTCTCCGAAAGAGAATCAAGCATGTTTACAGTGGCATAAACGCAGCAATGATAGGATTGGTGAGGTTCGGTGAGCAAATGCAGACCCTTTGAAGTCATATTGCATGGTACCCATTCCATGGTTCTCAACTCTCCAGGTTTAAGGGATTCTTCCTTCAGCTAAAACATGCATGTGGAACCCAGAGTATGATCCACCGTGTGATCGGGAAAGGTGTTCAAATGTGTCTCAGTTTTCGTCCCCTGGTACTCGGGTGCAACATTCCAGAAGCTTTACTAACACTCTCCCCACTTGGAGAGTCAGTGCCTTTAACCTCCTGTTTGGCCCAGTTTGCAAATTCTGCGGAAAATGAACAGGAATAGGGAGAACCAATGAGAGACTAGCTGGAGGAGTCTGGACGGGCAAATTTAACTCTCATTTCCCACCAGGAAGAGGAATTAACCAAAGGCTCAGCGAGCCATGCCGGAACCACACTAGGGCCTGAAGCAATCCTGCGGTGTTGCGGCCAGCTCACAAGAAAGCCAGTTGAAGAAAGGAGCTCAGGGTCCCTGTAATTCACACACCTGCAGAGTTATAAATGACAGCTATCGTCCAAAAATATATTGAAGTAAGGTTGCCAAGAGGCCTTGAAAGCGGGGCAGAATTGCAGGAAACCGATTTCAGGAGGTAGACTGGAATTGAATGTAAAGCATTGGAAAAGAGGCAGAACGTCCACAATGATGCACTTGGCAAAAAAGGGCGTATGCGTTTTTTCCTGAATATATTCAGGAAAAAACGCATACGCCCTTTTTGGCCAACCAAGCAAGCTTGCAAAGGAAATCTGCACTACAATGAAGTCTCACTGCCCCCCGGTCAAAAGGGCCATCTGAAAAATGTGTAAAATCCAGAAAGGCAGGACAGGCCATGGAGAACTGGGAGCCTTGTTATGCTGATGGGCGTGATGTATATTGCCAACAGCCACTCTGGAGAAGTGTATGGTGTTTCCTGAAACATCTAAAAAACAAAGCAACAGAGCCTAGGGCACTTCCACTTATGGTCCTATAGCTTAGGGAAATTAAAATCAAAAAGACACAGCCACCCCAAAGTTTGGGACGGCTCTGTTTACAAGAACCTCGTTTACGGTACAAGTTCAATATCGCAGAAAGCGAAAAATGGATAAAGAAGTTGTGGTACTTACGTACAATGCAATATCACTCAGCAATGAAATCTATGTCATCAGGTCAGTAGCAGCATAATGAGTGGATTCAGGTACGATGATTCTAAGTGAAATAAGTCACACAGAAAAAGAAACATCATAAGATATCACTAATACACGGAATGTAAACTTGGCTACACAGGAACTGAATTACAAAACAGAATAGGGTCTCAAATGTAGAAAACCAACTTATGCTTGCTTAAGGGGAAAGGTGAGTTGGGGTGCTGCATAAAACCAGAGATTGAAATTAGCACAGATACCTTTCCATAAGCCAAATATGTAATAGACAAGAGCTACTGCTTCCTCAACGAAGTGGACTCAACACCCCATATTAACCGCCTAAGAATATACCTGACTAGTAAGAATCTTAAAGCCTATGGATTTATATGTCGCCGAAAGAGAATCAAGCGTGTGTACAGCGGCATAAACGCAGCAGTGATAGGATTGGTGAGGTTCGGTGAGCAAATGCAGACCCTTTGAAGTCATATTGCATGGTACCCATTCCATGGTTCTCAACTCTCCAGGTTTAAGGGATTCTTCCTTCAGCTAAAACATGCATGTGGAACCCAGAGTATGATCCACCGTGTGATCGGGAAACGTGTTCAAATGTGTCTCAGTTTTCGTCCCCTGGTACTCGGGTGCAACATTCCAGACGCTTTACTAACTCTCTCCCAACTTGAGAGTCAGTGCCTTTAAACTCCTGTTTGGCCCAGTTTGCAATTTCTGCGGAAAATGAACAGGAATAGTGAGAACCAATGAGAGACTAGCTGGAGGTGTCTGGACAGGTAAATTTAACTCTCATTTCCCACCAAGAAGAGGAATTAACCAAAGGCTCAGCGAGCCATGCCGGAACCACACTAGGGCCTGAAGCAATCCTGCGGTGTTGCGGCCAGCTCACAAGAAAGCGAGTTGAAGAAAGGAGCTCAGGGGCCCTGTAATTCACACACCTGCAGAGTTCTAAATGACAGCTATCGTCCAAAAATATATTGAAGTAAGGCTGCCAAGAGGACTTGAAAGCGGGGCAGAATTGCAGGAAACCGATTTCAGGAGGTAGACTGGAATTGCATGTAAAGCATAGGAAAAGAGGCAGAACGTCCACAATGATGCACTTGGCCAAAAAGGGCGTATGCGTTTTTTCCTGAATATATTCAGGAAAAAACGCATACGCCCTTTTTGGCCAACCAAGCAAGCTTGCAAAGGAAATCTGCACTACAATGAAGTCTCACTGCCCCCCGGTCAAAAGGGCCATCTGAAACAAGTGTAAAATCCAGAAAGGCAGGACAGGCCATGGAGAACTGGGAGCCTTGTTATGCTGATGGGCGTGATGTAAATTGCCAACAGCCACTCTGGAGAAGTGTATGGTGTTTCCTGAAACATCTAAAAAACAAAGCAACAGAGCCTAGGGCTTCCACTTATGGTCCTATAGCTTAGGGAAATTAAAATAAAGACACAGCCACCCCAAAGTTTGGGACAGCTCTGTTTACAAGAACCTCGTTTACAGTACAAGTTCAATATCGCAGAAAGCAAAAAATGGATAAATAAGTTGTGGTACTTACGTACAATGCAATATCACTCAGCAATGAAATCTATGTCATCAGGCCAGTAGCAGCATAATGAGTGGATTCAGGTACGATGATTCTAAGTGAAATAAGTCACACAGAAAAAGAAACATCATAAGATATCACTAATACACGGAATGTAAACTTGGCTACACAGGAACTGAATTACAAAACAGAATAGGGTCTCAAATGCAGAAAACCAACTTATGCTTGCTTAAGGGGAAAGGTGAGTTGTGGTGCTGCATAAAACCAGAGATTGAAATTAGCACAGATACCTTTCCATAAGCCAAATATGTAATAGACAAGAGCTACTGCTTGCTCAACGAAGTGGACTCAACACCCCATATTAAATGCCTAAGAATATACCTGACTAGTAAGAATCTTAAAGTCTATGGATTTATATGTCTCCGAAAGAGAATCAAGCATGTGTACAGCGGCATAAACGCAGCAGTGATAGGATTGGTGAGGTTCGGTGAGCAAATGCAGACCCTTTGAAGTCGTATTGCATGGTACCCATTCCATGGGTCTCAACTCTCCAGGTTTAAGGGATTCTTCCTTCAGCTAAAACATGCATGTGGAACCCAGAGGATGATCCACCGTGTGATCGGGAAACGTGTTCAAATGTGTCTCAGTTTTTGTCCCCTGGTACTCGGGTGCAACATTCCAGACGCTTTACTAACACTCTCCCCACTTGGAGAGTCAGTGCCTTTAACCTCCTGTTTGGCCCAGTTTGCAATTTCTGCGGAAAATGAACAGGAATAGGGAGAACCAATGAGAGACTAGCTGGAGGAGTCTGGATGGGCAAATTTAACTCTCATTTCCCACCAGGAAGAGGAATTAACCAAAGGCTCAGCGAGCCATGCCGGAACCACTCTAGGGCCTGAAGCAATCCTGCGGTGTTGCGGCCAGCTCACAAGAAAGCGAGTTGAAGAAAGGAGCTCAGGGTCCCTGTAATTCACACACCTGCAGAGTTCTAAATGACAGCTATCGTCCAAAAATATATTGAAGTAAGGCTGCCAAGAGGACTTGAAAGCGGGGCAGAATTGCAGGAAACCGATTTCAGGAGGTAGACTGGAATTGCATGTAAAGCATAGGAAAAGAGGCAGAACGTCCACAATGATGCACTTGGCCAAAAAGGGCGTATGCGTTTTTTCCTGAATATATTCAGGAAAAAACGCATACGCCCTTTTTGGCCAACCAAGCAAGCTTGCAAAGGAAATCTGCACTACAATGAAGTCTCACTGCCCCCTGGTCAAAAGGGACGTCTGAAAAAAGTGTAAAATCCAGAAAGGCAGGACAGGCCATGGAGAACTGGGAGCCTTGTTATGCTGATGGGCGGGATGTAAATTGCCAACAGCCACTCTGGAGAAGTGTATGGTGTTTCCTGAAACATCTAAAAAACAAAGCAACAGAGCCTAGGGCACTTCCACTTATGGTCCTATAGCTTAGGGAAATTAAAATCAAAAAGACACAGCCACCCCAAAGTTCGGGACGGCTCTGTTTACAAGAACCTCGTTTCCGGTACAAGTTCAATATCGCAGAAAGCGAAAAATGGATAAAGAAGTTGTGGTACTAACGTACAATGCAATATCACTCAGCAATGAAATCTCTGTCATCAGGCCCATAGCAGCATAATGAGTGGATTCAGGTACGATGATTCTAAGTGAAATAAGTCACACAGAAAAAGAAACATCATAAGATATCACTAATACACGGAATGTAAACTTGGCTACACAGGAACTGAATTACAAAACAGAATAGGGTCTCAAATGTAGAAAACCAACTTATGCTTGCTTAAGGGGAAAGGTGAGTTGGGGTGCTGCATAAAACCAGAGATTGAAATTAGCACAGATACCTTTCCATAAGCCAAATATGTAATAGCCAAGAGCTACTGCTTGCTCAACGAAGTGGACACATCACCCCATATTAAACGCCTAAGAATATACTTGACTAGTAAGAAACTTAAAACCTATGGATTTATATGTCTCCGAAAGAGAATCAAGCATGTGTACAGCGGCATAAACGCAGCAGTGATAGGATTGGTGAGGTTCAGTGAGCAAATGCAGACCCTTTGAAGTCATATTGCATGGTACCCATTCCATGGTTCTCAACTCTCCAGGTTTAAGGGATTCTTCCTTCAGCTAAAACATGCATGTGGAACCCAGAGTATGATCCACCATGTGATCGGGAAACGTGTTCAAATGTGTCTCAGTTTTCGTCCCCTGGTACTCGGGTGCAACATTCCAGACGCTTTACTAACACTCTCCCCACTTGGAGAGTCAGTGCCTTTAACCTCCTGTTTGGCCCAGTTTGCAATTTCTGCGGAAAATGAACAGGAATAGGGAGAACCAATGAGAGACTAGCTGGAGGTGTCTGGACGGGTAAATTTAACTCTCATTTCCCACCAAGAAGAGGAATTAACCAAAGGCTCAGCGAGCCATGCCGGAACCACACTAGGGCCTGAAGCAATCCTGCGGTGTTGGGGCCAGCACACAAGAAAGCGAGTTGAAGAAAGGAGCTCAGGGGCCCTGTAATTCACAAACCTGCAGAGTTATAAATGACAGCTATCGTCCAAAAATATATTGAAGTAAGGCTGCCAAGAGGACTTGAAAGTGGGGCAGAATTGCAGGAAACCGATTTCAGGAGGTAGACTGGAATTGCATGTAAAGCATAGGAAAAGAGGCAGAACGTCCACAATGATGCACTTGGCCAAAAAGGGCGTATGCGTTTATTCCTGAAAATATTCAGGAAAAAACGCATACGCCCTTTTTGGCCAACCAAGCAAGCTTGCAAAGGAAATCTGCACTACAATGAAGTCTCACTGCCCCCCGGTCAAAAGGGCCATCTGAAAAAAGTGTAAAATCCAGAAAGGCAGGACAGGCCATGGAGAACTGGGAGCCTTGTTATGCTGATGGGCATGATGTAAATTGCCAACAGCCACTCTGGAGAAGTGTATGGTGTTTCCTGAAACATCTAAAAAACAAAGCAACAGAGCCTAGGGCCCTTCCACTTATGGTCCTATAGATTAGGGAAATTAAAATCAAAAAGACACAGCCACCAGTAAGTTTGGGACAGCTCTGTTTACAAGAACCTCGTTTACGGTACAAGTTCAATATCGCAGAAAGCGAAAAATGGATAAAGACGTTGTGGTACTTACGTACAATGCAATATCACTCAGCAATGAAATCTATGTCATCAGGTCAGTAGCAGCATAATGAGTGGATTCAGGTACGATGATTCTAAGTGAAATAAGTCACACAGAAAAAGAAACATCATAAGATATCACTAATACACGGAATGTAAGCTTGGCTACACAGGAACTGAATTACAAAACAGAACAGGGTCTCAAATGCAAAAAAGCAACTTATGCTTGCTTAAGGGGAAAGGTGAGTTGGGGTGCTGCATAAAACCAGAGATTGAAATTAGCACAGATACCTTTCCATAAGCCAAATATGTAATAGACAAGAGCTACTGGTTGCTCAACGAAGTGGACTCAACACCCCATATTAAACGCCTAAAAATATACCTGACTAGTAAGAATCTTAAAACCTATGGATTTATATGTCTCCGAAAGAGAATCAAGCATGTTTACAGTGGCATAAACGCAGCAATGATAGGATTGGTGAGGTTCGGTGAGCAAATGCAGACCCTTTGAAGTCATATTGCATGGTACCCATTCCATGGTTCTCAACTCTCCAGGTTTAAGGGATTCTTCCTTCAGCTAAAACATGCATGTGGAACCCAGAGTATGATCCACCGTGTGATCGGGAAAGGTGTTCAAATGTGTCTCAGTTTTCGTCCCCTGGTACTCGGGTGCAACATTCCAGACGCTTTACTAACACTCTCCCCACTTGGAGAGTCAGTGCCTTTAACCTCCTGTTTGGCCCAGTTTGCAAATTCTGCGGAAAATGAACAGGAATAGGGAGAACCAATGAGAGACTAGCTGGAGGAGTCTGGACGGGCAAATTTAACTCTCATTTCCCACCAGGAAGAGGAATTAACCAAAGGCTCAGCGAGCCATGCCGGAACCACACTAGGGCCTGAAGCAATCCTGCGGTGTTGCGGCCAGCTCACAAGAAAGCGAGTTGAAGAAAGGAGCTCAGGGGTCCTGTAATTCACACACCTGCAGAGTTGTAAATGACAGCTATCGTCCAAAAATATATTGAAGTAAGGCTGCCAAGAGGACTTGAAAGCGGGGCAGAATTGCAGGAAACCGATTTCAGGAGGTAGACTGGAATTGCATGTAAAGCATAGGAAAAGAGGCAGAACGTCCACAATGATGCACTTGGCCAAAAAGGGCGTATGCGTTTTTTCCTGAATATATTCAGGAAAAAACGCATACGCCCTTTTTGGCCAACCAAGCAAGCTTGCAAAGGAAATCTGCACTACAATGAAGTCTCACTGCCCCCTGGTCAAAAGGGCCATCTGAAACAAGTGTAAAATCCAGAAAGGCAGGACAGGCCATGGAGAACTGGGAGCCTTGTTATGCTGATGGGCGTGATGTAAATTGCCAACAGCCACTCTGGAGAAGTGTATGGTGTTTCCTGAAACATCTAAAAAACAAAGCAACAGAGCCTAGGGCTTCCACTTATGGTCCTATAGCTTAGGGAAATTAAAATAAAGACTCAGCCACCCCAAAGTTTGGGACAGCTCTGTTTACAAGAACCTCGTTTACAGTACAAGTTCAATATCGCAGAAAGCAAAAAATGGATAAAGAAGTTGTGGTACTTACGTACAATGCAATATCACTCAGCAATGAAATCTATGTCATCAGGCCAGTAGCAGCATAATGAGTGGATTCAGGTACGATGATTCTAAGTGAAATAAGTCACACAGAAAAAGAAACATCATAAGATATCACTAATACACGGAATGTAAACTTGGCTACACAGGAACTGAATTACAAAACAGAATAGGGTCTCAAATGCAGAAAACCAACTTATGCTTGCTTAAGGGGAAAGGTGAGTTGTGTTGCTGCATAAAACCAGAGATTGAAATTAGCACAGATACCTTTCCATAAGCCAAATATGTAATAGACAAGAGCTACTGCTTGCTCAACGAAGTGGACTCAACACCCCATATTAAATGCCTAAGAATATACCTGACTAGTAAGAATCTTAAAGTCTATGGATTTATATGTCTCCGAAAGAGAATCAAGCATGTGTACAGCGGCATAAACGCAGCAGTGATAGGATTGGTGAGGTTCGGTGAGCAAATGCAGACCCTTTGAAGTCGTATTGCATGGTACCCATTCCATGGGTCTCAACTCTCCAGGTTTAAGGGATTCTTCCTTCAGCTAAAACATGCATGTGGAACCCAGAGGATGATCCACCGTGTGATCGGGAAACGTGTTCAAATGTGTCTCAGTTTTTGTCCCCTGGTACTCGGGTGCAACATTCCAGACGCTTTACTAACACTCTCCCCACTTGGAGAGTCAGTGCCTTTACCCTCCTGTTTGGCCCAGTTTGCAATTTCTGCGGAAAATGAACAGGAATAGGGAGAACCAATGAGAGACTAGCTGGAGGAGTCTGGATGGGCAAATTTAACTCTCATTTCCCACCAGGAAGAGGAATTAACCAAAGGCTCAGCGAGCCATGCCGGAACCACTCTAGGGCCTGAAGCAATCCTGCGGTGTTGCGGCCAGCTCACAAGAAAGCGAGTTGAAGAAAGGAGCTCAGGGTCCCTGTAATTCACACACCTGCAGAGTTCTAAATGACAGCTATCGTCCAAAAATATATTGAAGTAAGGCTGCCAAGAGGACTTGAAAGCGGGGCAGAATTGCAGGAAACCGATTTCAGGAGGTAGACTGGAATTGCATGTAAAGCATAGGAAAAGAGGCAGAACGTCCACAATGATGCACTTGGCCAAAAAGGGCGTATGCGTTTTTTCCTGAATATATTCAGGAAAAAACGCATACGCCCTTTTTGGCCAACCAAGCAAGCTTGCAAAGGAAATCTGCACTACAATGAAGTCTCACTGCCCCCTGGTCAAAAGGGACATCTGAAAAAAGTGTAAAATCCAGAAAGGCAGGACAGGCCATGGAGAACTGGGAGCCTTGTTATGCTGATGGGCGGGATGTAAATTGCCAACAGCCACTCTGGAGAAGTGTATGGTGTTTCCTGAAACATCTAAAAAACAAAGCAACAGAGCCTAGGGCACTTCCACTTATGGTCCTATAGCTTAGGGAAATTAAAATCAAAAAGACACAGCCACCCCAAAGTTTGGGACGGCTCTGTTTACAAGAACCTCGTTTCCGGTACAAGTTCAATATCGCAGAAAGCGAAAAATGGATAAAGAAGTTGTGGTACTAACGTACAATGCAATATCACTCAGCAATGAAATCTCTGTCATCAGGCCCATAGCAGCATAATGAGTGGATTCAGGTACGATGATTCTAAGTGAAATAAGTCACACAGAAAAAGAAACATCATAAGATATCACTAATACACGGAATGTAAACTTGGCTACACAGGAACTGAATTACAAAACAGAATAGGGTCTCAAATGTAGAAAACCAACTTATGCTTGCTTAAGGGGAAAGGTGAGTTGGGGTGCTGCATAAAACCAGAGATTGAAATTAGCACAGATACCTTTCCATAAGCCAAATATGTAATAGCCAAGAGCTACTGCTTGCTCAACGAAGTGGACACATCACCCCATATTAAACGCCTAAGAATATACTTGACTAGTAAGAAACTTAAAACCTATGGATTTATATGTCTCCGAAAGAGAATCAAGCATGTGTACAGCGGCATAAACGCAGCAGTGATAGGATTGGTGAGGTTCAGTGAGCAAATGCAGACCCTTTGAAGTCATATTGCATGGTACCCATTCCATGGTTCTCAACTCTCCAGGTTTAAGGGATTCTTCCTTCAGCTAAAACATGCATGTGGAACCCAGAGTATGATCCACCGTGTGATCGGGAAACGTGTTCAAATGTGTCTCAGTTTTCGTCCCCTGGTACTCGGGTGCAACATTCCAGACGCTTTACTAACACTCTCCCCACTTGGAGAGTCAGTGCCTTTAACCTCCTGTTTGGCCCAGTTTGCAATTTCTGCGGAAAATGAACAGGAATAGGGAGAACCAATGAGAGACTAGCTGGAGGTGTCTGGACGGGTAAATTTAACTCTCATTTCCCACCAAGAAGAGGAATTAACCAAAGGCTCAGCGAGCCATGCCGGAACCACACTAGGGCCTGAAGCAATCCTGCGGTGTTGGGGCCAGCACACAAGAAAGCGAGTTGAAGAAAGGAGCTCAGGGGCCCTGTAATTCACAAACCTGCAGAGTTCTAAATGACAGCTATCGTCCAAAAATATATTGAAGTAAGGCTGCCAAGAGGACTTGAAAGTGGGGCAGAATTGCAGGAAACCGATTTCAGGAGGTAGACTGGAATTGCATGTAAAGCATAGGAAAAGAGGCAGAACGTCCACAATGATGCACTTGGCCAAAAAGGGCGTATGCGTTTATTCCTGAAAATATTCAGGAAAAAACGCATACGCCCTTTTTGGCCAACCAAGCAAGCTTGCAAAGGAAATCTGCACTACAATGATGTCTCACTGCCCCCCGGTCAAAAGGGCCATCTGAAAAAAGTGTAAAATCCAGAAAGGCAGGACAGGCCATGGAGAACTGGGAGCCTTGTTATGCTGATGGGCATGATGTAAATTGCCAACAGCCACTCTGGAGAAATGTATGGTGTTTCCTGAAACATCTAAAAAACAAAGCAACAGAGCCTAGGGCCCTTCCACTTATGGTCCTATAGATTAGGGAAATTAAAATCAAAAAGACACAGCCACCAGTAAGTTTGGGACAGCTCTGTTTACAAGAACCTCGTTTACGGTACAAGTTCAATATCGCAGAAAGCGAAAAATGGATAAAGACGTTGTGGTACTTACGTACAATGCAATATCACTCAGCAATGAAATCTATGTCATCAGGTCAGTAGCAGCATAATGAGTGGATTCAGGTACGATGATTCTAAGTGAAATAAGTCACACAGAAAAAGAAACATCATAAGATATCACTAATACACGGAATGTAAGCGTGGCTACACAGGAACTGAATTACAAAACAGAACAGGGTCTCAAATGCAAAAAAGCAACTTATGCTTGCTTAAGGGGAAAGGTGAGTTGGGGTGCTGCATAAAACCAGAGATTGAAATTAGCACAGATACCTTTCCATAAGCCAAATATGTAATAGACAAGAGCTACTGCTTGCTCAACGAAGTGGACTCAACACCCCATATTAAACGCCTAAAAATATACCTGACTAGTAAGAATCTTAAAACCTATGGATTTATATGTCTCCGAAAGAGAATCAAGCATGTTTACAGTGGCATAAACGCAGCAATGATAGGATTGGTGAGGTTCGGTGAGCAAATGCAGACCCTTTGAAGTCATATTGCATGGTACCCATTCCATGGTTCTCAACTCTCCAGGTTTAAGGGATTCTTCCTTCAGCTAAAACATGCATGTGGAACCCAGAGTATGATCCACCGTGTGATCGGGAAAGGTGTTCAAATGTGTCTCAGTTTTCGTCCCCTGGTACTCGGGTGCAACATTCCAGACGCTTTACTAACACTCTCCCCACTTGGAGAGTCAGTGCCTTTAACCTCCTGTTTGGCCCAGTTTGCAAATTCTGCGGAAAATGAACAGGAATAGGGAGAACCAATGAGAGACTAGCTGGAGGAGTCTGGACGGGCAAATTTAACTCTCATTTCCCACCAGGAAGAGGAATTAACCAAAGGCTCAGCGAGCCATGCCGGAACCACACTAGGGCCTGAAGCAATCCTGCGGTGTTGCGGCCAGCTCACAAGAAAGCCAGTTGAAGAAAGGAGCTCAGGGGCCCTGTAATTCACACACCTGCAGAGTTGTAAATGACAGCTATCGTCCAAAAATATATTGAAGTAAGGTTGCCAAGAGGCCTTGAAAGCGGGGCAGAATTGCAGGAAACCGATTTCAGGAGGTAGACTGGAATTGAATGTAAAGCATTGGAAAAGAGGCAGAACGTCCACAATGATGCACTTGGCCAAAAAGGGCGTATGCGTTTTTTCCTGAATATATTCAGGAAAAAACGCATACGCCCTTTTTGGCCAACCAAGCAAGCTTGCAAAGGAAATCTGCACTACAATGAAGTCTCACTGCCCCCCGGTCAAAAGGGCCATCTGAAAAATGTGTAAAATCCAGAAAGGCAGGACAGGCCATGGAGAACTGGGAGCCTTGTTATGCTGATGGGCGTGATGTATATTGCCAACAGCCACTCTGGAGAAGTGTATGGTGTTTCCTGAAACATCTAAAAAACAAAGCAACAGAGCCTAGGGCACTTCCACTTATGGTCCTATAGCTTAGGGAAATTAAAATCAAAAAGACACAGCCACCCCAAAGTTTGGGACGGCTCTGTTTACAAGAACCTCGTTTACGGTACAAGTTCAATATCGCAGAAAGCGAAAAATGGATAAAGAAGTTGTGGTACTTACGTACAATGCAATATCACTCAGCAATGAAATCTATGTCATCAGGTCAGTAGCAGCATAATGAGTGGATTCAGGTACGATGATTCTAAGTGAAATAAGTCACACAGAAAAAGAAACATCATAAGATATCACTAATACACGGAATGTAAACTTGGCTACACAGGAACTGAATTACAAAACAGAATAGGGTCTCAAATGTAGAAAACCAACTTATGCTTGCTTAAGGGGAAAGGTGAGTTGGGGTGCTGCATAAAACCAGAGATTGAAATTAGCACAGATACCTTTCCATAAGCCAAATATGTAATAGACAAGAGCTACTGCTTCCTCAACGAAGTGGACTCAACACCCCATATTAACCGCCTAAGAATATACCTGACTAGTAAGAATCTTAAAGCCTATGGATTTATATGTCGCCGAAAGAGAATCAAGCGTGTGTACAGCGGCATAAACGCAGCAGTGATAGGATTAGTGAGGTTCGGTGAGCAAATGCAGACCCTTTGAAGTCATATTGCATGGTACCCATTCCATGGTTCTCAACTCTCCAGGTTTAAGGGATTCTTCCTTCAGCTAAAACATGCATGTGGAACCCAGAGTATGATCCACCGTGTGATCGGGAAACGTGTTCAAATGTGTCTCAGTTTTCGTCCCCTGGTACTCGGGTGCAACATTCCAGACGCTTTACTAACACTCTCCCCACTTGAGAGTCAGTGCCTTTAAACTCCTGTTTGGCCCAGTTTGCAATTTCTGCGGAAAATGAACAGGAATAGTGAGAACCAATGAGAGACTAGCTGGAGGTGTCTGGACAGGTAAATTTAACTCTCATTTCCCACCAAGAAGAGGAATTAACCAAAGGCTCAGCGAGCCATGCCGGAACCACACTAGGGCCTGAAGCAATCCTGCGGTGTTGCGGCCAGCTCACAAGAAAGCGAGTTGAAGAAAGGAGCTCAGGGGCCCTGTAATTCACACACCTGCAGAGTTGTAAATGACAGCTATCGTCCAAAAATATATTGAAGTAAGGCTGCCAAGAGGACTTGAAAGCGGGGCAGAATGGCAGGAAACCAATTTCAGGAGGTAGACTGGAATTGCATGTAAAGCATAGGAAAAGAGGCAGAACGTCCACAATGATGCACTTGGCCAAAAAGGGCGTATGCGTTTTTTCCTGAATATATTCAGGAAAAAACGCATACGCCCTTTTTGGCCAACCAAGCAAGCTTGCAAAGGAAATCTGCACTACAATGAAGTCTCACTGCCCCCCGGTCAAAAGGGCCATCTGAAAAAAGTGTAAAATCCAGAAAGGCAGGACAGGCCATGGAGAACTGGGAGCCTTGTTATGCTGATGGGCGTGATGTAAATTGCCAACAGCCACTCTGGAGAAGTGTATGGTGTTTCCTGAAACATCTAAAAAACAAAGCAACAGAGCCTAGGGCTTCCACTTATGGTCCTATAGCTTAGGGAAATTAAAATAAAGACACAGCCACCCCAAAGTTTGGGACAGCTCTGTTTACAAGAACCTCGTTTACAGTACAAGTTCAATATCGCAGAAAGCAAAAAATGGATAAAGAAGTTGTGGTACTTACGTACAATGCAATATCACTCAGCAATGAAATCTATGTCATCAGGCCAGTAGCAGCATAATGAGTGGATTCAGGTACGATGATTCTAAGTGAAATAAGTCACACAGAAAAAGAAACATCATAAGATATCACTAATACACGGAATTTAAACTTGCCTACACAGGAACTGAATTACAAAACAGAATAGGGTCTCAAATGCAGAAAACCAACTTATGCTTGCTTAAGGGGAAAGGTGAGTTGTGGTGCTGCATAAAACCAGAGATTGAAATTAGCACAGATACCTTTCCATAAGCCAAATATGTAATAGACAAGAGCTACTGCTTGCTCAACGAAGTGGACTCAACACCCCATATTAAATGCCTAAGAATATACCTGACTAGTAAGAATCTTAAAACCTATGGATTTATATGTCTCCGAAAGAGAATCAAGCATGTGTACAGCGGCATAAACGCAGCAGTGATAGGATTGGTGAGGTTCGGTGAGCAAATGCAGACCCTTTGAAGTCGTATTGCATGGTACCCATTCCATGGGTCTCAACTCTCCAGGTTTAAGGGATTCTTCCTTCAGCTAAAACATGCATGTGGAACCCAGAGGATGATCCACCGTGTGATCGGGAAACGTATTCAAATGTGTCTCAGTTTTTGTCCCCTGGTACTCGGGTGCAACATTCCAGACGCTTTACTAACACTCTCCCCACTTGGAGAGTCAGTGCCTTTAACCTCCTGTTTGGCCCAGTTTGCAATTTCTGCGGAAAATGAACAGGAATAGGGAGAACCAATGAGAGACTAGCTGGAGGTGTCTGGACGGGTAAATTTAACTCTCATTTCCCACCAAGAAGAGGAATTAACCAAAGGCTCAGCGAGCCATGCCGGAACCACACTAGAGCCTGAAGCAATCCTGCGGTGTTGCAGCCAGCTCACAAGAAAGCGAGTTGAAGAAAGGAGCTCAGGGGCCCTGTAATTCTCACACCTGCAGAGTTGTAAATGACAGCTATCGTCCAAAAATATATTGAAGTAAGGCTGCCAAGAGGACTTGAAAGCGGGGCAGAATTGCAGGAAACCGATTTCAGGAGGTAGACTGGAATTGCATGTAAAGCATAGGAAAAGAGGCAGAACGTCCACAATGATGCACTTGGCCAAAAAGGGCGTATGCGTTTTTTCCTGAATATATTCAGGAAAAAACACATACGCCCTTTTTGGCCAACCAAGCAAGCTTGCAAAGGAAATCTGCACTACAATGAAGTCTCACTGCCCCCCGGTCAAAAGGGACATCTGAAAAAAGTGTAAAATCCAGAAAGGCAGGACAGGCCATGGAGAACTGGGAGCCTTCTTATGCTGATGGGCGTGATGTAAATTGCCAACAGCCACTCTGGAGAAGTGTATGGTGTTTCCTGAAACATCTAAAAAACAAAGCAACAGAGCCTAGGGCACTTCCACTTATGGTCCTATAGCTTAGGGAAATTAAAATAAAGACACAGCCACCCCAAAGTTTGGGACAGCTCTGTTTACAAGAACCTCGTTTACGGTACAAGTTCAATATCGCAGAAAGCAAAAAATGGATAAAGAAGTTGTGGTACTTACGTACAATGCAATATCACTCAGCAATGAAATCTATGTCATCAGGCCAGTAGCAGCATAATGAGTGGATTCAGGTACGATGATTCTAAGTGAAATAAGTCACACAGAAAAAGAAACATCATAAGATATCACTAATACAAGGAATGTAAACTTGGCTACACAGGAACTGAATTACAAAACAGAATAGGGTCTCAAATGTAGAAAACCAACTTATGCTTGCTTAAGGGGAAAGGTGAGTTGGGGTGCTGCATAAAACCAGAGATTGAAATTAGCACAGATACCTTTCCATAAGCCAAATATGTAATAGACAAGAACTACTCCTTGCTCAACGAAGTGGACTCAACACCCCATATTAAACGCCTAAGAATATACCTGACTAGTAAGAATCTTAAAGCCTATGGATTTATATGTCTCCGAAAGAGAATCAAGCGTGTGTACAGCGGCACAAACGCAGCAGTGATAGGATTGGTGAGGTTCGGTGAGCAAATGCAGACCCTTGGAAGTCATATTGCATGGTACCCATTCCAAGCGTCTCAACTCTCCAGGTAAGGGATTCTTCCTTCAGCTAAAACATGCATGTGGAACCCAGAGTATGATCCACCGTGTGATCGGGAAACGTGTTCATATGTGTCTCAGTTTTCGTCCCCTGGTACTCGGGTGCAACATTCCAGACGCTTTACTAACACTCTCCCCACTTGGAGAGTCAGTGCCTTTAACCTCCTGTTTGGCCCAGTTTGCAATTTCTGTGGAAAATTAACAGGAATAGGGAGAACCAATGACAGACTAGCTGGAGGTGTCTTGACGGGCAAATTTAACTCTCATTTCCCACCAGGAAGAGGAATTAACCAAAGGCTCAGCGAGCCATGCCGAAACCACACTAGGGCCTGAAGCAATCCTGCGGTGTTGCGGCCAGCTCACAAGAAAGCGAGTTGAAGAAAGAAGCTCAGGGGCACTGTAATTCACAAAACTGCAGAGTTATAAATGACAGCTATCATCCAAAAATATATTGAAGTAAGGCTGCCAAGAGGACTTGAAAGCGGGGCAGAATTGCAGGAAACCGATTTCAGGAGGTAGACTGGAATTGCATGAAAAGCATAGGAAAAGAGGCAGAACGTCCACAATGATGCACTTGGCCAAAAAGGACGTATGAGTTTTTTCCTGAATATATTCAGGAAAAAACGCATACGCCCTTTTTGGCCAACCAAGCAAGCTTGCAAAGGAAATCTGCACTATAATGAAGTCTCACTGCCCCCCGGTCAAAAGGGCCATCTGAAAAAAGTGTAAAATCCAGAAAGGCAGGACAGGCCATGGAGAACTGGGAGCCTTGTTATGCTGATGGGCGGGATGTAAATTGCCAACAGCCACTCTGGAGAAGTGTATGGTGTTTCCTGAAACATCTAAAAAACAAAGCAACAGAGCCTAGGGCACTTACACTTATGGTCCTATAGATTAGGGAAATTAAAATCAAAAAGACACAGCCACCCCAAAGTTTGGGACGGCTCTGTTTACAAGAACCTCATTTACGGTACAAGTTCAATATCGCAGAAAGCGAAAAATGGATAAAGAAGTTGTGGTACTTACGTACAATGCAATATCACTCAGCAATGAAATCTATGTCATCAGGTCAGTAGCAGCATAATGAGTGGATTCAGGTACGATGATTCTAAGTGAAATAAGTCACACAGAAAAAGAAACATCATAAGATATCACTAATATACGGAATGTAAACTTGCCTACACAGGAACTGAATTACAAAACAGAATAGGGTCTCAAATGTAGAAAACCAACTTATGCTTGCTTAAGGGGAAAGGTGAGTTGGGGTGCTGCATAAAACCAGAGATTGAAATTAGCACAGATACATTTCCATAAGTCAAATATGTAATAGACAAGAGCTACTGCTTGCTCAACGAAGTGGACTCAACACCCCATATTAAACGCCTAAGAATATACCTGACTAGTAAGAATCTTAAAGCCTATGGATTTATATGTCTCCGAAAGAGAATCAAGCGTGTGTACAGCGGCATAAACGCAGCAGTGATAGGATTGGTGAGGTTCGGTGAGCAAATGCAGACCCTTTGAAGTCATATTGCATGGTACCCATTCCATGCGTCTCAACTCTCCAGGTAAGGGATTCTTCCTTCAGCTAAAACATGCATGTGGAACCCAGAGTATGATCCACCGTGTGATCGGGAAACGTGTTCATATGTGTCTCAGTTTTCGTCCCCTGGTACTCGGGTGCAACATTCCAGACGCTTTACTAACACTCTCCCCACTTGGAGAGTCAGTGCCTTTAACCTCCTGTTTGGCCCAGTTTGCAATTTCTGTGGAAAATTAACAGGAATAGGGAGAACCAATGACAGACTAGCTGGAGGTGTCTGGACGGGCAAATTTAACTCTCATTTCCCACCAGGAAGAGGAATTAACCAAAGGCTCAGCGAGCCATGCCGAAACTACACTAGGGCCTGAAGCAATTCTGCGGTGTTGCGGCCAGCTCACAAGAAAGTGAGTTGAAGAAAGAAGCTCAGGGGCACTGTAATTCACAAACCTGCAGAGTTATAAATGACAGCTATCATCCAAAAATATATTGAAGTAAGGCTGCCAAGAGGACTTGAAAGCGGGGCAGAATTGCAGGAAACCGATTTCAGGAGGTAGACTGGAATTGCATGAAAAGCATAGGAAAAGAGGCAGAACGTCCACAATGATGCACTTGGCCAAAAAGGGCGTATGCGTTTTTTCCTGAATATATTCAGGAAAAAACGCATACGCACTTTTTGGCCAACCAAGCAAGCTTGCAAAGGAAATCTGCACTACAATGAAGTCTCACTGCCCCCCGGTCAAAAGGGCCATCTGAAATAGTGTAAAATCCAGAAAGGCAGGACAGGCCATGGAGAACTGGGAGCCTTCTTATGCTGATGGGCGGGATGTAAATTGCAAACAGCCACTCTGGAGAAGTGTATGGTGTTTCCTGAAACATCTAAAAACCAAAGCAACAGAGCCTAGGGCACTTCCACTTATGGTCCTATAGCTTAGGGAAATTAAAATCAAAAAGACACAGCCACCCCAAAGTTCGGGACGGCTCTGTTTACAAGAACCTCGTTTACGGTACAAGTTCAATATCGCAGAAAGCGAAAAATGGATAAAGAAGTTGTGGTACTTACGTACAATGCAATATCACTCAGCAATGAAATCTATGTCATCAGGCCAGTAGCAGCATAATGAGTGGATTCAGGTACGATGATTCTAAGTGAAATAAATCACACAGAAAAAGAAACATCATAAGGTATCACTAATACACGGAATGTAAACATGGCTACACAGGAACTGAATTACAAAACAGAATAGGGTCTCAAATGAAGAAAACCAACTTACGCTTGCTTAAGAGGAAAGGTTAGTTGGGGTGCTGCATAAAACCAGAGATTGAAATTAACACAGATACCTTTCCATAAGCCAAATATGTAATAGAGAAGAGCTACTGCTTGCTCAACAAAGTGGACTCAACACCACATATTAAACGCCTAAGAATATACCTGACTAGTAAGAATCTTAAAACCTCTGGATTTATATGTCTCCTAAAGAGAATCAAGCGTGTTTACAGCGGCATAAACGCAGCAGTGATAGGATTGGTGAGGTTCGGTGAGCAAATGCAGACCCTTTGAAGTCATATTGCATGGTACCCATTCCATGATTCTCAACTCTCCAGGTTTAAGGGATTCTTCCTTCAGCTAAAACATGCATGTGGAACCCAGAGTATGATCCACCGTGTGATCGGGAAACGTGTTCAAATGTGTATCAGTTTTCGTCCCCTGGTATTCGGGTGCAACATTTCAGACGCTTTACTAACACTCTCCCCACTTGGAGAGTCAGTGCCTTTAACCTCCTGTTTGGCCCAGTTTGCAATTTCTGTGGAAAATGAAGAGGAATAGGGAGAACCAATGAGAGACTAGCTGGAGGTGTCTGGACGGGCAAATTTAACTCTCATTTCCCACCAGGAAGAGGAATTAACCAAAGGCTCAGTGAGCCATGCCGAAACCACACTAGGGCCTGAAGCAATCCTGCGGTGTTGCGGCCAGCTCACAAGAAAGCGAGTTGAAGAAAGGAGCTCAGGGGCACTGTAATTCACAAACCTGCAGAGTTAAAAATGACAGGTATCGTCCAAAAATATATTGAAGTAAGGCTGCCAAGAGGACTTGAAAGCGGGGAAGAATTGCAGGAAACCGATTTCAGGAGGTAGACTGGAATTGCATGTAAAGCATAGGAAAAGAGGCAGAACGTCCACAATGATGCACTTGGCCAAAAAGGACGTATGCTTTTTTTCCTGAATATATTCAGGAAAAAACGCATATGCCCTTTTTGGCCAACAAGCAAGCTTGCAAAGGAAATCTGCACTACAATGAAGTCTCACTGCCCCCCGGTCAAAAGGGCCATCTGAAAAAAGTGTAAAATCCAGAAAGGCAGGACAGGCCATGGAGAACTGGGAGCCTAGTTAGACTGATGTGCGGGATGTAAATTTCCAACAGCCACTCTGGAGAAGTGTATGGTGTTTCCTGAAACATCTAAAAAACAAAGCAACAGAGCCTAGGGCACTTCCACTTATGGTCCTATAGATTAGGGAAATTAAAATCAAAAAGACACAGCCACCCCAAAGTTTGGGACGGCTCTGTTTACAAGAACCTCATTTACGGTAGAAGTTCAATATTGCAGAAAGCGAAAAATGGATAAAGAAGTTGTGGTACTTACGTACAATGCAATACCACTCAGCAATGAAATCTATGTCATCAGGCCAGTAGCAGCATAATGAGTGGATTCAGGTACGATGATTCTAAGTGAAATAAGTCACGCAGAAAAAGAAACATCATAAGATATCACTAATACACGGAATGTAAACTTGCCTACACAAGAACTGAATTACAAAACAGAATAGGGTCTCAAATGTAGAAAACCAACTTATGCTTGATTAAGGGGAAAGGTGAGTTGGGGTGCTGCATAAAACCAGAGATTGAAATTAGCACAGATACCTGTCCATAAGCCAAATATGTAATAGACAAGAGCTACTGCTTGCTCAACGAAGTGGACTCAACACCCCATATTAAACGCCTAAGAATATACCTGACTAGTAAGAATCTTAAAACCTATGGATTGATATGTCTACGAAAGAGAATCAAGCGTGTGTACAGCGGCATAAACGCAGCAGTGATAAGATTGGTGAGGTTCGGTGAGCAAATGCAGACCCTTTGAAGTCATATTGCATGGTACCCATTCCATGGTTCTCAACTCTCCAGGTTTAAGGGATTCTTCCTTCAGCTAAAACATGCATGTGGAACACAGATTATGATCCACCGTGTGATCAGGAAACGTGTTCAAATGTGTCTCAGTTTTCGTCTCCTGGTACTCGGGTGCAACATTCCAGACGCTTTACTAACACTCTCCCCACTTGGAGAGTCAGTGCCTTTAAACTCCTGTTTGGCCCAGTTTGCAATTTCTGCGGAAAATGAACAGGAATAGGGAGAACCAATGAGAGACTAGCTGGAGGTGTCTGGATGGGCAAATTTTACTCTCATTTCCCACCAGGAAGAGGAATTAACCAAAGGCTCAGCGAGCCGTGCCGGAACCACACTAGGGCCTGAAGCAATCCTGCGGTGTTACGGCCAGCTCACAAGAAAGCGAGTTGAAGAAAGTAGCTCAGGGGCACTGTAATTCACAAACCTTCAGAGTTCTAAATGACAGCTATCGTCCAAAAATATATTGAAGTAAGGCTGCCAAGAGGACTTGAAAGCCGGGCAGAATTGCAGGAAACCGTTTTCAGGAGGTAGACTGGAATTGCATGTAAAGCATAGGAAAAGAGGCAGAACGTCCACAATGATGCACTTGGCCAAAAAGGGCGTATGCGTTTTTTCCTGAATATATTCAGGAAAAAACGCATACGCCCTTTATGGCCAACCAAGCAAGCTTGCAAAGGAAATCTGCACTACAATGAAGTCTCACTGCCCCCCGGTCAAAAGGGCCATCTGAAAAAAGTGTAAAATCCAGAAAGGCAGGACAGGCCATGGAGAAATGGGAGCCTACTTAGGCTGATGGGCGGGATGTAAATTGCCAACAGCCACTCTGGAGAAGTGTATGGTGTTTCCTGAAACATCTGAAAAACAAAGCAACAGAGCCTAGGGCACTTCCATTTTTGGTCCTATAGATTAGGGAAATTAAAATAAAAAAGACACAGCCTCCCCAAAGTTTGGGAAAGCTCTGTTTACAAGAACCTCGTTTACGGTACAAGTTCAATATCGCAGAAAGCGAAAAATGGATAAAGAAGTTGTGGTACTTACGTACAATGCAATATCACTCAGCAATGAAATCTATGTCATCAGGCCAGTAGCAGCATAATGAGTGGATTCAGGTACGATGATTCTAAGTGAAATAAGTCACACAGAAAAAGAAACATCATAAGGTATCACTAATACATGGAATGTAAACTTGTCTACACAGGAACTGAATTACAAAACAGAATAGGGTCTCAAATGTAGAAAACCAACTTATGCTTGCTTAAGGGGAAAGGTGAGTTGGGGTGCTGCATAAAACCAGAGATTGAAATTAGCACAGATACCTTTCCATAAGCCAAATATGTAATAGACAAGAGCTACTGCTTGCTCAACGAAGTGGACTCAACACCCCATATTAAACGCCTAAGAATATACCTGACTAGTAAGAATCTTAAAACCTATGGATTTATATGTCTCCGAAAGAGAATCCAGCGTGTGTACAGCGGCATAAACGCAGCAGTGATAGGATTGGTGAGGTTCGGTGAGCAAATGCAGACCCTTTGAAGTCATATTGCATGGTACCCATTCCATGGTTCTCAACTCTCCAGGTTTAAGGGATTCTTCCTTCAGCTAAAACATGCATGTGGAACCCAGAGTATGATCCACCGTGTGATCGGGAAACGTGTTCAAATGTGTCTCAGTTTTCGTCCCCTGGTACTCGGGTGCAACATTCCAGACGCTTTACTAACACTCTCCCCACTTGGAGAGTCAGTGCCTTTAACCTCCTGTTTGGCCCAGTTTGCAATTTCTGTGGAAAATTAACAGGAATAGGGAGAACCAATGACAGACTAGCTGGAGGTGTCTGGACGGGCAAATTTAACTCTCATTTCCCACCAGGAAGAGGAATTAACCAAAGGCTCAGCGAGCCATGCTGGAACCACACTAGGGCCTGAAGCAATCCTGCGGTGTTGTGGCCAGCTCACAAGAAAGCGAGTTGAAGAAAGGAGCTCAGGGGCACTGTAATTCACAAACCTTCAGAGTTATAAATGACAGCTATCGTCCAAAAATATATTGAAGTAAGGCTGCCAAGAGGACTTCAAAGCGGGGCGGAATTGCAGGAAACCGATTTCAGGAGGTAGACTGGAATTGCATGTAAAGCATAGGAAAAGAGGCAGAACGTCCACAATGATGCACTTGGCCAAAAAGGGCGTATGCGTTTTTTCCTGAATATATTCAGGAAAAAACGCATACGCCCTTTTTGGCCAACCAAGCAAGCTTGCAAAGGAAATCTGCACTACAATGAAGTCTCACTGCCCCCCGGTCAAAAGGGCCATCTGAAAAAAGTGTAAAATCCAGAAAGGCAGGACAGGCCATGGAGAACTGGGAGCCTTCTTATGCTGATGGGCAGGATGTAAATTGCAAACAGCCACTCTGGAGAAGTGTATGGTGTTTCCTGAAACATCTAAAAAACAAAGCAACAGAGCCTAGGGCACTTCCACTTATGGTCCTATAGATTAGGGAAATTAAAATCAAAAAGACACACCACCCCAAAATTTGGGACGGCTGTGTTTACAAGAACCTCGTTTACGGTACAAGTTCAATATCGCAGAAAGCGAAAAATGGATAAAGAAGTTGTGGTACTTACGTACAATGCAATATCACTCAGCAATGAAATCTATGTCATCAGGCCAGTAGCAGCATAATGATTGGATTCAGGTAAGATGATTCTAAGTGAAATAAGTCACACATAAAAAGAAGCATCATAAGATATCACTAATACACGGAATGTAAACTTGGCTACACAGGAACTGAATTACAAAACAGAATAGGGTCTCAAATGTAGAAAACCAACTTATGCTTGCTTAAGGTGAAAGGTGACTTGGGGTGCTGCATAAAACCAGAGATTGAAATTAGCACAGATACCTTTCCAAAAGCCAAATATGTAATACACAAGAGCTACTGCTTGCTCAACGAAGTGGACTCAACACCCCATATTAAACGCCTAAGAATATACCTGACTAGTAAGAATCTTAAAACCTATGGATTTATATGTCTCCGAAAGAGAATCCAGCATGTGTACAGCGGCATAAACGCAGCAGTGATAGGATTGGTGAGGTTCGGTGAGCAAATGCAGACCCTTTGAAGTCATATTGCATGGTACCGATTCCATGGTTCTCAACTCTCCAGGTTTAAGGGATTCTTCCTTCAGCTAAAACATGCATGTGGAACCCAGATTATGATCCACCGTGTGATCGGGAAACGTGTTCCAATGTGTCTCACTTTTTGTCCCCTGGTACTCGGGTGCAACATTCCAGACGCTTTACTAACACTCTCCCCACTTGGAGAGTCAGTGCCTTTAACCTCCTGTTTGGCCCAGTTTGCAATTTCTGCGGAAAATGAACAGGAATGGGGAGAACCAATGAGAGACAAGCTGGAGGTGTCTGGACGGGCAAATTTAACTCTCATTTCCCACCAGGAAGAGGAATTAACCAAAGGCTCAGCGTGCCATGCTGGAACCACACTAGGGCCTGAAGCAATCCTGCGGTGTTGCGGCCAGCTCACAAGAAAGCGAGTTGAAGAAAGGAGCTCAGGGACCCTGTAATTCACAAACCTGCAGAGTTATACATGACAGCTATCATCCAAAAATATATTGAAGTAAGGCTGGCAAGAGGACTTGAAAGAGGGGCAGAATTGCAGGAAACCGATTTCAGGAGGTAGACTGGAATTGCATGTAAAGCATAGGAAAAGAGGCAGAACGTCCACAATGATGCACTTGGCCAAAAAGGGCGTATGCGTTTTTTCCTGAATATATTCAGGAAAAAACGCATACACACTTTTTGGCCAACCAAGCAAGCTTGCAAAGGAAATCTGCACTACAATGAAGTCTCACTGCCCCCCGGTCAAAAGGGCCATCTGAAAAAAGTGTAAAATCCAGAAAAGCAGGACAGGCCAAGGAGAACTGGGAGCCTTGTTATGCTGATGGGCATGATGTAAATTGCCAACAGCCACTCTGGAGAAGTGTATGGTGTTTCCTGAAACATCTAAAAAACAAAGCAACAGAGCCTAGGGCACTTCCACTTATGGTCCTATAGATTAGGGAAATTAAAATCAAAAAGACACAGCCACCCCAAAGTTTGGGACGGCTCTGTTTACAAGAACCTCATTTACGGTACAAGTTCAATATCGCAGAAAGCGAAAAATGGATAAAGAAGTTGTGGTACTTACGTACAATGCAATATCACTCAGCAATGTAATCTATGTCATCAGGCCAGTAGCAGCATAATGAGTGGATTCAGGTACGATGATTCTAAGTGAAATAAGTCACGCAGAAAAAGAAACATCATAAGGTATCACTAATACACGGAATGTAAACTTGGCTACACAGGAACTGAATTACAAAACAGAATAGGGTCTCAAATGTAGAAAACCAACTTATGCTTGCTTAAGGGGAAAGGTGAGTTGGGTGCTGCATAAAACCAGAGATTGAAATTAGCACAGATACCTTTCCATAAGCCAAATATGTAATAGACAAGAGCTACTGCTTGCTCAACGAAGTGGACTCAACACCCCATATTAAACGCCTAAGAATATACCTGACTAGTAAGAATCTTAAAACCTATGGATTGATATGTCTACGAAAGAGAATCAAGCGTGTGTACAGCGGCATAAACGCAGCAGTGATAAGATTGGTGAGGTTCGGTGAGCAAATGCAGACCCTTTGAAGTCATATTGCATGGTACCCATTCCATGGTTCTCAACTCTCCAGGTTTAAGGGATTCTTCCTTCAGCTAAAACATGCATGTGGAACCCAGATTATGATCCACCGTGTGATCGGGAAACGTGTTCAAATGTGTCTCAGTTTTCGTCCCCTGGTACTCGGGTGCAACATTCCAGACGCTTTACTAACACTCTCCCCACTTGGAGAGTCAGTGCCTTTAAACTCCTGTTTGGCCCAGTTTGCAATTTCTGCGGAAAATGAACAGGAATAGGGAGAACCAATGAGAGACTAGCTGGAGGTGTCTGGACGGGCAAATTTAACTCTCATTTCCCACCAGGAAGAGGAATTAACCAAAGGCTCAGCGAGCCATGCTGGAACCACACTAGGGCCTGAAGCAATCCTGCGGTGTTGTGGCCAGCTCACAAGAAAGCGAGTTGAAGAAAGGAGCTCAGGGGCACTGTAATTCACAAACCTTCAGAGTTATAAATGACAGCTATCGTCCAAAAATATATTGAAGTAAGGCTGCCAAGAGGACCTGAAAGCGGGGCGGAATTGCAGGAAACCGATTTCAGGAGGTAGACTGGAATTGCATGTAAAGCATAGGAAAAGAGGCAGAACGTCCACAATGATGCACTTGGCCAAAAAGGGCGTATGCGTTTTTTCCTGAATATATTCAGGAAAAAACGCATACGCCCTTTTTGGCCAACCAAGCAAGCTTGCAAAGGAAATCTGCACTACAATGAAGTCTCACTGCCCCCCGGTCAAAAGGGCCATCTGAAAAAAGTGTAAAATCCAGAAAGGCAGGACAGGCCATGGAGAACTGGGAGCCTTCTTATGCTGATGGGCAGGATGTAAATTGCAAACAGCCACTCTGGAGAAGTGTATGGTGTTTCCTGAAACATCTAAAAAACAAAGCAACAGAGCCTAGGGCACTTCCACTTATGGTCCTATAGATTAGGGAAATTAAAATCAAAAAGACACAGCCACCCCAAAATTTGGGACGGCTGTGTTTACAAGAACCTCGTTTACGGTACAAGTTCAATATCGCAGAAAGCGAAAAATGGATAAAGAAGTTGTGGTACTTACGTACAATGCAATATCACTCAGCAATGAAATCTATGTCATCAGGCCAGTAGCAGCATAATGAGTGGATTCAGGTACGATGATTCTAAGTGAAATAAGTCACACATAAAAAGAAGCATCATAAGATATCACTAATACACGGAATGTAAACTTGGCTACACAGGAACTGAATTACAAAACAGAATAGGGTCTCAAATGTAGAAAACCAACTTATGCTTGCTTAAGGGGAAAGGTGAGTTGGGTGCTGCATAAAACCAGAGATTGAAATTAACACAGATACCTTTCCATAAGCCAAATATGTAATAGACAAGAGCTACTGCTTGCTCAACGAAGTGGACTCAACACCCCATATTAAACGCCTAAGAATATACCTGACTAGTAAGAATCTTAAAACCTATGGATTTATATGTCTCCGAAAGAGAATCCAGCGTGTGTACAGCGGCATAAACGCAGCAGTGATAGGATTGGTGAGGTTCGGTGAGCAAATGCAGACCCTTTGAAGTCATATTGCATGGTACCCATTCCATGGGTCTCAACTCTCCAGGTTTAAGGGATTCTTCCTTCAGCTAAAACATGCATGTGGAACCCAGAGTATGATCCACCGTGTGATCGGGAAACGTGTTCAAATGTGTCTCAGTTTTCGTCCCCTGGTACTCGGGTGCAACATTCCAGACGCTTTACTAACACTCTCCCCACTTGGAGAGTCAGTGCCTTTAACCTCCTATTTGGCCCAGTTTGCAATTTCTGCGGAAAATGAACAGGAATAGGGAGAACCAATGAGAGACTAGCTGGAGGTGTCTGGACGGGCAAATTTAACTCTCATTTCCCACCAGGAAGAGGAATTAACCAAAGGCTCAGCGAGCCATGCCGGAAACACACTAGGGCCTGAAGCAATCCTGCGGTGTTGTGGCCAGCTCACAAGAAAGCGAGTTGAAGAAAGGAGCTCAGGGGCACTGTAATTCACAAACCTTCAGAGTTATAAATGACAGCTATCGTCCAAAAATATATTGAAGTAAGGCTGCCAAGAGGACTTCAAAGCGGGGCGGAATTGCAGGAAACCGATTTCAGGAGGTAGACTGGAATTGCATGTAAAGCATAGGAAAAGAGGCAGAACGTCCACAATGATGCACTTGGCCAAAAAGGGCGTATGCGTTTTTTCCTGAATATATTCAGGAAAAAACGCATACGCCCTTTTTGGCCAACCAAGCAAGCTTGCAAAGGAAATCTGCACTACAATGAAGTCTCACTGCCCCCCGGTCAAAAGGGCCATCTGAAAAAAGTGTAAAATCCAGAAAGGCAGGACAGGCCATGGAGAACTGGGAGCCTTCTTATGCTGATGGGCAGGATGTAAATTGCAAACAGCCACTCTGGAGAAGTGTATGGTGTTTCCTGAAACATCTAAAAAACAAAGCAACAGAGCCTAGGGCACTTCCACTTATGGTCCTATAGATTAGGGAAATTAAAATCAAAAAGACACACCACCCCAAAATTTGGGACGGCTGTGTTTACAAGAACCTCGTTTACGGTACAAGTTCAATATCGCAGAAAGCGAAAAATGGATAAAGAAGTTGTGGTACTTACGTACAATGCAATATCACTCAGCAATGAAATCTATGTCATCAGGCCAGTAGCAGCATAATGATTGGATTCAGGTAAGATGATTCTAAGTGAAATAAGTCACACATAAAAAGAAGCATCATAAGATATCACTAATACACGGAATGTAAACTTGGCTACACAGGAACTGAATTACAAAACAGAATAGGGTCTCAAATGTAGAAAACCAACTTATGCTTGCTTAAGGTGAAAGGTGACTTGGGGTGCTGCATAAAACCAGAGATTGAAATTAGCACAGATACCTTTCCAAAAGCCAAATATGTAATACACAAGAGCTACTGCTTGCTCAACGAAGTGGACTCAACACCCCATATTAAACGCCTAAGAATATACCTGACTAGTAAGAATCTTAAAACCTATGGATTTATATGTCTCCGAAAGAGAATCCAGCATGTGTACAGCGGCATAAACGCAGCAGTGATAGGATTGGTGAGGTTCGGTGAGCAAATGCAGACCCTTTGAAGTCATATTGCATGGTACCGATTCCATGGTTCTCAACTCTCCAGGTTTAAGGGATTCTTCCTTCAGCTAAAACATGCATGTGGAACCCAGATTATGATCCACCGTGTGATCGGGAAACGTGTTCCAATGTGTCTCACTTTTTGTCCCCTGGTACTCGGGTGCAACATTCCAGACGCTTTACTAACACTCTCCCCACTTGGAGAGTCAGTGCCTTTAACCTCCTGTTTGGCCCAGTTTGCAATTTCTGCGGAAAATGAACAGGAATGGGGAGAACCAATGAGAGACAAGCTGGAGGTGTCTGGACGGGCAAATTTAACTCTCATTTCCCACCAGGAAGAGGAATTAACCAAAGGCTCAGCGTGCCATGCTGGAACCACACTAGGGCCTGAAGCAATCCTGCGGTGTTGCGGCCAGCTCACAAGAAAGCGAGTTGAAGAAAGGAGCTCAGGGACCCTGTAATTCACAAACCTGCAGAGTTATACATGACAGCTATCATCCAAAAATATATTGAAGTAAGGCTGGCAAGAGGACTTGAAAGAGGGGCAGAATTGCAGGAAACCGATTTCAGGAGGTAGACTGGAATTGCATGTAAAGCATAGGAAAAGAGGCAGAACGTCCACAATGATGCACTTGGCCAAAAAGGGCGTATGCGTTTTTTCCTGAATATATTCAGGAAAAAACGCATACACACTTTTTGGCCAACCAAGCAAGCTTGCAAAGGAAATCTGCACTACAATGAAGTCTCACTGCCCCCCGGTCAAAAGGGCCATCTGAAAAAAGTGTAAAATCCAGAAAAGCAGGACAGGCCAAGGAGAACTGGGAGCCTTGTTATGCTGATGGGCATGATGTAAATTGCCAACAGCCACTCTGGAGAAGTGTATGGTGTTTCCTGAAACATCTAAAAAACAAAGCAACAGAGCCTAGGGCACTTCCACTTATGGTCCTATAGATTAGGGAAATTAAAATCAAAAAGACACAGCCACCCCAAAGTTTGGGACGGCTTTGTTTACAAGAACCTCATTTACGGTACAAGTTCAATATCGCAGAAAGCAAAAAATGGATAAAGAAGTTGTGGTACTTACGTACAATGCAATATCACTCAGCAATGTAATCTATGTCATCAGGCCAGTAGCAGCATAATGAGTGGATTCAGGTACGATGATTCTAAGTGAAATAAGTCACGCAGAAAAAGAAACATCATAAGGTATCACTAATACACGGAATGTAAACTTGGCTACACAGGAACTGAATTACAAAACAGAATAGGGTCTCAAATGTAGAAAACCAACTTATGCTTGCTTAAGGGGAAAGGTGAGTTGGGTGCTGCATAAAACCAGAGATTGAAATTAGCACAGATACCTTTCCATAAGCCAAATATGTAATAGACAAGAGCTACTGCTTGCTCAACGAAGTGGACTCAACACCCCATATTAAACGCCTAAGAATATACCTGACTAGTAAGAATCTTAAAACCTATGGATTGATATGTCTACGAAAGAGAATCAAGCGTGTGTACAGCGGCATAAACGCAGCAGTGATAAGATTGGTGAGGTTCGGTGAGCAAATGCAGACCCTTTGAAGTCATATTGCATGGTACCCATTCCATGGTTCTCAACTCTCCAGGATTAAGGGATTCTTCCTTCAGCTAAAACATGCATGTGGAACCCAGATTATGATCCACCGTGTGATCGGGAAACGTGTTCAAATGTGTCTCAGTTTTCGTCCCCTGGTACTCGGGTGCAACATTCCAGACGCTTTACTAACACTCTCCCCACTTGGAGAGTCAGTGCCTTTAAACTCCTGTTTGGCCCAGTTTGCAATTTCTGCGGAAAATGAACAGGAATAGGGAGAACCAATGAGAGACTAGCTGGAGGTGTCTGGACGGGCAAATTTAACTCTCATTTCCCACCAGGAAGAGGAATTAACCAAAGGCTCAGCGAGCCATGCTGGAACCACACTAGGGCCTGAAGCAATCCTGCGGTGTTGTGGCCAGCTCACAAGAAAGCGAGTTGAAGAAAGGAGCTCAGGGGCACTGTAATTCACAAACCTTCAGAGTTATAAATGACAGCTATCGTCCAAAAATATATTGAAGTAAGGCTGCCAAGAGGACTTGAAAGCGGGGCGGAATTGCAGGAAACCGATTTCAGGAGGTAGACTGGAATTGCATGTAAAGCATAGGAAAAGAGGCAGAACGTCCACAATGATGCACTTGGCCAAAAAGGGCGTATGCGTTTTTTCCTGAATATATTCAGGAAAAAACGCATACGCCCTTTTTGGCCAACCAAGCAAGCTTGCAAAGGAAATCTGCACTACAATGAAGTCTCACTGCCCCCCGGTCAAAAGGGCCATCTGAAAAAAGTGTAAAATCCAGAAAGGCAGGACAGGCCATGGAGAACTGGGAGCCTTCTTATGCTGATGGGCAGGATGTAAATTGCAAACAGCCACTCTGGAGAAGTGTATGGTGTTTCCTGAAACATCTAAAAAACAAAGCAACAGAGCCTAGGGCACTTCCACTTATGGTCCTATAGATTAGGGAAATTAAAATCAAAAAGACACAGCCACCCCAAAATTTGGGACGGCTGTGTTTACAAGAACCTCGTTTACGGTACAAGTTCAATATCGCAGAAAGCGAAAAATGGATAAAGAAGTTGTGGTACTTACGTACAATGCAATATCACTCAGCAATGAAATCTATGTCATCAGGCCAGTAGCAGCATAATGAGTGGATTCAGGTACGATGATTCTAAGTGAAATAAGTCACACATAAAAAGAAGCATCATAAGATATCACTAATACACGGAATGTAAACTTGGCTACACAGGAACTGAATTACAAAACAGAATAGGGTCTCAAATGTAGAAAACCAACTTATGCTTGCTTAAGGGGAAAGGTGAGTTGGGTGCTGCATAAAACCAGAGATTGAAATTAACACAGATACCTTTCCATAAGCCAAATATGTAATAGACAAGAGCTACTGCTTGCTCAACGAAGTGGACTCAACACCCCATATTAAACGCCTAAGAATATACCTGACTAGTAAGAATCTTAAAACCTATGGATTTATATGTCTCCGAAAGAGAATCCAGCGTGTGTACAGCGGCATAAACGCAGCAGTGATAGGATTGGTGAGGTTCGGTGAGCAAATGCAGACCCTTTGAAGTCATATTGCATGGTACCCATTCCATGGGTCTCAACTCTCCAGGTTTAAGGGATTCTTCCTTCAGCTAAAACATGCATGTGGAACCCAGAGTATGATCCACCGTGTGATCGGGAAACGTGTTCAAATGTGTCTCAGTTTTCGTCCCCTGGTACTCGGGTGCAACATTCCAGACGCTTTACTAACACTCTCCCCACTTGGAGAGTCAGTGCCTTTAACCTCCTATTTGGCCCAGTTTGCAATTTCTGCGGAAAATGAACAGGAATAGGGAGAACCAATGAGAGACTAGCTGGAGGTGTCTGGACGGGCAAATTTAACTCTCATTTCCCACCAGGAAGAGGAATTAACCAAAGGCTCAGCGAGCCATGCCGGAACCACACTAGGGCCTGAAGCAATCCTGCGGTGTTGTGGCCAGCTCACAAGAAAGCGAGTTGAAGAAAGGAGCTCAGGGGCACTGTAATTCACAAACCTGCAGAGTTATAAATAACAGCTATCGTCCAAAAATATATTGAAGTAAGGCTGCCAAGAGGACTTGAAAGCGGGGCAGAATTGCAGGAAACCGATTTCAGGAGGTAGACTGGAATTGGATGTAAAGCATAGGAAAAGAGGCAGAACGTCCACAATGATGCACTTGGCCAAAAAGGGCGTATGCGTTTTTTCCTGAATATATTCAGGAGAAAACGCATACGCCCTTTTTGGCCAACCAAGCAAGCTTGCAAAGGAAATCTGCACTACAATGAAGTCTCACTGCCCCCCGGTCAAAAGGTACATCTGAAAAAAGTGTAAAATCCAGAAAAGCAGGACAGGCCATGGAGAACTGGGAGCCTTGTTATGCTGATGGGCGGGATGTAAATTGCCAACAGCCACTCTGGAGAAGTGTATGGTGTTTCCTGAAACATCTAAAAAACAAAACAACAGAGCCTAGGGCACTTCCACTTATGGTCCTATAGATTAGGGAAATTAAAATCAAAAAGACACAGCCACCCCAAAGTTTGGGACGGCTCTGATTACAAGAACCTCATTTACGGTACAAGTTCAATATCACAGAAAACGAAAAATGGATAAAGAAGTTGTGGTACTTACGTACAATTAAATATCACTCAGCAATGAAATCTATGTCATCAGGCCAGTAGCAGCATAATGAATGGATTCAGGTACGATGATTCTAAGTAAAATAAGTCACACAGAAAAAGAAACATCATAAGGTATCACTAATACACGGAATGTAAACTTGGCTACACAGGAACTGAATTACAAAACAGAATAGGGTCTCAAATGTAGAAAACCAACTTATGCTTGCTTAAGGGGAAAAGTGAGTTGGGGTGCTGCATAAAGCCAGAGATTGAAATTAGCATAGATACCTTTCCATAAGTCAAATATGTAATAGACAAGAGCTACTGCTTGCTCAACGAAGTGGACTCAACACCCCATATTAAACGCCTAAGAATATACCTGACTAGTAAGAATCTTAAAACCTATGGATTTATATGTCTCCGAAAGAGAATCCAGCGTGTGTACAGCGGCATAAACGCAGCAGTGATAGGATTGGTGAGGTTCGGTGAGCAAATGCAGACCCTTTGAAGTCATATTGCATGGTACCCATTCCATGGTTCTCAACTCTCCAGGTTTAAGGGATTCTTCCTTCAGCTAAAACATGCATGTGGAACCCAGAGTATGATCCACCGTGTGATCGGGAAACGTGTTCAAATGTGTCTCAGTTTTCGTCCCCTGGTACTCGGGTGCAACATTCCAGACGCTTTACTAACACTCTCCCCACTTGGAGAGTCAGTGCCTTTAACCTCCTATTTGGCCCAGTTTGCAATTTCTGCGGAAAATGAACAGGAATAGGGAGAACCAATGAGAGACTAGCTGGAGGTGTCTGGACGGGCAAATTTAACTCTCATTTCCCACCAGGAAGAGGAATTAACCAAAGGCTCAGCGAGCCATGCCGGAACCACACTAGGGCCTGAAGCAATCCTGCGGTGTTGTGGCCAGCTCACAAGAAAGCGAGTTGAAGAAAGGAGCTCAGGGGCACTGTAATTCACAAACCTGCAGAGTTATAAATAACAGCTATCGTCCAAAAATATATTGAAGTAAGGCTGCCAAGAGGACTTGAAAGCGGGGCAGAATTGCAGGAAACCGATTTCAGGAGGTAGACTGGAATTGGATGTAAAGCATAGGAAAAGAGGCAGAACGTCCACAATGATGCACTTGGCCAAAAAGGGCGTATGCGTTTTTTCCTGAATATATTCAGGAGAAAACGCATACGCCCTTTTTGGCCAACCAAGCAAGCTTGCAAAGGAAATCTGCACTACAATGAAGTCTCACTGCCCCCCGGTCAAAAGGTACATCTGAAAAAAGTGTAAAATCCAGAAAAGCAGGACAGGCCATGGAGAACTGGGAGCCTTGTTATGCTGATGGGCGGGATGTAAATTGCCAACAGCCACTCTGGAGAAGTGTATGGTGTTTCCTGAAACATCTAAAAAACAAAACAACAGAGCCTAGGGCACTTCCACTTATGGTCCTATAGATTAGGGAAATTAAAATCAAAAAGACACAGCCACCCCAAAGTTTGGGACGGCTCTGATTACAAGAACCTCATTTACGGTACAAGTTCAATATCACAGAAAACGAAAAATGGATAAAGAAGTTGTGGTACTTACGTACAATTAAATATCACTCAGCAATGAAATCTATGTCATCAGGCCAGTAGCAGCATAATGAATGGATTCAGGTACGATGATTCTAAGTAAAATAAGTCACACAGAAAAAGAAACATCATAAGGTATCACTAATACACGGAATGTAAACTTGGCTACACAGGAACTGAATTACAAAACAGAATAGGGTCTCAAATGTAGAAAACCAACTTATGCTTGCTTAAGGGGAAAGGTGAGTTGGGGTGCTGCATAAAGCCAGAGATTGAAATTAGCATAGATACCTTTCCATAAGTCAAATATGTAATAGACAAGAGCTACTGCTTGCTCAACGAAGTGGACTCAACACCCCATATTAAACGCCTAAGAATATACCTGACTAGTAAGAATCTTAAAACCTATGGATTTATATGTCTCCGAAAGAGAATCCAGCGTGTGTACAGCGGCATAAACGCAGCAGTGATAGGATTGGTGAGGTTCGGTGAGCAAATGCAGACCCTTTGAAGTCATATTGCATGGTACCCATTCCATGGTTCTCAACTCTCCAGGTTTAAGGGATTCTTCCTTCAGCTAAAACATGCATGTGGAACCCAGAGTATGATCCACCGTGTGATCGGGAAACGTGTTCAAATGTGTCTCAGTTTTCGTCCCCTGGTACTCGGGTGCAACATTCCAGACGCTTTACTAACACTCTCCCCACTTGGAGAGTCAGCGCCTTTAACCTCCTGTTTGGCCCAGTGTGCAATTTCTGCGGAAAATGAACAGGAATAGGGAGAACCAATGACAGACTAGCTGGAGGTGTCTGGACGGGCAAATTTAACTCTCATTTCCCACCAGGAAGAGGAATTAACCAAAAGCTCAGCGAGCCATGCCGGAACAACACTAGGGCCTGAAGCAATCCTGCGGTGTTGCGGCCAGCTCACAAGAAAGCCAGTTGAAAAAAGGAGCTCAGGGGCACTGTAATTCACAAAACTTCAGAGTTATAAATGACAGCTATCGTCCAAAAATATATTGAAGTAAGGCTGCCAAGAGGACTTGAAAGCGGGGAAGAATTGCAGGAAACCGATTTCAGGAGGTAGACTGGAATTGCATGTAAAGCATAGGAAAAGAGGCAGAATGTCCACAATGATGCACTTGGCCAAAAAGGGCGTATGCGTTTTTTCCTGAATATATTCCTGAATATATTCAGGAAAAAACGCATACGCCCTTTTTGGCCAACCAAGCAAGCTTGCAAAGGAAATCTGCACTACAATGAAGTCTCACTGCCCTCCGGTCAAAAGGGCCATCTGGAAAAAGTGTAAAATCCAGAAAGGCAGGACAGACCATGGAGAACTGGGAGCCTACTTAGGCTGATGGGCGGGATGTAAATTGCCAACAGCCACTCTGGAGAAGTCTATGGTGTTTCCTGAAACATCTGAAAAACAAAGCAACAGAGCCTAGGGCACTTCCATTTTTGGTCCTATAGATTAGGGAAATTAAAATCAAAAAGACACAGCCACCCCAAAGTTTGGGACGGCTCTGTTTACAAGAACCTCGTTTACGGTACAAGTTCAATATCGCAGAAAGCGAAAAATGGATAAAGAAGTTGTGGTACTTACGTACAATGCAATATCACTCAGCAATGAAATCTATGTCATCAGGCCAGTCGCAGCATAATGAGTGGATTCAGGTACGATGATTCTAAGTGAAATAAGTCACACAGAAAAAGAAACATCATAAGGTATCACTAATACACGGAATGTAAACTTGGCTACACAGGAACTGAATTACAAAACAGAATAGGGTCTCAAATGTAGAAAACCAACTTATGCTTGCTTAAGGGGAAAGGTGAGTTGGGGTGCTGCATAAAACCAGAGATTGAAATTAACACAGATACCTTTCCATAAGCCAAATATGTAATAGACAAGAGCTACTGCTTGCTCAACGAAGTGGACTCAACACCCCATATTAAACGCCTAAGAATATACCTGACTAGTAAGAATCTTAAAACCTATGGATTTATATGTCTCCGAAAGAGAATCCAGCGTGTGTACAGCGGCATAAACGCAGCAGTGATAGGATTGGTGAGGTTCGGTGAGCAAATGCAGACCCTTTGAAGTCATATTGCATGGTACCCATTCCATGGGTCTCAACTCTCCAGATTTAAGGGATTCTTCCTTCAGCTAAAACATGCATGTGGAACCCAGAGTATGATCCACCGTGTGATCGGGAAACGTGTTCAAATGTGTCTCAGTTTTCGTCCCCTGGTACTCGGGTGCCACATTCCAGACGCTTTACTAACACTCTCCCCACTTGGAGAGTCAGTGCCTTTAACCTCCTGTTTGGCCCAGTTTGCAATTTTTGTGGAATATGAACAGGAATAGGGAGAACCAATGAGAGACTAGCTGGAGGTGTCTGGACGGGCAAATTTAACTCTCATTTCCCACCAGGAAGAGGAATTAACCAAAGGCTCAGCGAGCCATGCCGGAACCACACTAGGGCCTGAAGCAACCCTGCGGTGTTGTGGCCAGCTCACAAGAAAGCGAGTTGAAGAAAGGAGCTCAGGGGCACTCTAATTCACAAACCTTCAGAGTTCTAAATGACAGCTATCGTCCAAAAATATATTGAAGTAAGGCTGCCAAGAGGACTTGAAAGCGGGGCAGAATTGCAGGAAACCGTTTTCAGGAGGTAGACTGGAATTGCATGTAAAGCATAGGAAAAGAGGCAGAACGTCCACAATGATGCACTTGGCCAAAAAGGGCGTATGCGTTTTTTCCTGAATATATTCAGGAAAAAACGCATACGCCCTTTTTGGCCAACCAAGCAAGCTTGCAAAGGAAATCTGCACTACAATGAAGTCTCACTGCCCCCCGGTCAAAAGGGCCATCTGGAAAAAGTGTAAAATCCAGATAGGGAGGACAGACCATGGAGAACTGGGAGCCTACTTAGGCTGATGGGCGGGATGTAAATTGCCAACAGCCACTCTGGAGAAGTGTATGGTGTTTCCTGAAACATCTGAAAAACAAAGCAACAGAGCCTAGGGCACTTCCATTTTTGGTCCTATAGATTAGGGAAATTAAAATCAAAAAGACACAGCCACCCCAAAGTTTGGGACGGCTCTGTTTACAAGAACCTCATTTACGGTACAAGTTCAATATCGCAGAAAGCGAAAAATGGATAAAGAAGTTGTGGTACTTACGTACAATGCAATATCACTCAGCAATGAAATCTATGTCATCAGGCCAGTAGAAGCATAATGAGTGGATTCAGGTACGATGATTCTAAGTGAAATAAGTCACACAGAAAAAGAAACATCATAAGGTATCACTAATACACAGAATGTAAACTTGGCTACACAGGAACTGAATTACAAAACAGAATAGGGTCTCAAATGTAGAAAACCAACTTATGCTTGCTTAAGGGGAAAGGTGAGTTGGGGTGCTGCATAAAACCAGAGATATAAATTAGCATAGATACCTTTCCATAAGTCAAATATGTAATAGACAAGAGCTACTGCTTGCTCAACGAAGTGGACTCAACACCCCATATTAAACGCCTAAGAATATACCTGACTAGTAAGAATCTTAAAACCTATGGATTTATATGTCTCTGAAAGAGAATCCAGCGTGTGTACAGCGGCATAAACGCAGCAGTGATAGGATGGTGAGGTTCGGTGTGCAAATGCAGACCCTTTGAAGTCATATTGCATGGTACCCATTCCATGGTTCTCAACTCTCCAGGTTTAAGGGATTCTTCCTTCAGCTAAAACATGCATGTGGAACCCAGAGTATGATCCACCGTGTGATCGGGAAATGTGTTCAAATGTGTCTCAGTTTTCGTCCCCTGGTACTCGGGTGCAACATTCCAGACGCTTTACTAACACTCTCCCCACTTGCAGAGTCAGCGCCTTTAACCTCCTGTTTGGCCCAGTGTGCAATTTCTGCGGAAAATGAACAGGAATAGGGAGAACCAATGACAGACTAGCTGGAGGTGTCTGGACGGGCAAATTTAACTCTCATTTCCCACCAGGAAGAGGAATTAACCAAAGGCTCAGCGAGCCATGCCGGAACCACACTAGGGCCTGAAGCAATCCTGCAGTGTTGCGGCCAGCTCACAAGAAAGCCAGTTGAAAAAAGGAGCTCAGGGGCACTGTAATTCACAAACCTGCAGAGTTATAAATGACAGCTATCAACCAAAAATATATTGAAGTAAGGCTGGCAAGAGGACTTGAAAGCGGGGCAGAATTGCAGGAAACCGATTTCAGGAGGTAGACTGGAATTGCATGTAAAGCATAGGAAAAGAGGCAGAACGTCCACAATGATGCACTTGGCCAAAAAGTGTGTATGCGTTTTTTCCCGAATATCAGGAAAAACCGCATACGCCCTTTTTGGCCAACCAAGCAAGCTTGCAAAGGAAATCTGCACTACAATGAAGTCTCACTGCCCCCCGGTCAAAAGGGCCATCTGAAAAAACTGTAAAATCCAGAAAGGCAGGACAGGCCATGGAGAACTGGGAGCCTTGTTATGCTGATGGGTGGGATGTAAATTGCCAACAGCCACTCTGGAGAAGTGTATGGTGTTTCCAGAAACATCTAAAAAACAAAGCAACAGAGCCTAGGGCACTTCCACTTATGGTCCTATAGCTTAGGGAAATTAAAATCAAAAAGACACAGCCTCCCCAAAGTTTGGGAAGGCTCTGTTTACAAGAACCTCGTTTATGGTACAAGTTCAATATCGCAGAAAGCAAAAAATGGATAAAGAAGTTGCGGTACTTACGTACAATGCAATATCACTCAGCAATGAAATCTATGTCATCAGGCCAGTAGCAGCATAATGAGTGGATTCAGGTACGATGATTCTAAGTGAAATAAGTCACACAGAAAAAGAAACATCATAAGATATCACTAATACACGTAATGTAAACTTGGCTACACAGGAACTGAATTACAAAACAGAATAGGGTCTCAAATGTAGAAAACCAACTTATGCTTGCTTAAGGGGAAAGGTGAGTTGGGGTGCTGCATAAAACCAGAGATTGAAATTAGCACAGATACCTTTCCATAAGCCAAATATGTAATAGACAAGTGCTACTGCTTCCTCAACGAAGTAGACTCAACACCCCATATTAAACGCCTAAGAATATACCTGACTAGTAAGAATCTTAAAACCTATGGATTTATATGTCTCCGAAAGAGAATCCAGCGTGTGTACAGCGGCATAAACGCAGCAGTGATAGGATTGGTGAGGTTCGGTGAGCACATGCAGACCCTTTGAAGTCATATTGCATGGTACCCATTCCATGGGTCTCAACTCTCCAGGTTTAAGGGATTCTTCCTTCAGCTAAAACATGCATGTGGAACCCAGAGTATGATCCACCGTGTGATCGGGAAACGTGTTCAAATGTGTCTCAGTTTTCGTCCCCTGGTACTCGGGTGCAACATTCCAGACGCTTTACTAAAACTCTCCCCACTTGGAGAGTCAGTGCCTTTAACCTCCTGTTTGGCCCAGTTTGCAATTTCTGCGGAAAATGAACAGGAATAGGGAGAACCAATGAGAGACTAGCTGGAGGTGTCTGGACGGGCAAATTTAACTCTCATTTCCCACCAGGAAGAGGAATTAACCAAAGGCTCAGCATGCCATGCTGGAACCACACTAGGGCCTGAAGCAATCCTGCGCTGTTGTGGCCAGCTCACAAGAAAGCGAGTTGAAGAAAGGAGCTCAGGGGCTCTGTAATTCACAAACCTGCAGAGTTATAAGTGACAGCTATCGTCCAAAAATATATTGAAGTAAGGCTGCCAAGAGGACTTGAAAGCAGGGCAGAATTGCAGTAAACCGATTTCAGGAGGTAGACTGGAATTGCATGTAAAGCATAGGAAAAGAGGCAGAACGTCCACAATGATGCACTTGGCCAAAAAGGGCTTATGCGTTTTTTCCTGAATATATTCAGGAAAAAACGCATAAGCCCTTTTTGGCCAACCAAGCAAGCTTGCAAAGGAAATCTGCACTACAATGAAGTCTCACTGCCCCCCGGTCAAAACGGCCATCTGAAACACCTGTAAAATCCAGAAAGGAAGGACAGGCCATGGAGAACTGGGAGCCTTCTTATGCTGATGGGCGGGATGTAAATTGCCAACAGCCACTCTGGAGAAGTGTATGGTGTTTCCTTAAACATCTAAAAAACAAAGCAACAGAGCCTAGGGCACTTCCACTTATGGTCCTATAGCTTAGGGAAATTAAAATCAAAAAGACACAGCCACCCCAAAGTTTGGGTCGGCTCTGTTTACAAGAACCTCGTTTATGGTACAAGTTCAATATCGCAGAAAGCAAAAAATGGATAAAGAAGTTGTGGTACTTACGTACAATGCAATATCACTCAGCAATGAAATCTATGTCATCAGGCCAGTAGCAGCATAATGAGTGGATTCAGGTACGATGATTCTAAGTGAAATAAGTCACACAGAAAAAGAAACATCATAAGGTATCACTAATACACGGAATGTAAACTTGGCTACACAGGAACTGAATTACAAAACAGAATAGGGTCTCAAATGTAGAAAACAAACTTATGCTTGCTTAAGGGGAAAGGTGAGTTGGGGTGCTGCATAAAACCAGAGATTGAAATTAGCACAGATACCTTTCCATAAGCCAAATATGTAATAGACAAGAGCTACTGCTTGCTCAACGAAGTGGACTCAACACCCCATATTAAACGCCTAAGAATATACCTGACTAGTAAGAATCTTAAAACCTATGGATTTATATGTCTCCGAAAGAGAATCCAGCGTGTGTACAGCGGTATAAACGCAGCAGTGATAGGATTGGTGAGGTTCGGTGAGCAAATGCAGACCCTTTGAAGTCATATTGCATGGTACCCATTCCATGGGTCTCAACTCTCCAGGTTTAAGGGATTCTTCCTTCAGCTAAAACATGCATGTGGAACCCAGAGTATGATCCACCGTGTGATCGGGAAACGTGTTCCAATGTGTCTCAGTTTTCGTCCCCTGGTACTCGGGTGCAACATTCCAGACGCTTTACTAACACTCTCCCCACTTGGAGAGTCAGTGCCTTTAACCTCCTGTTTGGCCCAGTTTGCAATTTCTGCGGAAAAAGAACAGGAATAGGGAGAACCAATGAGAGACTAGCTGGAGGTGTCTGGACGGGCAAATTTAACTCTCATTTCCCACCAGGAAGAGGAATTAACCAAAGGCTCAACGAGCCATGCCGGAACCACACTAGGGCCTGAAGCAATCCTGCGGTGTTGCGGCCAGCTCACAAGAAAGCGAGTTGAAGAAAGGAGCTCAGGGGCACTGACATTCACAAACCTGCAGAGTTATAAATGACAGCTATCATCCAAAAATATATTGAAGTAAGGCTGGCAAGAGGACTTGAAAGCGGGGCAGAATTGCAGGAAACCGATTTCAGGAGGTAGACTGGAATTGCATGTAAAGCATAGGAAAAGAGGCAGAACGTCCACAATGATGCACTTGGCCAAAAAGTGTGTATGCGTTTTTTCCCGAATATCAGGAAAAACCGCATACGCCCTTTTTGGCCAACCAAGCAAGCTTGCAAAGGAAATCTGCACTACAATGAAGTCTCACTGCCCCCCGGTCAAAAGGGCCATCTGAAAAAAGTGTAAAATCCAGAAAGGCAGGACAGGCCATGGAGAACTGGGAGCCTTCTTATGCTGATGGGCGGGATGTTAATTGCCAACAGCCACTCTGGAGAAGTGTATGGTGTTTCCAGAAACATCTAAAAAACAAAGCAACAGAGCCTAGGGCACTTCCACTTATGGTCCTATAGCTTAGGGAAATTAAAATCAAAAAGACACAGCCTCCCCAAAGTTTGGGAAGGCTCTGTTTACAAGAACCTCGTTTACGGTACAAGTTCAATATCACAGAAAGCGAAAAATGGATAAAGAAGTTGCGGTACTTACGTACAATGCAATATCACTCAGCAATGAAATCTATGTCATCAGGCCAGTAGCAGCATAATGAGTGGATTCAGGTACGATGATTCTAAGTGAAATAAGTCACACAGAAAAAGAAACATCATAAGATATCACTAATACACGTAATGTAAACTTGGCTACACAGGAACTGAATTAAAAAACAGAATAGGGTCTCAAATGTAGAAAACCAACTTATGCTTGCTTAAGGGGAAAGGTGAGTTGGGGTGCTGCATAAAACCAGAGATTGAAATTAGCACAGATACATTTCCATAAGCCAAATATGTAATAGACAAGTGCTACTGCTTCCTCAACGAAGTAGACTCAACACCCCATATTAAACGCCTAAGAATATACCTGACTAGTAAGAATCTTAAAACCTATGGATTTATATGTCTCCGAAAGAGAATCAAGCATGTGTACAGCGGCATAAACGCAGCAGTGATAGGATTGGTGAGGTTCGGTGAGCAAATGCAGACCCTTTGAAGTCATATTGCATGGTACCCATTCCATGGTTCTCAACTCTCCAGGTTTAAGGGATTCTTCCTTCAGCTAAAACATGCATGTGGAACCCAGAGTATGATCCACCATGTGATCGGGAAACGTGTTCAAATGTGTCTCAGTTTTCGTCCCCTGGTACTCGGGTGCAACATTCCAGACGCTTTACTAAAACTCTCCCCACTTGGAGAGTCAGTGCCTTTAACCTCCTGTTTGGCCCAGTTTGCAATTTTTGCGGAAAATGAACAGGAATAGGGAGAACCAATGAGAGACTAGCTGGAGGTGTCTGGACGGGCAAATTTAACTCTCATTTCCCACCAGGAAGAGGAATTAACCAAAGGCTCAGCGTGCCATGCTGGAACCACACTAGGGCCTGAAGCAATCCTGCGCTGTTGCGGCCAGCTCACAAGAAAGCGAGTTGAAGAAAGGAGCTCAGGGGCACTGACATTCACAAACCTGCAGAGTTATAAATGACAGCTATCATCCAAAAATATATTGAAGTAAGGCTGGCAAGAGGACTTGAAAGCGGGGCAGAATTGCAGGAAACCGATTTCAGGAGGTAGACTGGAATTGCATGTAAAGCATAGGAAAAGAGGCAGAACGTCCACAATGATGCACTTGGCCAAAAAGGGCGTATGCGTTTTTTCCCGAATATCAGGAAAAACCGCATACGCCCTTTTTGGCCAACCAAGCAAGCTTGCAAAGGAAATCTGCACTACAATGAAGTCTCACTGCCCCCCGGTCAAAAGGGCCATCTGAAAAAAGTGTAAAATCCAGAAAGGCAGGACAGGCCATGGAGAACTGGGAGCCTTCTTATGCTGATGGGCGGGATGTTAATTGCCAACAGCCACTCTGGAGAAGTGTATGGTGTTTCCAGAAACATCTAAAAAACAAAGCAACAGAGCCTAGGGCACTTCCACTTATGGTCCTATAGCTTAGGGAAATTAAAATCAAAAAGACACAGCCTCCCCAAAGTTTGGGAAGGCTCTGTTTACAAGAACCTCGTTTACGGTACAAGTTCAATATCGCAGAAAGCGAAAAATGGATAAAGAAGTTGCGGTACTTACGTACAATGCAATATCACTCAGCAATGAAATCTATGTCATCAGGCCAGTAGCAGCATAATGAGTGGATTCAGGTACGATGATTCTAAGTGAAATAAGTCACACAGAAAAAGAAACATCATAAGATATCACTAATACACGTAATGTAAACTTGGCTACACAGGAACTGAAGTACAAAACAGAATAGGGTCTCAAATGTAGAAAACCAACTTATGCTTGCTTAAGGGGAAAGGTGAGTTGGGGTGCTGCATAAAACCAGAGATTGAAATTAGCACAGATACCTTTCCATAAGCCAAATATGTAATAGACAAGTGCTACTGCTTCCTCAACGAAGTAGACTCAACACCCCATATTAAACGCCTAAGAATATACCTGACTAGTAAGAATCTTAAAACCTATGGATTTATATGTCTCCGAAAGAGAATCAAGCATGTGTACAGCGGCATAAACGCAGCAGTGATAGGATTGGTGAGGTTCGGTGAGCAAATGCAGACCCTTTGAAGTCATATTGCATGGTACCCATTCCATGGTTCTCAACTCTCCAGGTTTAAGGGATTCTTCCTTCAGCGAAAACATGCATGTGGAACCCAGAGTATGATCCACCATGTGATCGGGAAACGTGTTCAAATGTGTCTCAGTCTTCGTCCCCTGGTACTCGGGTGCAACATTCCAGACGCTTTACTAAAACTCTCCCCACTTGGAGAGTCAGTGCCTTTAACCTCCTGTTTGGCCCAGTTTGCAATTTCTGCGGAAAATGAACAGGAATAGGGAGAACCAATGAGAGACTAGCTGGAGGTGTCTGGACGGGCAAATTTAACTCTCATTTCCCACCAGGAAGAGGAATTAACCAAAGGCTCAGCGTGCCATGCTGGAACCACACTAGGGCCTGAAGCAATCCTGCGCTGTTGCGGCCAGCTCACAAGAAAGCGAGTTGAAGAAAGGAGCTCAGGGGCTCTGTAATTCACAAACCTGCAGAGTTATAAATGACAGCTATCGTCCAAAAATATATTGAAGTAAGGCTGCCAAGAGGACTTGAAAGCGGGGCAGAATTGCAGGAAACCGATTTCAGGAGGTAGACTGGAATTGCATGTAAAGCATAGGAAAAGAGGCAGAACGTCCACAATGATGCACTTGGCCAAAAAGGGCGTATGCGTTTTTTCCTGAATATATTCAGGAAAAAACGCATACGCCCTTTTTGGCCAACCAAGCAAGCTTGCAAAGGAAATCTGCACTACAATGAAGTCTCACTGCCCCCCGGTCAAAAGGGCCATCTGAAAAAAGTGTAAAATCCAGAAAGGCAGGACAGGCCATGGAGAACTGGGAGCCTTGTTATGCTGATGGGCGGGATGTAAATTGCCAACAGCCACTCTGGAGAAGTGTATGGTGTTTCCAAAAAACAAAGCAACAGAGCCTAGGGCACTTCCACTTATGGTCCTATAGATTAGGGAAATTAAAATGAAAAAGACACAGCCACCCCAAAGTTTGGGTCGGCTCTGTTTACAAGAACCTCGTTTACGGTACAAGTTCAATATCGCAGAAAGCGAAAAATGGATAAAGAAGTTGTGGTACTTACGTACAATGCAATATCACTCAGCAATGAAATCTATGTCATCAGGCCAGTAGCAGCATAATGAGTGGATTCAGGTAGGATGATTCTAAGTGAAATAAGTCACACAGAAAAACAAACATCATAAGGTATCACTAATACACGGAATGTAAACTTGGCTACACAGGAACTGAATTACAAAACAGAATAGGGTCTCAAATGTAGAAAACCAACTTATGCTTGCTTAAGGGGAAAGGTGAGTTGGGGTGCTGCATAAAACCAGAGATTGAAATTAGCACAGATACCTTTCCATAAGCCAAATATGTAATAGACAAGAGCTACTGCTTGCTCAACGAAGTGGACTCAACACCCCATATTAAACGCCTAAGAATATACCTGACTAGTAAGAATCTTAAAACCTATGGATTTATATGTCTCCGAAAGAGAATCCAGCGTGTGTACAGCGGCATAAACGCAGCAGTGATAGGATTGGTGAGGTTCGGTGAGCACGTGCAGACCCTTTGAAGTCATATTGCATGGTACCCATTCCATGGTTCTCAACTCTCCAGGTTTAAGGGATTCTTCCTTCAGCTAAAACATGCATGTGGAACCCAGAGTATGATCCACCGTGTGATCGGGAAACGTGTTCAAATGTGTCTCAGTTTTCGTCCCCTGGTACTCGGATGCAACATTCCAGACGCTTTACTAACACTCTCCCCACTTGGAGAGTCAGTGCCTTTAACCTCCTGTTTGGCCCTGTTTGCAATTTTTGTGGAAAATTAACAGGAATAGGGAGAACCAATGAGAGACTAGCTGGAGGTGTCTGGACGGGAAATTTAACTCTCATTTCCCACCAGGAAGAGGAATTAACCAAAGGCTCAGCGAGCCATGCTGGAACCACACTAGGGCCTGAAGCAATCCTGCAGTGTTGTGGCCAGCTCACAAGAAAGCGAGTTGAAGAAAGGAGCTCAGGGGCACTGTAATTCACAAACCTGCAGAGTTATAAATGACAGCTATCGTCCAAAAATATATTGAAGTAAGGCTGCCAAGAGTACTTGAAAGCGGGGAAGAATTGCAGGAAACCGATTTCAGGAGGTAGACTGGAATTGCATGTAAAGCATAGGAAAAGAGGCAGAACGTCCACAATGATGCACTTGGCCTAAAAGGGCGTATGCGTTTTTTCCTGAATATATTCCTGAATATATTCAGGAAAAAACGCATACGCCCTTTTTGGCCAACCAAGCAAGCTTGCAAAGGAAATCTGCACTACAATGAAGTCTCACTGCCCCCTGGTCAAAAGGGCCATCTGAAAAATGTGTAAAATCCAGAAAGGCAGGACAGGCCATGGAGAACTGGGAGCCTTGTTATGCTGATGGGCGGGATGTAAATTGCCAACAGCCACTCTGGAGAAGTGTATGGTGTTTCCTGAAACATCTAAAAAACAAAGCAACAGAGCCTAGGGCACTTACACTTATGGTCCTATAGATTAGGGAAATTAAAATAAAAAAGACACAGCCACCCCAAAGTTTGGGACGGCTCTGTTTACAAGAACCTCATTTACGGTACAAGTTCAATATCACAGAAAGCGAAAAATGGATAAAGAAGTTGTGGTACTTACGTACAATGCAATATCACTCAGCAATGAAATCTATGTCATCAGGCCAGTAGCAGCATAATGAGTGAATTCAGGTACGATGATTCTAAGTAAAATAAGTCACACAGAAAAAGAAACATCATGAGGTATCACTAATACACGGAATGTAAACTTGGCTACACAGGAACTGAATTACAAAACAGAATAGGGTCTCAAATGTAGAAAACCAACTTATGCTTGCTTAAGGGGAAAGGTGAGTTGGGGTGCTGCATAAAACCAGAGATTGAAATTAGCACAGATACCTTTCCATAAGCCAAATATGTAATAGACAAGAGCTACTGCTTGTTCAACGAAGTGGACTCAACACCCCATATTAAACGCCTAAGAATATACCTGACTAGTAAGAATCTTAAAGCCTATGGATTTATATGTCTCCGAAAGAGAATCAAGCGTGTGTACAGCGGCATAAACGCAGCAGTGATAGGATTGGTGAGGTTCGGTGAGCAAATGCATACCCTTTGAAGTCATATTGCATGGTACCCATTCCAGGCGTCTCAACTCTCCAGGTAAGGGATTCTTCCTTCAGCTAAAACATGCATGTGGAACCCAGAGTATGATCCACCGTGTGATCGGGAAACGTGTTCATATGTGTCTCAGTTTTCGTCCCCTGGTACTCGGGTGCAACATTCCAGACGCTTTACTAACACTCTCCCCACTTGGAGAGTCAGTGCCTTTAACCTCCTGTTTGGCCCAGTTTGCAATTTCTGTGGAAAATTAACAGGAATAGGGAGAACCAATGACAGACTAGCTGGAGGTGTCTGGACGGGCAAATTTAACTCTCATTTCCCACCAGGAAGAGGAATTAACCAAAGGCTCAGCGAGCCATGCCGAAACCACACTAGGGCCTGAAGCAATCCTGCGGTGTTGCGGCCAGCTCACAAGAAAGCAAGTTGAAGAAAGAAGCTCAGGGGCACTGTAATTCACAAACCTGCAGAGTTATAAATGACAGCTATCATCCAAAAATATATTGAAGTAAGGCTGCCAAGAGGACTTGAAAGCGGGGCAGAATTGCAGGAAACCGATTTCAGGAGGTAGACTGGAATTGCATGTAAAGCATAGGAAAAGAGGCAGAACGTCCACAATGATGCACTTGGCCAAAAAGTACGTATGCATTTTTTCCTGAATATATTCAGGAAAAAACGCATACGCCCTTTTTGGCCAACCAAGCAAGCTTGCAAAGGAAATCTGCACTACAATGAAGTCTCATTGCCCCCCGGTCAAAACGGCCATCTGAAACACCTGTAAAATCCAGAAAGGAAGGACAGGCCATGGAGAACTGGGAGCCTTCTTATGCTGATGGGCGGGATGTAAATTGCCAACAGCCGCTCTGGAGAAGTGTATGGTGTTTCCTTAAACATCTAAAAAACAAAGCAACAGAGCCTAGGGCACTTCCACTTATGGTCCTATAGCTTAGGGAAATTAAAATCAAAAAGACACAGCCACCCCAAAGTTTGGGTCGGCTCTGTTTACAAGAACCTCGTTTATGGTACAAGTTCAATATCGCAGAAAGCGAAAAATGGATAAAGAAGTTGTGGTACTTACGTACAATGCAATACCACTCAGCAATGAAATCTATGTCATCAGGCCAGTAGCAGCATAATGAGTGGATTCAGGTACGATGATTCTAAGTGAAATAAGTCACACAGAAAAAGAAACATTATAAGGTATCACTAATACACGGAATGTAAACTTGGCTACACAGGAACTGAATTACAAAACAGAATAGGGTCTCAAATGTAGAAAACCAACTTATGCTTGCTTAAGGGGAAAGGTGAGTTGGGGTGCTGCATAAAACCAGAGATTGAAATTAGCACAGATACCTTTCCATAAGCCAAATATGTAATAGACAAGAGCTACTGCTTGCTCAACGAAGTGGACTCAACACCCCATATTAAACGCCTAAGAATATACCTGACTAGTAAGAATCTTAAAACCTATGGATTTATATGTCTCCGAAAGAGAATCCAGCGTGTGTACAGCGGCATAAACGCAGCAGTGATAGGATTGGTGAGGTTCGGTGAGCAAATGCAGACCCTTTGAAGTCATATTGCATGGTACCCATTCCATGGGTCTCAACTCTCCAGGTTTAAGGGATTCTTCCTTCAGCTAAAACATGCATGTGGAACCCAGAGGATGATCCACCGTGTGATCGGGAAACGTGTTCAAATGTGTCTCAGTTTTCGTCCCCTGGTACTCGGGTGCAACATTCCAGATGCTTTACTAACACTCTCCCCACTTGGAGAGTCAGTGCCTTTAACCTCCTGTTTGGCCCAGTTTGCAATTTCTGTGGAAAATGAACAGGAATAGGGAGAACCAATGAGAGACTAGCTGGAGGTGTCTGGACGGGCAAATTTAACTCTCATTTCCCAACAGGAAGAGGAATTAACCAAAGGCTCAGCGAGCCATGCCGGAACCACACTAGGGCCTGAAGCAATCCTGCGGTGTTGCGGCCAGCTCACAAGAAAACCAGTTGAAAAAAGGAGCTCAGGGGCACTGTAATTCACAAACCTTCAGAGTTATAAATGACAGCTATCGTCCAAAAATATACTGAAGTAAGGCTGCCAAGAGGACTTGAAAGCAGGGCAGAATTGCAGGAAACCGATTTCAGGAGGTAGACTGGAATTGCATGTAAAGCATAGGAAAAGAGGCAGACCGTCCACAATGATGCACTTGGCCAAAAAGGGCGTATGCGTTTTTTCCTGAATATATTCAGGAAAAAACGCATAAGCCCTTTTTGGCCAACCAAGCAAGCTTGCAAAGGAAATCTGCACTACAATGAAGTCTCACTGCCCCCCGGTCAAAACGGCCATCTGAAACACCTGTAAAATCCAGAAAGGAAGGACAGGCCATGGAGAACTGGGAGCCTTCTTATGCTGATGGGCGGGATGTAAATTGCCAACAGCCGCTCTGGAGAAGTGTATGGTGTTTCCTTAAACATCTAAAAAACAAAGCAACAGAGCCTAGGGCACTTCCACTTATGGTCCTATAGCTTAGGGAAATTAAAATCAAAAAGATACAGCCACCCCAAAGTTTGGGTCGGCTCTGTTTACAAGAACCTCGTTTATGGTACAAGTTCAATATCGCAGAAAGCGAAAAATGGATAAAGAAGTTGTGGTACTTACGTACAATGCAATACCACTCAGCAATGAAATCTATGTCATCAGGCCAGTAGCAGCATAATGAGTGGATTCAGGTACGATGATTCTAAGTGAAATAAGTCACACAGAAAAAGAAACATCATAAGGTATCACTAATACACGGAATGTAAACTTGGCTACACAGGAACTGAATTACAAAACAGAATAGGGTCTCAAATGTAGAAAACCAACTTATGCTTGCTTAAGGGGAAAGGTGAGTTGGGGTGCTGCATAAAACCAGAGATTGAAATTAGCACAGATACCTTTCCATAAGCCAAATATGTAATAGACAAGAGCTACTGCTTGCTCAACGAAGTGGACTCAACACTCCATATTAAACGCCTAAGAATATACCTGACTAGTAAGAATCTTAAAACCTATGGATTTATATGTCTCCGAAAGAGAATCCAGCGTGTGTACAGCGGCATAAACGCAGCAGTGATAGGATTGGTGAGGTTCGGTGAGCAAATGCAGACCCTTTGAAGTCATATTGCATGGTACCCATTCCATGGGTCTCAACTCTCCAGGTGTAAGGGATTCTTCCTTCAGCTAAAACATGCATGTGGAACCCAGAGTATGATCCACCATGTGATCGGGAAACATGTTCAAATGTGTCTCAGTTTTCGTCCCCTGGTACTCGGGTGCAACATTCCAGACGCTTTACTAACACTCTCCCCACTTGGAGAGTCAGTGCCTTTAACCTCCTGTTTGGCCCAGTTTGCAATTTCTGCGGAAAATGAACAGGAATAGGGAGAACCAATGAGAGACTAGCTGGAGGAGTCTGGACGGGCAAATTTAACTCTCATTTCCCAACAGGAAGAGGAATTAACCAAAGGCTCAGCGAGCCATGCCGGAACCACACTAGGGCCTGAAGCAATCCTGCGCTGTTGCGGCCAGCTCACAAGAAAGCGAGTTGAAGAAAGGAGCTCAGGGGCACTCTAATTCACAAACCTTCAGAGTTCTAAATGACAGCTATCGTCCAAAAATATATTGAAGTAAGGCTGCCAAGAGGACTTGAAAGCGGGGCAGAATTGCAGGAAACCGATTTCAGGAGGTAGACTGGAATTGCATGTAAAGCATAGGAAAAGAGGCAGAACGTCCACAATGATGCACTTGGCCAAAAAGGGCGTATGCGTTTTTTCCTGAATATATTCAGGAAAAAACGCATACGCCCTTTTTGGCCAACCAAGCAAGCTTGCAAAGGAAATCTGCACTACAATGAAGTCTCACTGCCCCCCGGTCAAAAGGGCCATCTGAAAAAAGTGTAAAATCCAGACAGGCAGGACAGGCCATGGAGAACTGGGAGCGTTGTTATGCTGATGGGTGGGATGTAAATTGCCAAAAGCCACTCTGGAGAAGTGTATGGTGTTTCCTGAAACATCTAAAAAACAAAGCAACAGAGCCTAGGGCACTTCCACTTATGGTCCTATAGCTTAGGGAAATTAAATTCAAAAAGACACAGCAACCCCAAAGTTTGGGATGGCTCTGTTTACAAGAACCTCATTTACGGTACAAGTTCAATATCGCAGAAAGCGAGAAATGGATAAAGAATTTGAGGTACTTACGTACAATGCAATAACACTCAGCAATGAAATCTATGTCATCAGGCCCTTAGCAGCATAATGAGTGGATTCAGGTACGATAATTCTAAGTGAAATAAGTCACAGACAAAAAGAAACATCATAAGTTATCACTAATACATGGAATATAAACTTGGCTACACAGGAACTGAATTACAAAACAGAATAGGGTCTCAAATGTAGAAAACCAACTTATGCTTGCTTAAGGGGAAAGGTGAGTTGGGGTGCTGCATAAAACCAGAGATTGAAATTAGCAGAGATAACTTTCCATAAGCCAAATATGTAATAGACAAGAGCTACTGCTTGCTCAACGAAGTGGACTCAACACCCCATATTAAACGCCTAAGAATATACCTGACTAGTAAGAATCTTTAAACTTATGGATTTATATGTCTCCAAAAGAGAATCAAGCGTGTGTACAGCGGCATAAACGCAGCACTGATAGGATTGGTGAGGTTCGGTGAGCAAATGCAGACCCTTTGAAGTCATATTGCATGGTACCCATTCCATGGGTCTCAACTCTCCAGGTTTAAGGGATTCTTCCTTCAGCTAAAACATGCATGTGGAACCCAGAGTATGATCCACCATGTGATCGGGAAACGTGTTCAAATGTGTCTCAGTTTTCGTCCCCTGGTACTCGGGTGCAACATTCCAGACGCTTTACTAACACTCTCCCCACTTGGAGAGTCAGTGCCTTTAACCTCCTGTTTGGCCCAGTTTGCAATTTCTGCGGAAAATGAACAGGAATAGGGAGAACCAATGAGAGACTAGCTGGAGGTGTCTGGACGGGCAAATTTAACTCTCATTTCCCAACAGGAAGAGGAATTAACCAAAGGCTCAGCGAGCCATGCCGGAACCACACTAGGGCCTGAAGCAATCCTGCGGTGTTGCGGCCAGCTCACAAGAAAGCGAGTTGAAGAAAGGAGCTCAGGGTCCTGTAATTCACATACCTGCAGAGTTCTAAATGACAGCTATCGTCCAAAAATATATTGAAGTAAGGCTGCCAAGAGGACTTGAAAGCGGGGCAGAATTGCAGGAAACCGATTTCAGGAGGTAGACTGGAATTGCATGTAAAGCATAGGAAAAGAGGCAGAACGTCCACAATGATGCACTTGGCCAAAAAGGGCGTATGCGTTTTTTCCTGAATATATTCAGGAAAAAACGCATACGCCCTTTTTGGCCAACCAAGCAAGCTTGCAAAGGAAATCTGCACTACAATGAAGTCTCACTGCCCCCCGGTCAAAAGGGACATCTGAAAAAAGTGTAAAATCCAGAAAGGCAGGACCGGCCATGGAGAACTGGGAGCCTTGTTATGCTGATGGGCGTGATGTAAATTGCCAACAGCCACTCTGGAGAAGTGTATGGTGTTTCCTGAAACATCTAAAAAACAAAGCAACAGAGCCTAGGGCACTTCCACTTATGGTCCTATAGCTTAGGGAAATTAAAATCAAAAAGACACAGCCACCCCAAAGTTTGGGACGGCTCTGTTTACAAGAACCTCGTTTCCGGTACAAGTTCAATATCGCAGAAAGCGAAAAATGGATAAAGAAGTTGTGGTACTAACGTACAATGCAATATCACTCAGCAATGAAATCTCTGTCATCAGGCCCATAGCAGCATAATGAGTGGATTCAGGTACGATGTTTCTAAGTGAAATAAGTCACACAGAAAAAGAAACATCATAAGATATCACTAATACACGGAATGTAAACTTGGCTACACAGGAACTGAATTACAAAACAGAATAGGGTCTCAAATGTAGAAAACCAACTTATGCTTGCTTAAGGGGAAAGGTGAGTTGGGGTGCTGCATAAAACCAGAGATTGAAATTAGCACAGATACCTTTCCATAAGCCAAATATGTAATAGCCAAGAGCTACTGCTTGCTCAACGAAGTGGACGCAACACCCCATATTAAACGCCTAAGAATATACTTGACTAGTAAGAATCTTAAAACCTATGGATTTATATGTCTCCGAAAGAGAATCAAGCATGTGTACAGCAGCATAAACGCAGCAGTGATAGGATTGGTGAGGTTCGGTGAGCAAATGCAGACCCTTTGAAGTCATATTGCATGGGACCCATTCCATGGGTCTCAACTCTCCACGTTTAAGGGATTCTTCCTTCAGCTAAAACATGCATGTGGAACCCAGAGGATAATCCACCGTGTGATCGGGAAACGTGTTCTAATGTGTCTCAGTTTTCGTCCCCTGGTACTCGGGTGCAACATTCCAGATGCTTTACTAACACTCTCCCCACTTGGAGAGTCAGTGCCTTTAACCTCCTGTTTGGCCCAGTTTGCAATTTCTGCGGAAAATGAACAGGAATAGGGAGAACCAATGAGAGACTAGCTGGAGGAGTCTGGACGGGCAAACTTAACTCTCATTTCCCACCAGGAAGAGGAATTAACCAAAGGCTCAGCGAGCCATGCCGGAACCACACTAGGGCCTGAAGCAATCCTGCGGTGTTGCGGCCAGCTCACAAGAAAGCGAGTTGAAGAAAGGAGCTCAGGGTCCCTGTAATTCACAAACCTGCAGAGTTATAAATGACAGCTATCGTCCAAAAATATATTGAAGTAAGGCTGCCAAGAGGACTTGAAAGCAGGGCAGAATTGCAGGAAACCGATTTCAGGAGGTAGACTGGAATTGCATGTAAAGCATAGGAAAAGAGGCAGAACGTCCACAATGATGCACTTGGCCAAAAAGGGCGTATGCGTTTTTTCCTGAATATATTCAGGAAAAAACGCATACGCCCTTTTTGGCCAACCAAGCAAGCTTGCAAAGGAAATCTGCACTACAATGAAGTCTCACTGCCCCCCGGTCAAAAGGGACATCTGAAAAAAGTGTAAAATCCAGAAAGGCAGGACAGGCCATGGAGAACTGGGAGCCTTGTTATGCTGATGGGCATGATGTAAATTGCCAACAGCCACTCTGGAGAAGTGTATGGTGTTTCCTGAAACATCTAAAAACCAAAGCAACAGAGCCTAGGGCACTTCCACTTATGGTCCTATAGCTTAGGGAAATTAAAATCAAAAAGACACAGCCACCCCAAAGTTTGGGACGGCTCTGTTTACAAGGACCTCATTTCCGGTACAAGTTCAATATCGCAGAAAGCGAAAAATGGATAAAGAAGTTGTGGTACTAACGTACAATGCAATATCACTCAACAATGAAATCTCTGTCATCAGGCCCATAGCAGCATAATGAGTGGATTCAGGTACGATGATTCTAAGTGAAATAAGTCACACAGAAAAAGAAACACCATAAGATATCACTAATACACGGAATGTAAACTTGGCTACACAAGAACTGAATTACAAAACAGAATAGGGTCTCAAATGTAGAAAACCAACTTATGCTTGCTTAAGGGGAAAGGTGAGTTGGGGTGCTGCATAAAACCAGAGATTGAAATTAGCACAGATACCTTTCCATAAGCCAAATATGTAATAGCCAAGAGCTACTGCTTGCTCAACGAAGTGGACTCAACACCCCATATTAAACGCATAAGAATATACTTGACTAGTAAGAAACTTAAAACCTATGGATTTATATGTCTCCGAAAGAGAATCAAGCATGTGTACAGCAGCATAAACGCAGCAGTGATAGGATTGGTGAGGTTCGGTGAGCAAATGCAGACCCTTTGAAGTCATATTGCATGGTACCCATTCCATGGGTCTCAACTCTCCACGTTTAAGGGATTCTTCCTTCAGCTAAAACATGCATGTGGAACCCAGAGGATGATCCACCGTGTGATCGGGAAACGTGTTCCAATGTGTCTCAGTTTTCGTCCCCTGGTACTCGGGTGCAACATTCCAGACGCTTTACTAACACTCTCCCCACTTGGAGAGTCAGTGCCTTTAACCTCCTGTTTGGCCCAGTTTGCAATTTCTGCGGAAAATGAACAGGAAGAGGGAGAACCAATGAGAGACTAGCTGGAGGTGTCTGGACGGGCAAATTTAACTCTCATTTCCCACCAGGAAGAGGAATTAACCAAAGGCTCAGCGAGCCATGCCGGAACCACTCTAGGGCCTGAAGCAATCCTGCGGTGTTGCGGCCAGCTCACAAGAAAGCGAGTTGAAGAAAGGAGCTCAGGGGCCCTGTAATTCACACACCTGCAGAGTTATAAATGACAGCTATCGTCCAAAAATATATTGAAGTAAGGCTGCCAAGAGGACTCGAAAGCAGGGCAGAATTGCAGGAAACCGATTTCAGGAGGTAGACTGGAATTGCATGTAAAGCATAGGAAAAGAGGCAGAACGTCCACAATGATGCACTTGGCCAAAAAGGGCGTATGCGTTTTTTCCTGAATATATTCAGGAAAAAACGCATACGCCCTTTTTGGCCAACCAAGCAAGCTTGCAAAGGAAATCTGCACTACAATGATGTCTCACTGCCCCCCGGTCAAAAGGGCCATCTGAAAAAAGTGTAAAATCCAGAAAGGCAGGACAGGCCATGGAGAACTGGGAGCCTTGTTATGCTGATGGGCGTGATGTAAATTGCCAACAGCCACTCTGGAGAAGTGTATGGTGTTTCCTGAAACATCTAAAAAACAAAGCAACAGAGCCTAGGGCACTTCCACTTATGGTCCTATAGATTAGGGAAATTAAAATCAAAAAGACACAGCCACCAGTAAGTTTGGGACGGCTCTGTTTACAAGAACCTCGTTTACGGTACAAGTTCAATATCGCAGAAAGCGAAAAATGGATAAAGAAGTTGTGGTACTTACGTACAATGCAATATCACTCAGCAATGAAATCTATGTCATCAGGCCAGTAGCAGCATAATGAGTGGATTCAGGTACGATGATTCTAAGTGAAATAAGTCACACAGAAAAAGAAACATCATAAGATATCACTAATACACGGAATGTAAACTTGGCTACACAGGAACTGAATTACAAAACAGAATAGGGTCTCAAATGTAGAAAACCAACTTATGCTTGCTTATGGGGAAAGGTGAGTTGGGGTGCTGCATAAAACCAGAGATTGAAATTACCACAGATACCTTTCCATAAGCCAAATATGTAATAGACAAGAGCTACTGCTTGCTCAATGAAGTGGACTCAACACCCCATATTAAACGCCTAAGAATATACCTGACTAGTAAGAATCTTAAAACCTATGGATTTTTATGTCTTCGAAAGAGAATCAAGCGTGTGTACAGTGGCATAAACGCAGCAGTGATAGGATTGGTGAGGTTTGGTGAGCAAATGCAGACCCTTTGAAGTCATATTGCATGGTACCCATTCCATGGGTCTCAACTCTCCACGTTTAAGGGATTCTTCCTTCAGCTAAAACATGCATGTGGAACCCAGAGGATGATCCACCGTGTGATCGGGAAACGTGTTCAAATGTGTCTCAGTTTTCGTCCCCTGGTACTCGGGTGCAACATTCCAGACGCTTTACTAACACTCTCCCCACTTGGAGAGTCAGTGCCTTTAACCTCCTGTTTGGCCCAGTTTGCAATTTCTGCGGAAAATGTACAGGAATAGGGAGAACCAATGAGAGACTAGCTGGAGGAGTCTGGACGGGCAAATTTAACTCTCATTTCCCAACAGGAAGAGGAATTAACCAAAGGCTCAGCGAGCCATGCCGGAACCACACTAGGGCCTGAAGCAATCCTGCGGTGTTGCGGCCAGCTCACAAGAAAGCGAGTTGAAGAAAGGAGCTCAGGGTACCTGTAATTCACACACCTGCAGAGTTCTAAATGACAGCTTTCGTCCAAAAATATATTGAAGTAAGGCTGCCAAGAGGACTTGAAAGCGGGGCAGAATTGCAGGAAACCGATTTCAGGAGGTAGACTGGAATTGCATGTAAAGCATAGGAAAAGAGGCAGAACGTCCACAATGATGCACTTGGCCAAAAAGGGCGTATGCGTTTTTTCCTGAATATATTCAGGAGAAAACGCATACGTCCTTTTTGGCCAACCAAGCAAGCTTGCAAAGGAAATCTGCACTACAATGAAGTCTCACTGCCCCCCGGTCAAAAGGGACATCTGAAAAAAGTGTAAAATCCAGAAAGGCAGGACAGGCCATGGAGAACTGGGAGCCTTGTTATGCTGATGGGCGTGATGTAAATTGCCAACAGCCACTCTGGAGAAGTGTATGGTGTTTCCTGAAACATCTAAAAAACAAAGCAACAGAGCCTAGGGCACTTCCACTTATGGTCCTATAGCTTAGGGAAATTAAAATCAAAAAGACACAGCCACCCCAAAGTTTGGGACGGCTCTGTTTACAAGAACCTCGTTTCCGGTACAAGTTCAATATCGCAGAAAGCGAAAAATGGATAAAGAAGTTGTGGTACTAACGTACAATGCAATATCACTGAGCAATGAAATCTCTGTCATCAGGCCCATAGCAGCATAATGAGTGGATTCAGGTACGATGATTCTAAGTGAAATAAGTCACACAGAAAAAGAAACATCATAAGATATCACTAATACATGGAATGTAAACTTGGCTACACAGGAACTGAATTACAAAACAGAAGAGGGTCTCAAATGTAGAACACCAACTTATGCTTGATTAAGGGGAAAGGTGAGTTGGGGTGCTGCATAAAACCAGAGATTGAAATTAGCACAGATACCTTTCCATAAGCCAAATATGTAATAGCCAAGAGCTACTGCTTGCTCAACGAAGTGGACACATCACCCCATATTAAACGCCTAAGAATATACTTGACTAGTAAGAAACTTAAAACCTATGGATTTATATGTCTCCGAAAGAGAATCAAGCATGTGTACAGCGGCATAAATGCAGCAGTGATAGGATTGGTGAGGTTCAGTGAGCAAATGCAGACCCTTTGAAGTCATATTGCATGGTACCCATTCCATGGTTCTCAACTCTCCAGGTTTAAGGGATTCTTCCTTCAGCTAAAACATGCATGTGGAACCCAGAGGATGATCCACCGTGTGATCGGGAAACGTGTTCAAATGTGTCTCAGTTTTCGTCCCCTGGTACTCGGGTGCAACATTCCAGACGCTTTACTAACACTCTCCCAACTTGGAGAGTCAGTGCCTTTAACCTCCTGTTTGGCCCAGTTTGCAATTTCTGCGGAAAATGAACAGGAATAGGGAGAACCAATGAGAGACTAGCTGGAGGTGTCTGGACGGGTAAATTTAACTCTCATTTCCCACCAAGAAGAGGAATTAACCAAAGGCTCAGCGAGCCATGCCGGAACCACACTAGGGCCTGAAGCAATCCTGCGGTGTTGGGGCCAGCACACAAGAAAGCGAGTTGAAGAAAGGAGCTCAGGGGCCCTGTAATTCACAAACCTGCAGAGTTGTAAATGACAGCTATCATCCAAAAATATATTGAAGTAAGGCTGCCAAGAGGACTTGAAAGTGGGGCAGAATTGCAGGAAACCGATTTCAGGAGGTAGACTGGAATTGCATGTAAAGCATAGGAAAAGAGGCAGAACGTCCACAATGATGCACTTGGCCAAAAAGGGCGTATGCATTTATTCCTGAATATATTCAGGAAAAAACGCATACGCCCTTTTTGGCCAACCAAGCAAGCTTGCAAAGGAAATCTGCACTACAATGAAGTCTCACTGCCCCCCGGTCAAAAGGGCCATCTGAAAAAAGTGTAAAATCCAGAAAGGCAGGACAGGCCATGGAGAACTGGGAGCCTTGTTATGCTGATGGGCATGATGTAAATTGCCAACAGCCACTCTGGAGAAGTGTATGGTGTTTCCTGAAACATCTAAAAAACAAAGCAACAGAGCCTAGGGCACTTCCACTTATGGTCCTATAGATTAGGGAAATTAAAATCAAAAAGACACAGCCACCAGTAAGTTTGGGACAGCTCTGTTTACAAGAACCTCGTTTACGGTACAAGTTCAATATCGCAGAAAGCGAAAAATGGATAAAGAAGTTGTTTTACTTACGTACAATGCAATATCACTCAGCAATGAAATCTATGTCATCAGGTCAGTAGCAGCATAATGAGTGGATTCAGGTACGATGTTTCTAAGTGAAATAAGTCACACAGAAAAAGAAACATCATAAGATATCACTAATACACGGAATGTAAGCTTGGCTACACAGGAACTGAATTACAAAACAGAACAGGGTCTCAAATGCAAAAAAGCAACTTATGCTTGCTTAAGGGGAAAGGTGAGTTGGGGTGCTGCATAAAACCAGAGATTGAAATTAGCACAGATACCTTTCCATAAGCCAAATATGTAATAGACAAGAGCTACTGCTTTCTCAACGAAGTGGACTCAACACCCCATATTAAACGCCTAAAAATATACCTGACTAGTAAGAATCTTAAAACCTATGGATTTATATGTCTCCGAAAGAGAATCAAGCATGTTTACAGTGGCATAAACGCAGCAATGATAGGATTGGTGAGGTTCGGTGAGCAAATGCAGACCCTTTGAAGTCATATTGCATGGTACCCATTCCATGGTTCTCAACTCTCCAGGTTTAAGGGATTCTTCCTTCAGCTAAAACATGCATGTGGAACCCAGAGTATGATCCACCGTGTGATCGGGAAAGGTGTTCAAATGTGTCTCAGTTTTCGTCCCCTGGTACTCGGGTGCAACATTCCAGACGCTTTACTAACACTCTCCCCACTTGGAGAGTCAGTGCCTTTAACCTCCTGTTTGGCCCAGTTTGCAAATTCTGCGGAAAATGAACAGGAATAGGGAGAACCAATGAGAGACTAGCTGGAGGAGTCTGGACGGGCAAATTTAACTCTCATTTCCCACCAGGAAGAGGAATTAACCAAAGGCTCAGCGAGCCATGCCGGAACCACACTAGGGCCTGAAGCAATCCTGCGGTGTTGCGGCCAGCTCACAAGAAAGCCAGTTGAAGAAAGGAGCTCAGGGTCCCTGTAATTCACACACCTGCAGAGTTATAAATGACAGCTATCGTCCAAAAATATATTGAAGTAAGGTTGCCAAGAGGCCTTGAAAGCGGGGCAGAATTGCAGGAAACCGATTTCAGGAGGTAGACTGGAATTGGATGTAAAGCATAGGAAAAGAGGCAGAACGTCCACAATGATGCACTTGGCCAAAAAGGGCGTATGCGTTTTTTCCTGAATATATTCAGGAAAAAACGCATACGTCCTTTTTGGCCAACCAAGCAAGCTTGCAAAGGAAATCTGCACTACAATGAAGTCTCACTGCCCCCCGGTCAAAAGGGCCATCTGAAAAATGTGTAAAATCCAGAAAGGCAGGACAGGCCATGGAGAACTGGGAGCCTTGTTATGCTGATGGGCGTGATGTATATTGCCAACAGCCACTCTGGAGAAGTGTATGGTGTTTCCTGAAACATCTAAAAAACAAAGCAACAGAGCCTAGGGCACTTCCACTTATGGTCCTATAGCTTAGGGAAATTAAAATCAAAAAGACACAGCCACCCCAAAGTTTGGGACGGCTCTGTTTACAAGAACCTCGTTTACGGTACAAGTTCAATATCGCAGAAAGCGAAAAATGGATAAAGAAGTTGTGGTACTTACGTACAATGCAATATCACTCAGCAATGAAATCTATGTCATCAGGTCAGTAGCAGCATAATGAGTGGATTCAGGTACGATGATTCTAAGTGAAATAAGTCACACAGAAAAAGAAACATCATAAGATATCACTAATACACGGAATGTAAACTTGGCTACACAGGAACTGAATTACAAAACAGAATAGGGTCTCAAATGTAGAAAACCAACTTATGCTTGCTTAAGGGGAAAGGTGAGTTGGGGTGCTGCATAAAACCAGAGATTGAAATTAGCACAGATACCTTTCCATAAGCCAAATATGTAATAGACAAGAGCTACTGCTTGCTCAACGAAGTGGACTCAACACCCCATATTAACCGCCTAAGAATATACCTGACTAGTAAGAATCTTAAAGCCTATGGATTTATATGTCGCCGAAAGAGAATCAAGCGTGTGTACAGCGGCATAAACGCAGCAGTGATAGGATTGGTGAGGTTCGGTGAGCAAATGCAGACCCTTTGAAGTCATATTGCATGGTACCCATTCCATGGTTCTCAACTCTCCAGGTTTAAGGGATTCTTCCTTCAGCTAAAACATGCATGTGGAACCCAGAGTATGATCCACCGTGTGATCGGGAAACGTGTTCAAATGTGTCTCAGTTTTTGTCCCCTGGTACTCGGGTGCAACATTCCAGACGCTTTACTAACACTCTCCCCACTTGAGAGTCAGTGCCCTTAACCTCCTGTTTGGCCCAGTTTGCAATTTCTGCGGAAAATGAACAGGAATAGTGAGAACCAATGAGAGACTAGCTGGAGGTGTCTGGACAGGTAAATTTAACTCTCATTTCCCACCAAGAAGAGGAATTAACCAAAGGCTCAGCGAGCCATGCCGGAACCACACTAGGGCCTGAAGCAATCCTGCGGTGTTGCGGCCAGCTCACAAGAAAGCGAGTTGAAGAAAGGAGCTCAGGGGCCCTGTAATTCACACACCTGCAGAGTTGTAAATGACAGCTATCGTCCAAAAATATATTGAAGTAAGGCTGCCAAGAGGACTTGAAAGCGGGGCAGAATTGCAGGAAACCGATTTCAGGAGGTAGACTGGAATTGCATGTAAAGCATAGGAAAAGAGGCAGAACGTCCACAATGATGCACTTGGCCAAAAAGGGCGTATGCGTTTTTTCCTGAATATATTCAGGAAAAAACGCATACGCCCTTTTTGGCCAACCAAGCAAGCTTGCAAAGGAAATCTGCACTACAATGAAGTCTCACTGCCCCCCGGTCAAAAGGGCCATCTGAAAAAAGTGTAAAATCCAGAAAGGCAGGACAGGCCATGGAGAACTGGGAGCCTTGTTATGCTGATGGGCGTGATGTAAATTGCCAACAGCCACTCTGGAGAAGTGTATGGTGTTTCCTGAAACATCTAAAAAACAAAGCAACAGAGCCTAGGGCACTTCCACTTATGGTCCTATATATTAGGGAAATTAAAATCAAAAAGACACAGCCACCAGTAAGTTTGGGACGGCTCTGTTTACAGGAACCTCGTTTCCGGTACAAGTTCAATATCGCAGAAAGCGAAAAATGGATAAAGAAGTTGTGGGACTTACGTACAATGCAATATCATTCAGCAATGAAATCTATGTCATCATGCCCGTAGCAGCATAATGAGTGGATTCAGGTACGATGATTCTAAGTGAAATAAGTCACACAGAAAAAGAAACATCATAAGATATCACTAATACACGGAATGTAAACTTGGCTACACAGGAACTGAATTACAAAACAGAATAGGGTCTCAAATGTAGAAAACCAACTTATGCTTGCTTAAGGGGAAAGGTGAGTTGGGGTGCTGCATAAAACCAGAGATTGAAATTAGCACAGATACCTTTCCATAAGCCAAATATGTAATAGACAAGAGCTACTGCTTGCTCAACGAAGTGGACTCAACACCCTATATTAAACGCCTAAGAATATACCTGACTAGTAAGAATCTTAAAACCTATGGATTTATATGTCTCCGAAAGAGAATCAAGCGTGTGTACAGCGGCATAAACGCAGCAGTGATAGGATTGGTGAGGTTCGGTGAGCAAATGCAGACCCTTTGAAGTCGTATTGCATGGTACCCATTCCATGGGTCTCAACTCTCCAGGTTTAAGGGATTCTTCCTTCAGCTAAAACATGCATGTGGAACCCAGAGGATGATCCACCGTGTGATCGGGAAACGTGTTCAAATGTGTCTCAGTTTTCGTCCCCTGGTACTCGGGTGCAACATTCCAGACGCTTTACTAACACTCTCCCCACTTGGAGAGTCAGTGCCTTTAACCTCCTGTTTGGCCCAGTTGGCAATTCCTGCAGAAAATGAACAGGAATAGGGAGAACCAATGAGAGACTAGCTGGAGGTGTCTGGACGGGTAAATTTAACTCTCATTTCCCACCAAGAAGAGGAATTAACCAAAGGCTCAGCGAGCCATGCCGGAACCACACTAGGGCCTGAAGCAATCCTGCGGTGTTGCGGCCAGCTCACAAGAAAGCCAGTTGAAGAAAGGAGCTCAGGGGCCCTGTAATTCACACACCTGCAGAGTTGTAAATGACAGCTATCGTCCAAAAATATATTGAAGTAAGGCTGCCAAGAGGACTTGAAAGCGGGGCAGAATTGCAGGAAACCGATTTCAGGAGGTAGACTGGAATTGCATGTAAAGCATAGGAAAAGAGGCAGAACGTCCACAATGATGCACTTGGCCAAAAACGGCGTATGCGTTTTTTCCTGAATATATTCAGGAAAAAACGCATACGCCCTTTTTGGCCAACCAAGCAAGCTTGCAAAGGAAATCTGCACTACAATGAAGTCTCACTGCCCCCCGGTCAAAAGGGCCATCTGAAAAAAGTGTAAAATCCAGAAAGGCAGGACAGGCCATGGAGAACTGGGAGCCTTGTTATGCTGATGGGCGTGATGTAAATTGCCAACAGCCACTCTGGAGAAGTGTATGGTGTTTCCTGAAACATCTAAAAAACAAAGCAACAGAGCCTAGGGCACTTCCACTTATGGTCCTATAGATTAGGGAAATGAAAATAAAGACACAGCCACCCCAAAGTTTGGGACAGCTCTGTTTACAAGAACCTCGTTTACGGTACAAGTTCAATATCGCAGAAAGCAAAAAATGGATAAAGAAGTTGTGGTACTTACGTAAAATGCAATATCACTCAGCAATGAAATCTATGTCATCAGGCCAGTAGCAGCATAATGAGTGGATTCAGGTACGATGATTCTAAGTGAAATAAGTCACACAGAAAAAGAAACATCATAAGATATCACTAATACACGGAATGTAAACTTGGCTACACAGGAACTGAATTACAAAACAGAATAGGGTCTCAAATGCAGAAAACCAACTTATGCTTGCTTAAGGGGAAAGGTGAGTTGTGGTGCTGCATAAAACCAGAGATTGAAATTAGCACAGATACCTTTCCATAAGCCAAATATGTAATAGACAAGAGCTACTGCTTGCTCAACGAAGTGGACTCAACACCCCATATTAAACGCCTAAGAATATACCTGACTAGTAAGAATCTTAAAACCTATGGATTTATACGTCTCCGAAAGAGAATCAAGCGTGTGTACAGCGGCATAAACGCAGCAGTGATAGGATTGGTGAGGTTCGGTGAGCAAATGCAGACCCTTTGAAGTCGTATTGCATGGTACCCATTCCATGGGTCTCAACTCTCCAGGTTTAAGGGATTCTTCCTTCAGCTAAAACATGCATGTGGAACCCAGAGGATGATCCACCGTGTGATCGGGAAACGTGTTCAAATGTGTCTCAGTTTTCGTCCCCTGGTACTCGGGTGCAACATTCCAGACGCTTTACTAACACTCTCCCCACTTGGAGAGTCAGTGCCTTTAACCTCCTGTTTGGCCCAGTTGGCAATTTCTGCGGAAAATGAACAGGAATAGGGAGAACCAATGAGAGACTAGCTGGAGGTGTCTGGACGGGTAAATTTAACTCTCATTTCCCACCAAGAAGAGGAATTAACCAAAGGCTCAGCGAGCCATGCCGGAACCACACTAGGGCCTGAAGCAATCCTGCGGTGTTGCGGCCAGCTCACAAGAAAGCCAGTTGAAAAAAGGAGCTCAGGGGCCCTGTAACTCACACACCTGCAGAGTTGTAAATGACAGCTATCGTCCAAAAATATATTGAAGTAAGGCTGCCAAGAGGACTTGAAAGCGGGGCAGAATTGCAGGAAACAGATTTCAGGAGGTAGACTGGAATTGCATGTAAAGCATAGGAAAAGAGGCAGAACGTCCACAATGATGCACTTGGCCAAAAACGGCGTATGCGTTTTTTCCTGAATATATTCAGGAAAAAACGCATACGCCCTTTTTGTCCAACCAAGCAAGCTTGCAAAGGAAATCTGCACTACAATGAAGTCTCACTGCCCCCCGGTCAAAAGGGCCATCTGAAAAAAGTGTAAAATCCAGAAAGGCAGGACAGGCCATGGAGAACTGGGAGCCTTGTTATGCTGATGGGCGGGTTGTAAATTGCCAACAGCCACTCTGGAGAAGTGTATGGTGTTTCCTGAAACATCTAAAAAACAAAGCAACAGAGCCTAGGGCACTTCCACTTATGGTCCTATAGCTTAGGGAAATTAAAATAAAGACACAGCCACCCCAAAGTTTGGGACAGCTCTGTTTACAAGAACCTCGTTTACGGTACAAGTTCAATATCGCAGAAAGCAAAAAATGGATAAAGAAGTTGTGGTACTTACGTACAATGCAATATCACTCAGCAATGAAATCTATGTCATCAGGCCAGTAGCAGCATAATGAGTGGATTCAGGTACGATGATTCTAAGTGAAATAAGTCACACAGAAAAAGAAACATCATAAGATATCACTAATACACGGAATGTAAACTTGGCTACACAGGAACTGAATTACAAAACAGAATAGGGTCTCAAATGCAGAAAACCAACTTATGCTTGCTTAAGGGGAAAGGTGAGTTGTGGTGCTGCATAAAACCAGAGATTGAAATTAGCACAGATACCTTTCCATAAGCCAAATATGTAATAGACAAGAGCTACTGCTTGCTCAACGAAGTGGACTCAACACCCCATATTAAACGCCTAAGAATATACCTGACTAGTAAGAATCTTAAAACCTATGGATTTATACGTCTCCGAAAGAGAATCAAGCGTGTGTACAGCGGCATAAACGCAGCAGTGATAGGATTGGTGAGGTTCGGTGAGCAAATGCAGACCCTTTGAAGTCGTATTGCATGGTACCCATTCCATGGGTCTCAACTCTCCAGGTTTAAGGGATTCTTCCTTCAGCTAAAACATGCATGTGGAACCCAGAGGATGATCCACCGTGTGATCGGGAAACGTGTTCAAATGTGTCTCAGTTTTCGTCCCCTGGTACTCGGGTGCAACATTCCAGACGCTTTACTAACACTCTCCCCACTTGGAGAGTCAGTGCCTTTAACCTCCTGTTTGGCCCAGTTGGCAATTTCTGCGGAAAATGAACAGGAATAGGGAGAACCAATGAGAGACTAGCTGGAGGTGTCTGGACGGGTAAATTTAACTCTCATTTCCCACCAAGAAGAGGAATTAACCAAAGGCTCAGCGAGCCATGCCGGAACCACACTAGGGCCTGAAGCAATCCTGCGGTGTTGCGGCCAGCTCACAAGAAAGCCAGTTGAAAAAAGGAGCTCAGGGGCCCTGTAACTCACACACCTGCAGAGTTATAAATGACAGCTATAGTCCAAAAATATATTGAAGTAATGTTGCCAAGAGGACTTGAAAGCGGGGCAGAATTGCAGGAAACCGATTTCAGGAGGTAGACTGGAATTGCATGTAAAGCATAGGAAAAGAGGCAGAACGTCCACAATGATGCACCTGCCAAAAAGGGCGTATGCGTTTTTTCCTGAATATATTCAGGAAAAAACGCATACGCCCTTTTTGGCCAACCAAGCAAGCTTGCAAAGGAAATCTGCACTACAATGAAGTCTCACTGACCCCCGGTCAAAAGGGCCATCTGAAAAAAGTGTAAAATCCAGAAAGGCAGGACAGGCCATGGAGAACTGGGAGCATTGTTATGCTGATGGGCGGGATGTAAATTGCCAACAGCCACTCTGGAGAAGTGTATGGTGTTTCCTGAAACATCTAAAAAACAAAGCAACAGAGCCTAGGGCACTTCCACTTATGGTCCTATAGCTTAGGGAAATTAAAATAAAGACACAGCCACCCCAAAGTTTGGGACAGCTCTGTTTACAAGAACCTCGTTTACGGTACAAGTTCAATATCGCAGAAAGCAAAAAATGGATAAAGAAGTTGTGGTACTTACGTACAATGCAATATCACTCAGCAATGAAATCTATGTCATCAGGCCAGTAGCAGCATAATGAGTGGATTCAGGTACGATGATTCTAAGTGAAATAAGTCACACAGAAAAAGAAACATCATAAGATATCACTAATACACGGAATGTAAACTTGGCTACACAGGAACTGAATTACAAAACAGAATAGGGTCTCAAATGTAGAAAACCAACTTATGCTTGCTTAAGGGGAAAGGTGAGTTGGGGTGCTGCATAAAACCAGAGATTGAAATTAGCACAGATACCTTTCCATAAGCCAAATATGTAATAGACAAGAGCTACTGCTTGCTCAACGAAGTGGACTCAACACCCCATATTAAACGCCTAAGAATATACCTGACTAGTAAGAATCTTAAAACCTATGGATTTATATGTCTCTGAAAGAGAATCAAGCGTGTGTACAGCGGCATAAACGCAGCAGTGATAGGATTGGTGAGGTTCGGTGAGCAAATGCAGACCCTTTGAAGTCGTATTGCATGGTACCCATTCCATGGGTCTCAACTCTCCAGGTTTAAGGGATTCTTCCTTCAGCTAAAACATGCATGTGGAACCCAGAGGATGATCCACCGTGTGATCGGGAAACGTGTTCAAATGTGTCTCAGTTTTCGTCCCCTGGTACTCGGGTGCAACATTCCAGACGCTTTACTAACACTCTCCCCACTTGGAGAGTCAGTGCCTTTAACCTCCTGTTTGGCCCAGTTGGCAATTTCTGCGGAAAATGAACAGGAATAGGGAGAACCAATGAGAGACTAGCTGGAGGTGTCTGGACGGGTAAATTTAACTCTCATTTCCCACCAAGAAGAGGAATTAACCAAAGGCTCAGCGAGCCATGCCGGAACCACACTAGGGCCTGAAGCAATCCTGCAGTGTTGCGGCCAGCTCACAAGAAAGCGAGTTGAAGAAAGGAGCTCAGGGGCCCTGTAATTCACACACCTGCAGAGTTGTAAATGACAGCTATCGTCCAAAAATATATTGAAGTAAGGCTGCCAAGAGGACTTGAAAGCGGGGCAGAATTGCAGGAAACCGATTTCAGGAGGTAGACTGGAATTGCATGTAAAGCATAGGAAAAGAGGCAGAACGTCCACAATGATGCACTTGGCCAAAAACGGCGTATGCGTTTTTTCCTGAATATATTCAGGAAAAAACGCATACGCCCTTTTTGTCCAACCAAGCAAGCTTGCAAAGGAAATCTGCACTACAATGAAGTCTCACTGCCCCCCGGTCAAAAGGGCCATCAGAAAAAAGTGTAAAATCCAGAAAGGCAGGACAGGCCATGGAGAACTGGGAGCCTTGTTATGCTGATGGGCGTGATGTAAATTGCCAACAGCCACTCTGGAGAAGTGTATGGTGTTTCCTGAAACATCTAAAAAACAAAGCAACAGAGCCTAGGGCACTTCCACTTATGGTCCTATAGCTTAGGGAAATTAAAATAAAGACACAGCCACCCCAAAGTTTGGGACAGCTCTGTTTACAAGAACCTCGTTTACGGTACAAGTTCAATATCGCAGAAAGCAAAAAATGGATAAAGAAGTTGTGGTACTTACGTACAATGCAATATCACTCAGCAATGAAATCTATGTCATCAGGCCAGTAGCAGCATAATGAGTGGATTCAGGTACGATGATTCTAAGTGAAATAAGTCACACATAAAAAGAAGCATCATAAGATATCACTAATACACGGAATGTAAACTTGGCTACACAGGAACTGAATTACAAAACAGAATAGGGTCTCAAATGTAGAAAACCAACTTATGCTTGCTTAAGGGGAAAGGTGAGTTGGGGTGCTGCATAAAACCAGAGATTGAAATTAGCACAGATACCTTTCCATAAGCCAAATATGTAATAGACAAGAGCTACTGCTTGCTCAACGAAGTGGACTCAACACCCCATATTAAACGCCTAAGAATATACCTGACTAGTAAGAATCTTAAAACCTATGGATTTATATGTCTCTGAAAGAGAATCAAGCGTGTGTACAGCGGCATAAACGCAGCAGTGATAGGATTGGTGAGGTTCGGTGAGCAAATGCAGACCCTTTGAAGTTGTATTGCATGGTACCCATTCCATGGGTCTCAACTCTCCAGGTTTAAGGGATTCTTCCTTCAGCTAAAACATGCATGTGGAACCCAGAGGATGATCCACCGTGTGATCGGGAAACGTGTTCAAATGTGTCTCAGTTTTCGTCCCCTGGTACTCGGGTGCAACATTCCAGACGCTTTACTAACACTCTCCCCACTTGGAGAGTCAGTGCCTTTAACCTCCTGTTTGGCCCAGTTGGCAATTTCTGCGGAAAATGAACAGGAATAGGGAGAACCAATGAGAGACTAGCTGGAGGTGTCTGGACGGGTAAATTTAACTCTCATTTCCCACCAAGAAGAGGAATTAACCAAAGGCTCAGCGAGCCATGCCGGAACCACACTAGGGCCTGAAGCAATCCTGCAGTGTTGCGGCCAGCTCACAAGAAAGCGAGTTGAAGAAAGGAGCTCAGGGGCCCTGTAATTCACACACCTGCAGAGTTGTAAATGACAGCTATCGTCCAAAAATATATTGAAGTAAGGCTGCCAAGAGGACTTGAAAGCGGGGCAGAATTGCAGGAAACCGATTTCAGGAGGTAGACTGGAATTGCATGTAAAGCATAGGAAAAGAGGCAGAACGTCCACAATGATGCACTTGGCCAAAAACGGCGTATGCGTTTTTTCCTGAATATATTCAGGAAAAAACGCATACGCCCTTTTTGTCCAACCAAGCAAGCTTGCAAAGGAAATCTGCACTACAATGAAGTCTCACTGCCCCCCGGTCAAAAGGGCCATCAGAAAAAAGTGTAAAATCCAGAAAGGCAGGACAGGCCATGGAGAACTGGGAGCCTTGTTATGCTGATGGGCGTGATGTAAATTGCCAACAGCCACTCTGGAGAAGTGTATGGTGTTTCCTGAAACATCTAAAAAACAAAGCAACAGAGCCTAGGGCACTTCCACTTATGGTCCTATAGCTTAGGGAAATTAAAATAAAGACACAGCCACCCCAAAGTTTGGGACAGCTCTGTTTACAAGAACCTCGTTTACGGTACAAGTTCAATATCGCAGAAAGCAAAAAATGGATAAAGAAGTTGTGGTACTTACGTACAATGCAATATCACTCAGCAATGAAATCTATGTCATCAGGCCAGTAGCAGCATAATGAGTGGATTCAGGTACGATGATTCTAAGTGAAATAAGTCACACATAAAAAGAAGCATCATAAGATATCACTAATACACGGAATGTAAACTTGGCTACACAGGAACTGAATTACAAAACAGAATAGGGTCTCAAATGTAGAAAACCAACTTATGCTTGCTTAAGGGGAAAGGTGAGTTGGGGTGCTGCATAAAACCAGAGATTGAAATTAGCACAGATACCTTTCCATAAGCCAAATATGTAATAGACAAGAGCTACTGCTTGCTCAACGAAGTGGACTCAACACCCCATATTAAACGCCTAAGAATATACCTGACTAGTAAGAATCTTAAAACCTATGGATTTATATGTCTCTGAAAGAGAATCAAGCGTGTGTACAGCGGCATAAACGCAGCAGTGATAGGATTGGTGAGGTTCGGTGAGCAAATGCAGACCCTTTGAAGTTGTATTGCATGGTACCCATTCCATGGGTCTCAACTCTCCAGGTTTAAGGGATTCTTCCTTCAGCTAAAACATGCATGTGGAACCCAGAGGATGATCCACCGTGTGATCGGGAAACGTGTTCAAATGTGTCTCAGTTTTCGTCCCCTGGTACTCGGGTGCAACATTCCAGACGCTTTACTAACACTCTCCCCACTTGGAGAGTCAGTGCCTTTAACCTCCTGTTTGGCCCAGTTGGCAATTTCTGCGGAAAATGAACAGGAATAGGGAGAACCAATGAGAGACTAGCTGGAGGTGTCTGGACGGGTAAATTTAACTCTCATTTCCCACCAAGAAGAGGAATTAACCAAAGGCTCAGCGAGCCATGCCGGAACCACACTAGGGCCTGAAGCAATCCTGCAGTGTTGCGGCCAGCTCACAAGAAAGCGAGTTGAAGAAAGGAGCTCAGGGGCCCTGTAATTCACACACCTGCAGAGTTGTAAATGACAGCTATCGTCCAAAAATATATTGAAGTAAGGCTGCCAAGAGGACTTGAAAGTGGGGCAGAATTGCAGGAAACCGATTTCAGGAGGTAGACTGGAATTGCATGTAAAGCATAGGAAAAGAGGCAGAACGTCCACAATGATGCACTTGGCCAAAAAGGGCGTATGCGTTTTTTCCTGAATATATTCAGGAAAAAACGCATACGCCCTTTTTGTCCAACCAAGCAAGCTTGCAAAGGAAATCTGCACTACAATGAAGTCTCACTGCCCCCCGGTCAAAAGGGCCATCAGAAAAAAGTGTAAAATCCAGAAAGGCAGGACAGGCCATGGAGAACTGGGAGCCTTGTTATGCTGATGGGCGTGATGTAAATTGCCAACAGCCACTCTGGAGAAGTGTATGGTGTTTCCTGAAACATCTAAAAAACAAAGCAACAGAGCCTAGGGCACTTCCACTTATGGTCCTATAGCTTAGGGAAATTAAAATAAAGACACAGCCACCCCAAAGTTTGGGACAGCTCTGTTTACAAGAACCTCGTTTACGGTACAAGTTCAATATCGCAGAAAGCAAAAAATGGATAAAGAAGTTGTGGTACTTACGTACAATGCAATATCACTCAGCAATGAAATCTATGTCATCAGGCCAGTAGCAGCATAATGAGTGGATTCAGGTACGATGATTCTAAGTGAAATAAGTCACACAGAAAAAGAAACATCATAAGATATCACTAATACACGGAATGTAAACTTGGCTACACAGGAACTGAATTACAAAACAGAATAGGGTCTCAAATGCAGAAAACCAACTTATGCTTGCTTAAGGGGAAAGGTGAGTTGTGGTGCTGCATAAAACCAGAGATTGAAATTAGCACAGATACCTTTCCATAAGCCAAATATGTAATAGACAAGAGCTACTGCTTGCTCAACGAAGTGGACTCAACACCCCATATTAAACACCTAAGAATATACCTGACTAGTAAGAATCTTAAAACCTATGGATTTATACGTCTCCGAAAGAGAATCAAGCGTGTGTACAGCGGCATAAACGCAGCAGTGATAGGATTGGTGAGGTTCGGTGAGCAAATGCAGACCCTTTGAAGTCGTATTGCATGGTACCCATTCCATGGGTCTCAACTCTCCAGGTTTAAGGGATTCTTCCTTCAGCTAAAACATGCATGTGGAACCCAGAGTATGATCCACCGTGTGATCGGGAAACGTGTTCAAATGTGTCTCAGTTTTCGTCCCCTGGTACTCGGGTGCAACATTCCAGACGCTTTACTAACACTCTCCCCACTTGGAGAGTCAGTGCCTTTAAACTCCTGTTTGGCCCAGTTTGCAATTTCTGCGGAAAATGAACAGGAATAGGGAGAACCAATGAGAGACTAGCTGGAGGTGTCTGGACGGGTAAATTTAACTCTCATTTCCCACCAAGAAGAGGAATTAACCAAAGGCTCAGCGAGCCATGCCGGAACAACACTACGGCCTGAAGCAATCCTGCGGTGTTGCGGCCAGCTCACAAGAAAGCCAGTTGAAAAAAGGAGCTCAGGGGCCCTGTAACTCACACACCTGCAGAGTTATAAATGACAGCTATAGTCCAAAAATATATTGAAGTAATGTTGCCAAGAGGACTTGAAAGCGGGGCAGAATTGCAGGAAACCGATTTCAGGAGGTAGACTGGAATTGCATGTAAAGCATAGGAAAAGAGGCAGAACGTCCACAATGATGCACTTGGCCAAAAAGGGCGTATGCGTTTTTTCCTGAATATATTCAGGAAAAAACGCATACGCCCTTTTTGGCCAACCAAGCAAGCTTGCAAAGGAAATCTGCACTACAATGAAGTCTCACTGCCCCCCGGTCAAAAGGGCCATCTGAAAAAAGTGTAAAATCCAGAAAGGCAGGACAGGCCATGGAGAACTGGGAGCCTTGTTATGCTGATGGGCGGGATGTAAATTGCCAACAGCCACTCTGGAGAAGTGTATGGTGTTTCCTGAAACATCTAAAAAACAAAGCAACAGAGCCTAGGGCACTTCCACTTATGGTCCTATAGCTTAGGGAAATGAAAATAAAGACACAGCCACCCCAAAGTTTGGGACAGCTCTGTTTACAAGAACCTCGTTTATGGTACAAGTTCAATATCGCAGAAAGCAAAAAATGGATAAAGAAGTTGTGGTACTTACGTACAATGCAATATCACTCAGCAATGAAATCTATGTCATCAGGCCAGTAGCAGCATAATGAGTGGATTCAGGTACGATGATTCTAAGTGAAATAAGTCACACAGAAAAAGAAACATCATAAGATATCACTAATACACGGAATGTAAACTTGGCTACACAGGAACTGAATTACAAAACAGAATAGGGTCTCAAATGTAGAAAACCAACTTATGCTTGCTTAAGGGGAAAGGTGAGTTGGGGTGCTGCATAAAACCAGAGATTGAAATTAGCACAGATACCTTTCCATAAGCCAAATATGTAATAGACAAGAGCTACTGCTTGCTCAACGAAGTGGACTCAACACCCCATATTAAACGCCTAAGAATATACCTGACTAGTAAGAATCTTAAAACCTATGGATTTATATGTCTCCGAAAGAGAATCAAGCGTGTGTACAGCGGCATAAACGCAGCAGTGATACGATTGGTGAGGTTAGGTGAGCACATGCAGACCCTTTGAAGTCATATTGCATGGTACCCATTCCATGGGTCTCAACTCTCCAGGTTTAAGGGATTCTTCCTTCAGCTAAAACATGCATGTGGAACCCAGAGGATGATCCACCGTGTGATCGGGAAACGTGTTCAAATGTGTCTCAGTTTTCGTCCCCTGGTACTCGGGTGCAACATTCCAGACGCTTTACTAACACTCTCCCCACTTGGTGAGTCAGTGCCTTTAACCTCCTGTTTGGCCCAGTTTGCAATTTCTGCGGAAAATGAACAGGAAGAGGGAGAACCAATGAGAGACTAGCTGGAGGTGTCTGGACGGGTAAATTTAACTCTCATTTCCCACCAAGAAGAGGAATTAACCAAAGGCTCAGCGAGCCATGCCGGAACCACCCTAGGGCCTGAAGCAATCCTGCGGTGTTGCGGCCAGCTCACAAGAAAGCGAGTGGAAGAAAGGAGCTCAGGGGCCCTGTAATTCACACACCTGCAGAGTTCTAAATGACAGCTATCGTCCAAAAATATATTGAAGTAAGGCTGCCAAGAGGACTTGAAAGCGGGGCAGAATTGCAGGAAACCGATTTCAGGAGGTAGACTGGAATTGCATGTAAAGCATAGGAAAATTGGCAGAACGTCCACAATGATGCACTTGGCCAAAAAGTGCGTATGCGTTTTTTCCTGAATATATTCAGGAAAAAACGAATACGCCCTTTTTGGCCAACCAAGCAAGCTTGCAAAGGAAATCTGCACTACAATGAAGTCTCACTGCCCCCCGGTCAAAAGGGCCATCTGAAAAAAGTGTAAAATCCAGAAAGGCAGGACAGACCATTGAGAACTGGGAGCCTTGTTATGCTGATGGGCGTGATGCAAATTGCCAACAGCCACTCTGGAGAAGTGTATGGTGTTTCCTGAAACATCTAAAAAACAAAGCAACAGAGCCTAGGGCACTTCCACTTATGGTCCTATAGCTTAGGGAAATTAAAATCAAAAAGACACATCAACCCAATGTTTGGGACGGCTCTGTTTACAAGAACATTGTTTACCGTACAAGTTCAATATCGCAGAAAGCGAAAAATGGATAAAGAAGTTGTGGTACTTACGTACAATGCAATATCACTCAGCAATGAAATCTATGTCATCAGGCTCATAGCAGAATAATGAGTGGATTTAGGTACGATGATTCTAAGTGAAATATGTCACACAGAAAAAGAAACATCATAAGGTATCACTAATACACGGAATGTAAACTTGGCTACACAGGAACTGAATTACAAAACAGAATAGGGTCTCAAATGTAGAAAACCAACTTATGCTTGCTTAAGGGGAAAGGTGAGTTGGGGTGCTGCATAAAACCAGAGATTGAAATTAGCACAGATACCTATCCATAAGCCAAATATGTAATAGACAAGAGCTACTGCTTGCTCAACGAAGTGGACTCAACACCCCATATTAAACGCCTAAGAATATACCTGACTAGTAAGAATCTTAAAACCTATGGATTTATATGTCTCCGAAAGAGAATCAAGCGTGTGTACAGCGGCATAAACGCAGCAGTGATAGGATTGGTGAGGTTCGGTGAGCAAATGCAGACCCTTTGAAGTCATATTGCATGGTACCCATTCCATGGTTCTCAACTCTCCAGGTTTAAGGGATTCTTCCTTCAGCTAAAACATGCATGTGGAACCCAGAGTATGATCCACCATGTGATCGGGAAACGTGTTCAAATATGTCTCAGTTTTTGTCCCCTGGTACTCGGGTGCAACATTCCAGACGCTTTACTAACACTCTCCCCACTTGGAGAGTCAGTGCCTTTAACCTCCTGTTTGGCCCAGTTTGCAATTTCTGTGGAAAATTAACAGGAATAGGGAGAACCAATGAGAGACTAGCTGGAGGTGTCTGCCCGGGTAAATTTAACTCTCATTTCCCACCAAGAAGAGGAATTAACCAAAGGCTCAGCGAGCCATGCCGGAACCACACTAGGGCCTGAAGCAATCCTGCGGTGTTGCGGCCAGCTCACAAGAAAGCGAGTTGAAGAAAGGAGCTTAGGGGCCCTGTAATTCACACACCTGCAGAGTTGTAAATGACAGCTATCGTCCACAAATATATTGAAGTAAGGCTGCCAAGAGGACTTGAAAGCGGGGCAGAATTGCAGGAAACCGATTTCAGGAGGTAGACTGGAATTGCATGTAAAGCATAGGAAAAGAGGCAGAACGTCCACAATGATGCACTTGGCCAAAAAGGGCGTATGCGTTTTTTCCTGAATATATTCAGGAAAAAACGCATACGCCCTTTTTGGCCAACCAAGCAAGCTTGCAAATGAAATCTGCACTACAATGAAGTCTCACTGCCCCCCGGTCAAAAGGGACATCTGAAAAAAGTGTAAAATCTAGAAAGGCAGGAGAGGCCATGGAGAACTGGGAGCCTTCTTATGCTGATGGGCGGGATGTAAATTGCCAACAGCCACTCTGGAGAAGTGTATGGTGTTTCCTGAAACATCTAAAAAACAAAGCAACAGAGCCTAGGGCATTTCCACTTATGGTCCTATAGCTTAGGGAAATTAAAATCAAAAAGACACAGCCACCCCAAAGTTTGGGACGGCTCTGTTTACAAGAAGCTCGTTTATGGTACAAGTTCAATATCGCAGAAAGCGAAAAATGGATAAAGAAGTTGTGGTACTTTGGTACAATGCAATATCAGTCAACAATGAAATCTATGTCATCAGGCCAGTAGCAGCATAATGAGTGGATTCAGGTACGATGATTCTAAGTGAAATAAGTCACACAGAAAAAGAAACATCATAAGATATCACTAATACACGGAATGTAAACTTGGCTACACAGGAACTGAATTACAAAACAGAATAGGGTCTCAAATGTAGAAAACCAACTTATGCTTGCTTAAGGGGAAAGGTGAGTTGGGGTGCTGCATAAAACCAGAGATTGAAATTAGCACAGATACCTATCCATAAGCCAAATATGTAATAGACAAGAGCTACTGCTTGCTCAACGAAGTGGACTCAACACCCCATATTAAACGTCTAAGAATATACCTGACTAGTAAGAATCTTAAAACCTATGGATTTATATGTCTCCAAAAGAGAATCAAGCGTGTGTACAGCGGCATAAACGCAGCAGTGATAGGATTGGTGAGGTTCGGTGAGCAAATGCAGACCCTTTGAAGTCATATTGCATGGTACCCATTCCATGGTTCTCAACTCTCCAGGTTTAAGGGATTCTTCCTGCAGCTAAAACATGCATGTGGAACCCAGAGGATGATCCACCGTGTGATCGGGAAACGTGTTCAAATATGTCTCAGTTTTTGTCCCCTGGTACTCGGGTGCAACATTCCAGACGCTTTACTAACACTCTCCCCACTTGGAGAGTCAGTGCCTTTAACCTCCTGTTTGGCCCAGTTTGCAATTTCTGCGGAAAATGAACAGGAATAGGGAGAACCAATGAGAGACTAGCTGGAGGTGTCTGCCCGGGTAAATTTAACTCTCATTTCCCACCAAGAAGAGGAATTAACCAAAGGCTCAGCGAGCCATGCCAGAACCACACTAGGGCCTGAAGCAATCCTGCGGTGTTGCGGCCAGCTCACAAGAAAGCGAGTTGAAGAAAGGAGCTTAGGGGCCCTGTAATTCACACACCTGCAGAGTTGTAAATGACAGCTATCGTCCAAAAATATATTGAAGTAAGGCTGCCAAGAGGACTTGAAAGCGGGGCAGAATTGCAGGAAACCGATTTCAGGAGGTAGACTGGAATTGCATGTAAAGCATAGGAAAAGAGGCAGAACGTCCACAATGATGCACTTGGCCAAAAAGGGCGTATGCGTTTTTTCCTGAATATATTCAGGAAAAAACGCATACGCCCTTTTTGGCCAACCAAGCAAGCTTGCAAAGGAAATCTGCACTACAATGAAGTCTCACTGCCCCCCGGTCAAAAGAGACATCTGAAAAAAGTGTAAAATCTAGAAAGGCAGGAGAGGCCATGGAGAACTGGGAGCCTTCTTATGCTGATGGGCGGGATGTAAATTGCCAACAGCCACTCTGGAGAAGTGTATGGTGTTTCCTGAAACATCTAAAAAACAAAGCAACACAGCCTAGGGCACTTGCACTTATGATCCTATAGCTTAGGGAAATTAAAATTAAAAAGACACAGCCACCCCAAAGTTTGGGACGGCTCTGTTTACAAGAACCTCGTTTCCGGTACAAGTACAATATCGCAAAAAGCGAAAAATGGATAAAGAAGTTGTGGTACTAACGTACAATGCAATATCACTCAGCAATGAAATCTCTTTCATCAGGCTCATAGCAGCATAATGAGTGGATTCAGGTACGATGATTCTAAGTGAAATACGTCACACAGAAAAAGAAACATCATAAGATATCACTAATACACGGAATGTAAACTTGCCTACACAGGAACTGAATTACAAAACAGAATAGGGTCTCAAATGTAGAAAACCAACTTATGCTTGCTTAAGGGGAAAGGTGAGTTGGGGTGCTGCATAAAACCAGAGATTGAAATTAGCACAGATACCTTTCCATAAGCCAAATATGTAATAGACAAGAGCTACTGCTTGCTCAACGAAGTGGACTCAACACCCCATATTAAACGCCTAAGAATATACCTGACTAGTAAGAATCTTAAAACCTAAGTATTTATATGTCTCCGAAGGAGAATCAAGCATGTGTACAGCGGCATAAACGCAGCAGTGATAGGATTGGTGAGGTTCGGTGAGCAAATGCAGACCCTTTGAAGTCATATTGCATGGTACCCATTCCATGGTTCTCAACTCTCCAGGTTTAAGGGATTCTTCCTTCAGCTAAAACATGCATGTGGAACCCAGAGTATGATCCACCGTGTGATCAGGAAACGTGTTCAAATGTGTCTCAGTTTTCACCCCCTGGAACTCGGGTGCAACATTCCAGACGCTTTACTAACACTCTCCCCACTTGGAGAGTCAGTGCCTTTAACCTCCTGTTTGGCCCAGTTTGCAATTTCTGCGGAAAATGAACAGGAATAGGGAGAACCAATGAGAGACTAGCTGGAGGTGTCTGGACGGGTAAATTTAACTCTCATTTCCCACCAAGAAGAGGAATTAACCAAAGGCTCAGCGAGCCATGCCGGAACCACACTAGGGCCTGAAGCAATCCTGCGGTGTTGCGGCCAGCTCACAAGAAAGCGAGTTGAAGAAAGGAGCTCAGGGGCCCTGTAACTCACAAACCTGCAGAGTTCTAAATGACAGCTATCGTCCAAAAATATATTGAAGTAAGGCTGCCAAGAGGACTTGAAAGCGGGGCAGAATTGCAGGAAACCGATTTCAGGAGGTAGACTGGAATTGCATGTAAAGCATAGGAAAAGAGGCAGAACGTCCACAATGATGCACTTGGCCAAAAAGGGAGTATGCGTTTTTTCCTGAATATATTCAGGTAAAAACGCATACGCACTTTCTGGCCAACCAAGCAAGCTTGCAAAGGAAATCTGCACTACAATGAAGTCTCACTGCACCCCGGTCAAAAGGGCCATCTGAAAAAAGTGTAAAATCCAGAAAGGCAGGACAGGCCATGGAGAACTGGGAGCCTTCTTATGCTGATGGGCGGGATGTAAATTGCCAACAGCCACTCTGGAGAAGTGTATGGTGTTTCCTGAAACATCTAAAAAACAAAGCAACAGAGCCTAGGGCATTTCCACTTATGGTCCTATAGCTTAGGGAAATTAAAATCAAAAAGACACAGCCACCCCAAAGTTTGGGACGGCTCTGTTTACAAGAAGCTCGTTTATGGTACAAGTTCAATATCGCAGAAAGCGAAAAATGGATAAAGAAGTTGTGGTACTTTGGTACAATGCAATATCACTCAACAATGAAATCTATGTCATCAGGCCAGTAGCAGCATAATGAGTGGATTCAGGTACGATGATTCTAAGTGAAATAAGTCACACAGAAAAAGAAACATCATAAGATATCACTAATACACGGAATGTAAACTTGGCTACACAGGAACTGAATTACAAAACAGAATAGGGTCTCAAATGTAGAAAACCAACTTATGCTTGCTTAAGGGGAAAGGTGAGTTGGGGTGCTGCATAAAACCAGAGATTGAAATTAGCACAGATACCTATCCATAAGCCAAATATGTAATAGACAAGAGCTACTGCTTGCTCAACGAAGTGGACTCAACACCCCATATTAAACGTCTAAGAATATACCTGACTAGTAAGAATCTTAAAACCTATGGATTTATATGTCTCCAAAAGAGAATCAAGCGTGTATACAGCGGCATAAACGCAGCAGTGATAGGATTGGTGAGGTTCGGTGAGCAAATGCAGACCCTTTGAAGTCATATTGCATGGTACCCATTCCATGGTTCTCAACTCTCCAGGTTTAAGGGATTCTTCCTGCAGCTAAAACATGCATGTGGAACCCAGAGGATGATCCACCGTGTGATCGGGAAACGTGTTCAAATATGTCTCAGTTTTTGTCCCCTGGTACTCGGGTGCAACATTCCAGACGCTTTACTAACACTCTCCCCACTTGGAGAGTCAGTGCCTTTAACCTCCTGTTTGGCCCAGTTTGCAATTTCTGCGGAAAATGAACAGGAATAGGGAGAACCAATGAGAGACTAGCTGGAGGTGTCTGCCCGGGTAAATTTAACTCTCATTTCCCACCAAGAAGAGGAATTAACCAAAGGCTCAGCGAGCCATGCCAGAACCACACTAGGGCCTGAAGCAATCCTGCGGTGTTGCGGCCAGCTCACAAGAAAGCGAGTTGAAGAAAGGAGCTTAGGGGCCCTGTAATTCACACACCTGCAGAGTTGTAAATGACAGCTATCGTCCAAAAATATATTGAAGTAAGGCTGCCAAGAGGACTTGAAAGCGGGGCAGAATTGCAGGAAACCGATTTCAGGAGGTAGACTGGAATTGCATGTAAAGCATAGGAAAAGAGGCAGAACGTCCACAATGATGCACTTGGCCAAAAAGGGCGTATGCGTTTTTTCCTGAATATATTCAGGAAAAAACGCATACGCCCTTTTTGGCCAACCAAGCAAGCTTGCAAAGGAAATCTGCACTACAATGAAGTCTCACTGCCCCCCGGTCAAAAGGGACATCTGAAAAAAGTGTAAAATCCAGAAAGGCAGGACAGTCCATGGAGAACTGGGAGCCTTGTTATGCTGATGGGCGGGATGTAAATTGCCAACAGCCACTCTGGAGAAGTGTATGGTGTTTCCTGAAACATCTAAAAAACAAAGCAACAGAGCCTAGGGCACTTCCACTTATGGTCCTATAGATTAGGGAAATTAAAATCAAAAAGACACAGCCACCCCAAAGTTTGGGACGGCTCTGTTTACAAGAACCTCGTTTACGGTACAAGTTCAATATCGCAGAAAGCGAAAAATGGATAAAGAAGCTGTGGTACTTACGTACAATGCAATATCACTCAGCAATGAAATCTATGTCATCAGGCCAGTAGCAGCATAATGAGTGGATTCAGGTACAGTGATTCTAAGTGAAATAAGTCACACAGAAAAAGAAACATCATAAGGTATCACTAATACACGGAATGTAAACTTGGCTACACAGGAACTGAATTACAAAACAGAATAGGGTCTCAAATGTAGAAAACCAACTTATGCTTGCTTAAGGGGAAAGGTGAGTTGGGGTGCTGCATAAAACCAGAGATTGAAATTAGCACAGATACCTTTCCATAAGACAAATATGTAATAGACAAGAGCTACTGCTTGCTCAACGAAGTAGACTCAACACCCCATATTAAACGCCTAAGAATATACCTGACTAGTAAGTATCTTAAAACCTATGGATTTATATGTCTCCGAAAGAGAATCAAGCGTGTGTACAGCGGCATAAACGCAGCAGTGATAGGATTGGTAAGGTTCGGTGAGCAAATGCAGACCCTTTGAAGTCATATTGCATGGTACCCATTCCATGGTTCTCAACTCTCCAGGTTTAAGGGATTCTTCTTTCAGCTAAAACATGCATGTGGAACCCAGAGTATGATCCACCGTGTGATCGGGAAACGTGTTCAAATGTGTCTCAGTTTTCGTCCCCTGGTACTCGGGTGCAACATTCCAGACGCTTTACTAACACTCTCCCCACTTGGAGAGTCAGTGCCTTTAACCTCCTGTTTGGCCCAGTTTGCAATTTCTGCGTAAAATGAACAGGAATAGGGAGAACCAATGAGAGACTAGCTGGAGGTGTCTGGACGGGCAAATTTAACCCTCATTTCCCACCAGGAAGAGGAATTAACCAAAGGCTCAGCGAGCCATGCCGGAACCACACTAGGGCCTGAAGCAATCCTGCGGTGTTGCGGCCAGCTCACAAGAAAGCGTGTTGAAGAAAGGAGCTCAGGGGCACTGTAATTCACAAACCTGCAGAGTTATAAATGACAGGTATCATCCAAAATTATACTGAAGTAAGGCTGCGAAGAGGACTTGAAAACGGTGCAGAATTGCTGGAAACCGATTTCAGAAGGTACACGGGAGTCGCTCTTAAAGCATAGGAAAAGAGACAGAACTTGGAAAATAATGCACTTGGCAAAAGAGGGCATATGTGTTTTATCCAGAGCTCTCATAACCGAGGGGAGGAGATTCCCAGCAGGCTCCAACTGCCACCTGAAGGCTCACGTTGTCAAGGCAACGTGAGCAAGCCAGGCAGGAGTTACCTCACAGCAGAGGTCCCAGCTCACAGAAGGGTGAGAAAATCAGCCAACATCAGACTCTCACCAGAGGGCCCACATCACCAAGGGGATGGGAACCAGGCACGAGTGTCTTCACACCAGTGGGGCCACATCATCGAAAGGTGAGGTACTCAGCACATGTGTCCTCAAACCAGAGGACCCACATCACCAAGGGCCTCGGAGTGAGGCAGGCAGGAGTAGCCTCACAACACTGGGCCCATAGAACAAAAAAGTGAGGAATCCAGCAGTTGGAACCTCCCAGCAGGCGGCCCAGAGCACCGAGGCTATGGGATCCAGGCCACAGTGAACTCACAGAAGAGGGCCCATGTCATGAAACTGAGCAACCCAGCCATTGGGACCTCAGAGCAGGAGGCCCACATCCCCATGGGGATATAAATCTGGTAGGAGTGTCCTCGCACCACTGAGAACATATCAGAAAATTTTGGGAGACCAGCAGTTAGGGCCTGACGCCAGAGGACCCTCATCACCAAGGGAAGGAGGCTCCCAGCAGGCTCCAACTGCCACCAGAGGGCTGACATCGCCAAGGTGATGTGTGCCAACCAGGCACGAATGACCTCACAGCAGAGGGCCCACCTCAGAGAAGTGTGATGAACCCAGTCAGGATCACACTCGCACCAGAGGGCCCACATCACCAAATGGATTCGAACCAGGCAGGAGTGTCCTCACATGAGTAGGGCCACATCATCTAAAGCTGAGGAACCCAGAACATGTGGCTTCAAACCATAGGACACCCATCATCAATGGGCTGGGAGTGAGGCAGGCAGGAGGAGCCTCACAAAAGAGGGCCCAAAAATAAGAAAGGTGAGGAGTGACCTCACAGCAGAGGGCCCACCTCACAGAAGGGTGAGGAACACAGCCAGGATCAGACTCTCACCAGAGGGTCCACATCACCAAGGGGATGGGAACAAGGCAGGAGTGTCCCCAAACCAGTGGGACAACATCATCGAAAGGTGAGGATCCCAGCACATGTAGCCTCAAACCAGAGGAACCACATCACTAAGGGGTTCGGAACGAGGCTGGCAGGACCAGCCTCACAACACAGGGTCCATAGAATATAAAAGTTGAGGAATCCAGCAGTTGGAACCTCCCAGCAAGTGGCCCAGAGCACCGAGGCTATGAGATCCAGGCCGCAGTGAACTCACAACAGATGGCCCACATCATGAACCTGTGAGCAGCCCAGCCGTTGGGACCTCAGAACAGAAGGCCCACATCCCCATTGGGATGGGAACCTGGCAGGAGTGGCCTCGCACCACTTAGCACATATCAGAAAATGTTAGGAGCCCAGCAGTTAGGGCCTGACGCCAGGGGGCCCTCATAACTGAGGGGAGGAGACTCCCAGCAGGTTCCAACTGCCAACAGAGGGCCCACGTCTACAAGGAGGCATGCGTCAGCCAGGCAGTAGTGACCTCACAGCAGAGGGCCTATCTCACAGAAGGGTGAGGAACCGAGGCAGGATGAGACTCTCGCCAGAGGGCCCACAACACCAAGGGGATGGAAACCAGTCAGGACTGTCCTCCCACCAGTGGGGCCACATCATCGAAAGGTGAGGAACCCAGCACATGCGGCCTCATATCAGAGGACATACATCACAAAGGGGATGGGAGTGAGGCAGGTAGGAGTAGCCTAAATACAGAGGGCCCAAAGAATAAAAAAGGTGAGGAATCCAGCATTTGGAACCTCCCAGCAGGCGGCCGAGAGCACAGAAGCTATGGGATGCAGGCAGGAGTGAACTAACACCAGAGAGCCCACATCATGAAACTGTGAGCAACCCAGGCGTTGGGACCTCAGAGCAGAAAGCCCACATCCCCATGGGGATGGGAACCTGACAGGAGTGTCCTGGCATCACTGGGCTCACATCAGAAAACGTGGGGAGCCCAGCAGTTATGGCCTGATGCTAGAGGGCCGTCATCACCGAGGGCAGGAGGCTCCCAGCAGGTTCCATGTGCCAACAGAGGGCCCACGTCGCCAAGGTGATGTGTGCAAGTCAGGCAGGATTGACCTCACAGCAGAGGGCCTACCTCACAGAAGAGTGAGGAACCCAGCCAGGATAAGACTGTCACCAGAAGGCCCACATCACCAAGGGGATGGGAACCAGGCAGGAGTGTCCTCACACCAGTGGGGCCACATCATTGAAAGTTGCGGAACCCAGCACATGTGGCCTCAAACCAGAGGACCCACATCACGAAGGGGTTGCGAGTGAGGCAGGCAGGAGGAGCATCGCAACACAGGACCCATAGAATACAAAAGTTGAGGAATCGAGCAGTTGGAACCTCCCAGCAGGCGGCCCAGAGCACAGAGGCTATGGCATCCAGGCCAGAGTGAACTAACAGCAGAGAGCCCACATCATGAAACTGTGAACAACCCAGCCGTTGGGACTTCAGAGCAGAAGACCCACATCCCAATGGGGATGTGAACCTGGATAGAGTGTCTTCGAACCACTGGGCGCACATCACAAAATGTGGGGAGCCCAGCAGTTAGGGCCTGACGCCAGAGGGTCCTCATCACCAAGGGGAGGAGGCTCCCAGCAGGCTCCAAGTGCCACCGAAGGCTCATGTCCACAAGGCGAGGTGAGCAAGCCAAGCAGGAGTGACCTCACAGCAGACGGCCCACCTCACAGAAGGGTGAGGAACCCAGCCAGGATCAGACTCTCAACAGAGGGCCCACATCACCAAGGGGATGTGAACCAGGCAGGAGTCTCCTAAGACCATTGGTCCCACATCATCGAAAGGTGAGGAACCCAGCACATGTGGCCTCAAACCAGACGACACACATCACGAAGGGGCTGGGAGTGAGGCAGGCAGGAGGATCCTCACAACAGAGGGCCTAAAAAATTAAAAAAGTGAGGAATCCAGCAGTTGGAACCTCCCAGCAGGCGGCCAAGAGCACAGAGGCTATGGGATCCAGGCCACAGTGAACTAACACCAGAGAGCCCACATCATGAAATTGTGATCAACCCAGCCGTTGGAACCTCAGAGCAGAAGGCCCACATCCCCATGGAGATGGGAACCTAAGAGGAGTGCCCGAGCATCACTGGGCTCACTAAGAAAAGTTGGGGAGCCCAGCAGTTAGGGCCTGACGTCAGAGGGCCCTCATCACAGAGGTGAGGAGGCTCCCAGCAGGGTCCAAGTGCCACCAGAGGGCTCATGTTAACAAGGCGAGGTGAGCAAGCCAGGCAAGAGTTACCTGATAGTAGAGGGCCCACCTCACAGATGGGTGAGGAACCCAGCCAGGATCAGACTCTCACCAGAGGGCCCACATCACAAAGGGGATGGGAACCAGTCAGGATTATCCTCACACCAGTGGGGCCTCATCATCTTAAGGTGAGGAACCCAGCACATGTGTCCTCAAACCAGAGGACCCACATCACCAAGGGCCTTGGAGTGAGGCAGGCAGGAGTAGCCTCACAACACAGGGCACATAATATAAAAAACGTGAGGATTCCAGCATTTAGACCTTCCAGCAGGCGGCTCAGAACACCGAGGCTATGGGATCCAGGCCGCAGTGAACTCACAGCAGAGGGCCCACATCATAAAACTGTGAGCAACCCAGGCGTTGGGACCTCAGCGCAGAAGGCCCACATCCCCATGGGAATGGGAACCTGGCTGGAGTGTCCTCGCACCACTGGGCGCACATCAGAAAATGTGGGGAGCCCACCATTTAGGGCCTGATGCCAGAGGGCCGTCATCACCGAGAGGAGGAGGCACCCTGCACGCTCCAACTGCCACCAGAGGGCTCACGTCTCCAAGGTGACGTGTGCCAGCCAGGCAGGAGTGACCTCACAGCAGAGGGCCTACCTCACAGAACGTTGAGGAACCCAGCCAGGATTAGACTCTCGCCAGAGGGCCCACCTCACCAAGGGGATGGGAACCAGGCAGGAGTGTCCTCACACGAGTGGGGCCACATCATCGAAAGGTGAGGAACGCAGCACATGTGGCCTCAAGCCATAGGACAGTCATCACCAAGGGGCTGGCAGTGAGGCAGGCAGGAGGAGCCTCACAACAGAGGGCACATAGAATAAAAAAGTTGAGGAATCCAGCAGTTGGAACCTCCCAGCAGGCGGCTCAGAGCACCGATGATAAGGGATCCTTGCCGGAGTGAACTCACAGCAGAGGGCCCACATCATGGTACTGTGAGCAAGCCAGCCGTTTTGACCTCAGAGCAGAAGGCCCATATCCCCATGGGGATGGGAACCTGGCAAGAGTGTCCTCACTCACTTGGCACACATCAGAAAATGTGGGGAGCCCAGCAGTTATGGCCTAAGGCAAGAGGGCCCTCATCACTGAGGGGAGGAGGATCCCAGCACACTCCAACTGCCACCAGAGGGCCCACGTCGCCAAGGTGACGTGTGCCAGACAGGCATGAATGACCTCACAGCAGAGGGGCCACCTCACAGACGGGTGGGGAACCCAGCCAGGATCAGACTCTCACCTGAGGGCCCACATCAGCAAGGGGATGGGAACCAGTCAGGACTGTCTTCCCTCCAGTGGGGCCACATCATCGAAAGGTGCGGAACCCAGTACATGTGGCCTCAAATCAGAGGACACATATCACAAAGGGAATGGGAGTGAGGCAGGCAGGAGTAGCCTAAAAACAGAGGGCCCAAAGAATAAGAAAGGTGAGGAATCCAGCAGTTGGAACCTCCCAGCAGGTGGCCGAGAGCACAGAAGCTATGGGATGCAGGCAGGAGTGAACTAATAGCAGAGAGCCCACATCATGAAACTGTGAGCAACCCAGGCGTTGGTACCTCAGAGCAGAAGGCCCACATCCCAATGGGGAGGTGAACCTGGCTGGAGTGTCCTCGCACCACTGGGCGCACATCACAAAATGTGGGGAGACCAGCAGTTAGGGCCTGACGCCAGAGGGCCCTCATCACCGAGGGGAGGAGGCTCCCAGCAGGCTCCAAGTGCCACCAGAGGGCTCATGTCCACAAGGCGAGGTGAGCAAGCCAGGCAGGACTGACCTCACAGCAGACGGCCCACCTCACAGATGGGTGAGGAACCCAGCCAGGATCAGACTCTCAACAGAGGGCCCACATCACCAAGGGGATGTGAACCAGGCAGGAGTCTCCTAAGACCATTGGTCCCACATCATCGAAAGGTGAGGAACCCAGCACATGTGGCCTCAGACCAGACGACACACATCACGAAGGGGCTGGGAGTGAGGCAGGCAGGAGGATCCTCACAACAGAAGACCCAAAAAATTAAAAAAGTGAGGAATCCAGCAGTTGGAACCTCCCAACAGGTGGCCAAGAGCACAGAGGCTATGGGATCCAGGCCTCTGTGAACTAACACCAGAGAGCCCACATCATGAAAATGTGAACAACCCAGCCGTTGGGACTTCAGAGCAGAAGGCCCACATCCCCATCGAGATGGGATCCTAAGAGGAGTGCCCAAGCATCATTGGGCTCACTAAGAAAAGTTGGTGAGCCCAGCAGTTAGGGCCTGACGCAAGAGGGCCCTCATCACCGAGGGGAGGAGATCCTCAGCACGCTCCTACTGCCACCACATGGCTGACTTCACCAAGGCAATGTGTGCCAGCCATGCAGGAGTGACCTATCAGCAGTGACCTCCCTCACAGAAGGGTGAGGAACACAGCCAGGAACAGACTCTCACCAGGGGGTCCACATAACCACGTAGATGAGAACCAGGCAGGAGTGTCCTCACACTAGTGGGGCCACATCATCGAAAGGTGAGGAACCCAGCAAAGGTGGCCACAAACCAGAGGACCCACATCACCAAGGGGTTGAGAGTGAGGTAGGTGTCTGGACGGGCATATTTAACACTCATTTCCCACCAGGAAGAGGAATTAACCAAAGGCTCAGCGTGCCCTGCCAGAAGCAGATTAGGGCCTGAAGCAGTCTTGCGGGTTTGCGGCCAGCTCACAAGAAAGCGAGTTGAAGAAAGGAGCTCAGGGGCCCTGTAATTCACAAACCTGCAGAGTTATAAATGACAGATAACGTCCAAAAATATATTGAAGTAAGGCTGCCAAGAGGACTTGAAAGCGGGGCAGAATTGCAGGAAACCGATTTCAGGAGGTAGACTGGATTTGCATTTAAAGCATAGGAAAAGAGGCAGAACATCGACAATGATGCACTTGGCAAAAAAAAGGGCGTATGAGTTTGTTCCTGAATATATTCAGGAAAAAACACATACGCCCTTTTTGGCAAACCAAGCAAGCTTGCAATGGAAATCCGAACTACTATGAAGTGTCACTTCCCCCCGGTCTAAAGGGCCATCTGAAAAAAGTGTAAAATCCAGAAAGGCAAGACAGGCCATGGGGAAAAAGGAGCCTTGTTATGCTGATGGGCGGGATGTAAATTGCCAACAGCCACTCTGGAGAAGTGTATGGTGTTTCCTGATACATCTGAAAAACAAAGCAACAGAGTCTAGGGCATTTCCACTTATGGTCCTATAGCTTAGGGAAATTAAAATCAAAAAGACACAGCCACCCCAAAATTTGGGACGGCTCTGTTTACAAGAACCTCGTTTACGGTCCAAGTTCAATATCACAGAGAGCAAAAACTGGATAAAGAAGTTGTGGTACTTATGTACAATGCAATATCACTCAGCAATGAAATCTGTGTCACCAGGCCTGTACCAGCATAATGAGTGGATTGAGGCACGGTGATTCTAAGTGAAATAAGTAACACAGAAAAAGAAACATCATAAGGTATCACTAATGCACGGAATGTAAACTTGGCTACACATGAACTGAATTACAAAACAGAACAGGGTCTCAAGTTTAGAAAACCAACTTATGCTTGCTTAAGGGGAAAGGTGAGTTGGGGTGCTGCATAAAACCAGAGTTTGAAATTAGCACAGATACCGTTCCATAAGCCAAATATGTAATAGACAAGACCTACCCCTTGTTCATCGAAATGGACTCAACAATGAGGTATCACCTCACACCTGTTAGAATGGGCATCATCTGAAAATCTACAAACAACAAATGCTGGAAAGGGTGTGGAGAAAAGGAAGCCTCTTCCACTATTGTTGGGAATATAAATTGATACAGTCACTATGGAGAACAATATGGAGTTTCTTAAGAAACTAATAATAGAATTACCATATGATACAGCAATCCCAGTACTGGACATATACCCAGACAAAACCATAAATCAAAAAGAGACATTCACCGTAATGTTCATTGCATCACTATTTACAATATCGAGGTAATGGAAGCAACCTAAATGCCCACAGACAGACGAATGCATAAAGATGTGGTACATATATAAAATGGAATATTACTAAGCCATGAAAGGAATGAAATTGGGTCATTTGTAGAGACGTCGATGGATCTAGAGACTGTCATACAGAGTGAAGTAAGTCAGAAAGAGAAAAACAAATCTTGTATATTCATGCATATATGTGGAACCTAGAAAAACTGTACAGATTAACCGTTTTGCAAGGCATAAATAGAGCAACAGATGTAGACAACAATCGTATGGACAACAAGGGGGGAAAGCTCTTGGGGGTGGTGGTGGTGGGAGGAGTTGAGAGATTGGGATTGGCATGTAAACATTTATATGTATAAAATAGATAACCAATAAGAACCTGCTGTATAAAAATATAAAATAAAATTCAAAATTAAAAAGAAATAAAATTTAAAAAATAAAACAGAAAAAACAATTATTCCCTTCACATACATGTATTTATATGAATAAATTATTTCCATGCTTATATCTGTAAATACAAAAAAGAGGAATAAAATCTACCTTGAACCAAAAACAAAAAAGAGAAAAAAAAAACAGAACCCACCAGTTACTCAGAGGAAAACCGTATCAGGGCACTTGCTCCAGTTGTAAACAATTCTGAAGTTGGTCAGTGGTGGGGAATCGTCTCCCATTCAGCCAGCAGCCCCCACACAACAAGCGTCCTCATTGCAAAGCTGGGGCACCGTGCCGAGGCATCTGTGAGTAAACGTGAGCTGAGCCCCAGGCCAGTTGCTGCTGAACTGTTCCCACCCTTCCCAGGTAAAACACCTGAATATATACAAGGACTTGAAAGCCTAGAGGAAGGGCCATGGAGCCACACGAGTGACAGCATGCCAGCTGACTTGGTGCCTGCAGGCCAGCCAGGATGGTCCTGGCCCTGGGTGCTCTTCTGGAAGATTTCCATTTCCCTGCCTGAGATACCCGTCCTGTCCCTGCCCCCACTGCTTTTTTCCTTCCTCACCTCTGCCCAGGGAGCAATTCCAGCAGCAGGTATGGGTGACACATCCTCTTCTTTAGCAGGTGGCAGCCTGGCAACTGCTGCAGAAAGTCCAGCAGAGCCCCACTCACACTGGGCCACCCACAAAGCCGTGGCCTCTCACTCCCTCCCACCAGCCCAGCCCCGAGACTGCTGACAGGGCAGAGAAAATGGCGTCAGACACAGCTGCAGGGGCTCTTGCTGCCTGGAGTGGTATTTATATTGATCTCAACCCAGGCACACCTGGGGAGGGCTGGCCGGCACCGTAAGGCTGCCCAGGTCAGCCAATCGTCACCCCTCAGGGGCTCACAGTTGCAGAAAATGGAACTTGCTGAACCGGCCAGGTCCAAGGAACAGGTGTGGGCTCCTGAGAGTCAGGATAGACAAGGGGCTGCAGCTTTGGCTTGTTTTCTAATCATTTTATCTGGCCCATGAGTGGGAGACAACTTCAAGAAAACCCTCTCCTAATGAGAGGAACCCAGGAGTCAGGGAGAGGAGGGGTGGGTGGTGGTTGGAGACAGAGGCCTGGTGCCCCGGGTGCAGTGGAAGTCTCTGGAAGACCAGGTGGAGGGAGGCCACACAGAGTGATGCCCAGGGTCACAGACCTGTCGGAGCTGCTGTTTGTTAGTTCAAGTCCTGCTCTGAGGTGCTCTGTGTCAGCTCTGAGCGACAGGTGAGCTGGGGGTGCTCTTCAATGAGGGCTATGTGCACGGTTCCTGTGTGCCCAGCCCTGCCACGGTACCTGCAAGGGTAGCTCTGTATCCTGGGAGGGGCCTGACCACGAGAGCCCCGTGGGCTGGCTTGGGGGTGGGGTACCTGCCCAGGAGAGCTCCATATCCTGGGATTGGCCTGACCACGAGAGCTCCATGGGCTGCTGGGGACCTGGTAAAGGATGTCAGGACAGTCAGTGAAGCCACCGAGGATATACCTCCAGTTGCTCCTAATTCCTACACCCTGCTGGTCATTCTACCAACCACCAGGACATGGTATTCTGTATTAGTCTTCAATGATGCCTTCTTTTGTATTCCATTAGTCCCAGAGTCACAAGAAATTTTGGCTTGTGAGTGGCAGGACTCAACATACAACTAAAACAATACTTCCGGGCCGTCTTGCCCCAAGGGTTCAAAAATTCCCACACCATCTTTGGGGAAAGCTTAGCTAAAGACCGAAAAGTTCTACCTCTGGAAAAGGAAACCCTCCTTCAATATGCAGACGACATTCTGATCGCCAGCCCTACTAAGGAGGCCTCTGAACTACCAAGCCAATAAAGGATAGAAGTTGTCCAAGAAAAAGCTCAAATATCACAGACTGCGGTGACCTGCCTGGGCTTCATTCTCACACAAGGTCGGAGAAGCCCATCCCAGGAAAGGGAAGAAACCATTTGCAGCCTTACCCCTTTCTAAAACGAGAAGACAGCTTAGGGGTTCCTGGGGAGGCCAGGGTTTGCTGCTTCTGGATCCCTAACTACAGTCTACTAGCTGGGCCTCTATATGAAACACTGAAAGGAAAAGATGATGATCCTTTTGAACAGAATCCAGAAGTGGCCTTTCAAGAATGGAAAGAGCAGTCAATTCAGACCCTTGCCCTGGAACTCCCTAATTGAGCTAAACCCTTTGACCTTTCCATTCCCGGTGAAAGGTGAATCGCCATTGGAGAATTAGTGCAAAAACTGGGACCACTTGAAATGGAACAACGCAAGAATGCCATCCAGGTAGGATAAACTACAGTCACCAAGGGGCTTGGCCCACTGCCACATCTGGCCAAGATACTGGCGGTATCTAAAAACCTGGAAATCAGCAGCCCAAAAGGCCACCTCCCTCCTAAGGGAAAAGGACCCCACGTGGTGATCCTAATCACCAACCATGCCCTGAAGTTGCAGGGTTCGCTCCGTGGGCACACCAACCTCGAGTGAGGAGGCCCTCCAACTCCAACATCCAGAGAGATAACCGGGGGCAGCAGGGCACCATGACGACTCGTGTGAACATCACTTGACCTGGAGTTTCTCTCATAAAACAACAATAGTGTGTCCCGAAGGAGTAGACTACTGCTTGCAGGACTTACTGCACCCGGAGGGGAGCTAATAATCTTGGCGGGGGAACCGTATATCACACTGTCACCATAGAAAAGCCTACAGACACCGTGATGATGGTGGCCAATAAGACCGGCTGGACTCCTGTTTACTTCAAAAGGCTGTTGACTCAGTGGCCATCATGGTCCTTGATCACCACTGACCCTGGACTGTCTGGGAGTTGAGCGGGCAGGGCTCTGACACCTGGTGCTGTTTTTACGTTAATTCAGGGACCTAATTGAAGAAAGAGCAGACTACTGGTCAGAGCATCTAGGCTGGCAGAAACGGTCAGCCTAAGGTGGCCGAACAAATGTGGGGCGGGGTGAAACCGGCCCCCACAGCGTCTCTGCACATCTCTTTCCTGGACCCTTAAAGGTCATTAGAATCTATAACACTTCCAATGCTGGTGCTCAGGCGGACGAGCAGGGAGGCAGGGGTCCTGGGGCCAATCAACGTCACCTGGAGGCTGCTGGGGAGAAGTTCTGACCCTCGTCCCCTGGTATGAGGGCTCCCAACTCAGCACTCAGCAGTTACAGAAGAAGGGTCTGCACCCTCAGCACTCCAAGAATGAGGAATGGGACAAAAGGCAGAGGAGGGGTTTGTCCCCAGCAAAGCCCATTAAAAATCCCTGGGAGATAAAAATAGAATCTGGGCAATAAAGTCAAGTCTGACCTTTTTTGTCCTTTGTGCTTTGTCTAATTTCACGTGCTCCTAGGGTCCCGCATACAGAGGTTCCACACCCGGCACTTCAGACCAGATTTCCTAGTGCAGAATGGCTGGGTCGACACCTCAGCTCCTGGGGCCCAGTGCAGACTCCGAGATATAGAGCCTGAGCTGCAGCCAACCCGGCCCTCGAGAGCTCCGCCCCCTCCCTCCCACTGACTCTGACAGGATCTCTACACAGCAGCCCAGCCCACAGCCCACGGGGTAGTGCATGCTCTCACCTCTCCATTCTCTGATCAAAATATAAAGTTTCCTTTGCTTGTGAACCAAACTCAGTCTCGATCTGTTGGCCCCAATGACACTGGGCAGGGGGACACTTGTTGGGGTCCACTCTGGAGGATCAGTAACAGAAATTGAGACTACTGTAACTTCAATGAACAGATGTGTGAGCCAAACTGTAGTTAACATAGAACAGTTTATAAGGCTCGGGTAAAATAAGATGTTTCTAACACTTCCATTTGATATTTCCATCACTTTATTATAAGCAAGTTCAGTGAAAAGGTTTGTCTTATTTGTCAGGTCAATATTAGAGAAATGAAGTGATTTCTTTCCAAGGATGTACATCTAATAATCTTGGTTAAAGCTTCAATCTTGTTTTAAATGCTTTTCCATTGAAAATGATACCTCTCTTTCAGCTCCCCCATTTCTGAGAAGTATAAAATCTTATAATTTATTATTACCAAAGGGGAAAGGTGGGAGGAGGGATAAATTAACAGTTTGGAATTAAAACATACACACTGCTATGTATAAAATAGATCATCAACAAGGAACTACTGTATAGCACAGGGAACTACACTCAATATTTTGCAATAACCTATAAGGGGAAATAATCGGAAAAAGAATAGATATTTTTATTGACATCATCTATCAATGACAGTTAAAGTGTAACCTAAGGGAAGCCGGTGGTGAGTGCTTCTGACCCTGAAGACTTCAATCATCTAAAGTTTGGACTCTGCCTACTTCCCAAGGCCCTTAATGAACATATGTGTAGCCGTAGCTTAAAAATTTCCCCAGTTTGGGTTTCGGGGAGACACTGATTTTGAAAAAGCCCTGGTGTTCTCCTTACATGAATGGGACCCTTCCTACTGCTAAAACATGTCTGTCACACCCAGAGGATGGTATACCGTCTGATCGGGAAGAATTTGGAAAAGGCATCTCATCTCCTCATCTCCTGGTGCTCGGGTTCACCCCTCCAGCGTCTTTACTAACAGTCTCCCCACTTGGAGATGTCAGCACTGTCAACATCCTGTTGCGTACAGTTTGGAATTTGCCCAGAGGATGAAGCGGAAGGATGAGGAACAATGAGAGACAAGTCCTAGGTGTTCAGACAGGCACATGTCACTCTAATTTCCAATCAGGAAGACGAATTGACCAAAGGCTAGGGTTGCCCATGGAAACAGTATAGGGCTTGAGGAAATCCCACTGCTTTGTGGCCAGTTCCCATAAACACAAGTTGAACAATGGAACTCAGGGGCAGTAAAATTCACGAAACTGCAGAGTTGAAAATATCTATCACTGAAAAATGTCTTGAGGAAAGTCAAAGAAAAGGATTGGTAAGCAAGGGAGAATGGCAGGAAAGGGATTTGAGGAGGTAGAAAGGACTCGCCATTAAGCACAAGAAAAGGGGCTGAACATTGCCAACATTGCAGTTGGCCAAAAAGGCTGTATGCGTTTTTTTCTGTATATATTCAAGAAAAGGGCATACACTTTTTTAGCCAACCAAACAGGTGGGCACTGGAAATCAATACTACAAAAGATATCACTTCGCATCAGTCAGAAAAGCCATCCTCATAAAGTGTAAACACCAGAAATGCAGGACAGGGCAAGGAGAAGAGGGAGCCCTGTGAGGCTTATAGTGGAAATGTATATTGCCAACGGCCATTCTGGAGAAGTGTATTGTGTTTACTAAAGCATCTAAAAAATGAGCTACAGAGCATAGGGCACTTGCACTCATGGGCGTATATCTTGGGAAAAACAAAAATCGAGAGGACACAGGCACCCCAATGTTTACTGCCTCTCTGTTTAAAAGATCCTCGACTAGGATATAACTTAAATGTCTCTGGAGGGAAAAAATGGATAGAGATGTGGTACTTATGTAGAGTGGAATATTACTCAGCCTGGAAATCAATGAAATATGGCCAGTTGTAACAACTCCGGAGGAGTTACGTATGATCATTCTAAGTGACATAATTCAAAAAGAAAAAGACACATATCATAAGATATCACTTAAAGGTGGAATCCAAAATGGCTACACATGAAATAAATTACAAAACAAAAACATAGTCAAATATGTAGAAAACACGCATAAGGCTGCTAAACGGGAAAGGTGGGGAGGGGTGAGGCATCATCCAGGAGGTTGAAATTAGCAAAGATACCATTCCAAATACCAAACTGATAATCAACAAGGCCTACACGGTAGCTAAAAGAACTGCACTCAGCACACTCAAGTCACCGGAAAAGAATATCTATGACTGGTAAGAATCTGAAAAAGAATTTATTGATGTCTCTCTGTACGTGAATCAAGTGGATGTACAGCAGCAAGAAACAGAGCTTTGAAAATCAGTTGTAACCAATATAGTAATAAATTGAAAAAAATAAATGACAGAGAGACAGAGAAAACCTCTTACAACTTTTCCTCAGGGACGGTGATGCAACATGGATTGAACACATCTAGACCCACAGCAGGATGAGACATAAGGCTGGAAACTGTTCGCGCTAAGAGAAATGTGAGGTTGGGTGAGGAAATGCACACCCTTTAAAGTAATACTACCTGGTACCCATTCAATGGGTCCCAAATCTGCAGGTTCAAGGAATCTTCCTACAGCTAAAACATGCATGGAAAACATGCATGGAAAACACCATGTGATCGGGAGATGTGTCTAAAATGCACCTCATTTATCCTCTCCTGGTGCTCCTGTTCATCATTCCAGCCACGTTACTTAGAATCTCCCCACTTAGAGAATCAGCACATTTAAACGTCTGTTTCACACATTTTGCAAATTGTGAGGAGGATGAACGGGAAGGGGGGAACCAATGAGAGAATAGTTGTAGGGGTTTGGACGGGCACATGTCACTCTAATTTCCCATTAAGAGTAAGAATTAAAAAAAGGCTCAGCCCACCTCGCCGGAGCCAAAATAGGGCCTGAAGCAATCCTGCGGCTTTGAGGCCAGCTCACAAAAGAGCAACTTAAAAAATGGAGCTCAGGGTCACTGCAATTCACAAACCTGCAGAGTTATAAATGAAAACTAACGTCCAAAAATATGTTGAGGTAAGGCAAAGAAGAGGATCTGAATGCAAGACAGAATTGCAAGAAACAGATTTCAAGAGATAGATTGGACTCGTCCTTAAAGTACATGAAAAGCGGCAGAATTTCGACAATGATGTAGTTGGCCCAAAAGGGAGTATGCGTTTTTTCCTGAATATATCCAGGAAAAAACGCATACGCACTTTATGGGCAACCAAGCAAGCAAGCAATGCAAATGTGCACAACAAAGAAGTCTCATTTCCCACCGGTCAAAAGGGCCATCCGAAAAAATTGTAAAAACCAGAAATGCAGGACAGGCCATGGAGAACAGGGAGCCTTTATACGCTGATGGACAGTGTGTGAACTGCCGAGAGCCACTCTGGAGAAGTGTATGGTGGTTCCTAAATCATCTAAAAAACAGAGCTACAGAGCATAGGGCACTTCCAATCATGGAAGTATATCTAGGGAAGTCTAAAAATCAACAAGACACAAGCACACCACAGTTTAGGGCTACTCTGTTTACAAGAACCTCAACTTCAGTACACCTTAAATATCCCAGGAAAGAGAACAATGGATAAAGAAAATGTGGTACTTATGTACAATGGAATATCTCTTCACCATGAAATCAATGTAATAAGGCTAGTAGAAGGATAAAGAGTGGATTTAGGTCCGATAATACTACTTGAAATAAGTCAAACAGAAAAAGAAACATATCATAAGATATCACTTATAGAGGGAGGATAAATATGGCTGCACAAAAAATGAATTACAAAACAGAACAGTGTCTCACATTTAGAAAACACACTTATGTCAGCTTAAGGGGAAAGGAGAGGTGGGGTGATGCATAAAACCAGAGTTTGAAATTAGCACAGATACCGTTCAATAAACCAAATAGGTATTAGACAAGATCTACACCTTGCTCAATGAACTGGCCTCAACACACCCTATACACCGCAGAGAAATATATCTGAGTAATAAGAATCTTAAAACCCATGTATTGATATATCTCCATAAGGGAATCAAGTGTGTGCAGAGCGGCACAAACACAGCAGTGAAAATGAGCTAAACCCCATTATAGAAATAAATTTTAAAACCAAAACGCAGAAACAATGAAAGAGAGAAAAATTCTTACAAAATTCGCTCAGGGGCTGTGATGCAACCTGTAATGACCACATATAAACCCACAGCTGGATAAGACATAAGGCTGGACACTTGGGGCTGAGAGCATTGGTGAGCTTTGGTGAGCAACTGCCGAAAGTTTAATGCAATACTTCATACTACTCATTCCAAGGGTCCCAACACTCCAGGTTGAAGGGAATCTTCCTACAGCTAAACCATGCATGGGGAATCCAGCAGATGGTATACCATATGATCGGGAAAGGTTTCTAAAACGCACCTCATTTTCCTCTCCTGGGGCTCCGGATCAACATTCCAGCCACTTTACTAACAACATCTCCACATGGAGAGTCAATGCCTTTAAGTTCCGGTATCGCACAGTCTGCAGTTAGTGCGGAGGATGAATGGGAATAGGGGGAACCAGTGAGAAAATAGCTGTAGCGGTTTCAATGGGCACATGTCACTCTAATTTCACATCAGGAAGAAGAATTAACCAAAGGCAGAGCAAGGCGCCCCAGAAGAAGGATAGGGCCTGAAGAAATCCTGTGGATATGAGGCAAGATCACAAAAATAAGAGCTGAAAAATGGAGCTAAGGGCCACTGCAATTCAAAAACCTGCAGAGTTATAAAGGCCAACTATTTGCCAAAAGTATATTGAGGTAAGGCTATGAAGAGGCACTGACAGCAAGGCAGAATTACAGGAAACCGATTTCAAGAGGTAGACAGGAACTGCATTGAAAACATATGAAAAGACTCAGAACGTCGACAATGATGCACTTGGCCAAAAAGGGCGTATGCGTTTCTTCCTGAATATATTCAGGAAGAAACGCATACGCCCTTTCTGGCCAACCAAGCAAGCTTGCAAAGGAAATCTGCACTACAATGAAGTCTCACTGCCCCCCGGTCAAAAGGGCCATCTGAAAAAAGTGTAAAATCCAGAACGGCAGGACAGGCCATGGAGAACTGGGAGCATTTTTGTGCTTATGGGCAGGATGTAAATTGCCAACAGCCACTCTGGAGAAGTGTATGGTGTTTCCTGAAACATCTAAAAAACAAAGCAACAGAGCCTAGGGCACTTCCACTTATGGTCCTATAGCTTAGTGAAATTAAAATCAAAAAGACACAGCCACCCCAAAGTTTGGGACGGCTCTGTTTACAAGAACCTCGTTTACGGTACAAGTTCAATATCGTAGAAAGCAAAAAATGGATAAAGAAGTTGTGGTACATACGTAGAATGCAATATCATTCAGCAATGAAATCTATGTCATCAGGCCCGTAGCAGCATAATGAGTGGATTCAGGTACGATGATTCTAAGTGAAATAAGTCACACAGAAAAAGAAACATCATAAGATATCCCTAATACACGGAATGTAAACTTGGCTACCCAGGAAATGAATTACAAAACAGAACAGGGTCTCAAATGTAGAACCAACTTATGCTTGCTAAAGGGGAAAGGTGAGTTGGTGTGCTGCATAAAACAAGAGATTGAAATGAGCACAGATACCGTTCAATAAGCCAAATATGTAATAGACTAGAGCTACTCCTTGCTCAACGAAGTGGACTCAACACCACATATTAAACGCCTAAGAATATACCTGACTAGTAAGAATCTTAAAACCTATGGATTTATATGTCTCCGAAAGAGAATCAAGCGTGTTTACAGCGGCATAAACGCAGCAGTGATAGGATTGGTGAGGTTCGGTGAGCAAATGCAGACCCTTTGAAGTCATATTGCATGGTACCCATTCCATGGTTCTCAACTCTCCAGGTTTAAAGGATTCTTCCTTCAGCTAAAACATGCATGTGGAACCCAGAGGATGATCCACCGTGTGATCGGGAAACGTGTTCAAATGTGTCTCAGTTTTCATCCCCTGGTAATCGGGTGCAACATTCCAGACGCTTTACTAACACTCTCCCCCACTTGGAGAGTCAGTGCCTTTAACCTCCTGTTTGGCCCAGTTTGCAATTTCTGCGGAAAATGAACAGGAATAGGGAGAACCAATGAGAGACTAGCTGGAGGGTTCTGGACGGGCAAAATTAACTCTCATTTCCCACCAAGAAGAGGAATTATCCAAAGGCTCAGTGAGCCATGCCGGAACCACACTAGGGCCTGAAGCAATTCTGCGGTGTTGCGGCCAGCTCACAAGAAAGCGAGTTGAAGAAAGGAGCTCAGGGGAACTGTAACTCACACACCTGCAGAGTTCTAAATGACAGCTATCGTCCAAAAATATATTGAAGTAAGGCTGCCAAGAGGACTTGAAAGCGGGGCAGAATTGCAGGAAACCGATTTCAGGAGGTAGACTGGAATTGCATGTAAAGCATAGGAAAAGAGGCAGAACGTCCACAATGATGCACTTGGCCAAAAAGGGCGTCTGCGTTTTTTCCTGAATATACTCAGGAAAAAACGCATACGCCCTTTTTGGCCAAGCAAGCAAGCTTGCAAAGGAAATCTGCACTACAATGAAGTCTCACTGCCCCCCGGTCAGAAGGGCCATCTGAAAAAAGTGTAAAACACAGAAAGGCAGGACAGGCCATGGAGAACTGGGAGCCTAGTTAGGCTGATGGGCGGGATGTAAATTGCCAACAGCCACTCTGCAGAAGTCTATGGTGTTTCCTGAAACATCTAAAAAACAAAGCAACAGAGCCTAGGGTACTTCCACTTATGGTCCTATAGCTTAGGGAAATTAAAATCAAAAAGACACAGCCACCCCGAAGTTTGGGACGGCTCTGTTTACAGGAAGCTCTTTTACGGTACAAGTTCAATATCGCAGAAAGCGAAAAATGGATAAAGAAGTTGTGGTACTTACGTACAATGCAATATCACTCAGCAATGAAATGTATGTCATCAGGCCAGTAGCAGCATAATGAGTGGATTCAGGTACGATGATTCTAAGTGAAATAAGTCACACAGAAAAAGAAACATCATAAGATATCACTAATACACGGAATGTAAACTTGGCTACACAGGAACTGAATTACAAAACAGAATAGGATCTCAAATGTAGAAAACCAACTTATGCTTGCTTAAGGGGAAAGGTGAGTTGGGGTGCTGCATAAAACCAGAGATTGAAATTAGCACAGATACCTTTCCATAATACAAATATGTAATAGACAAGAGCTACTGCTTGCTCAACGAAGTGGACTCAACACCCCATATTAAACGCCTAAGAATATACCTGACTAGTAAGAATCTTAAAACCTATGGATTTATATGTCTCCGAAAGAGAATCAAGTGTGTGTACAGCGGCATAAACGCAGCAGTGATAGGATTGGTGAGGTTTGGTGAGCAAATGCAGACCCTTTGAAGTCATATTGCATGGTACCCATTCCATGGTTCTCAACTCTCCAGGTTTAAGGGATTCTTCCTTCAGCTAAAACATGCATGTGGAACCCAGAGTATGATCCACCGTGTGATCGGGAAACGTGTTCAAATGTGTCTCAGTTTTCGTCCCCTGGTACTCGGGTGCAACATTCCAGACGCTTTACTAACACTCTCCCCACTTGGAGAGTCAGTGCCTTTAACCTCCTGTTTGGCCCAGTTTGCAATTTCTGCAGAAAATGAACAGGAATAGGGAGAACCAATGAGAGACTAGCTGGAGGTGTCTGGACGGGCAAATTTAACTCTCATTTCCCACCAGGAAGAGGAATTAACCAAAGGCTCAGCGAGCCATGCCGGAACCACACTAGGGCCTGAAGCAATCCTGCGGTGTTGCGGCCAGCTCACAAGAAAGCGAGTTGAAGAAAGGAGCTCAGGGGCCCTGTAATTCACAAACCTGCAGAGTTATACATGACAGCTATCATCCAAAAATATATTGAATTAAGGCTGCCAAGAGGACTTGAAAGCGGGGCAGAATTGCAGGAAACCGATTTCAGGAGGTAGACTGGAATTGCATGTAAAGCATAGGAAAAGAGGCAGAACGTCCACAATGATGCACTTGGCCAAAAAGCGGGTATGCGTTTTTTCCTGAATATATTCAGGAAAAAACGCATATGCCCTTTTTTGCCACCCAAGCAAGCTTGCAAAGAAATCTGCACTACAATGAAGTCTCACTGCCCCCCGGTCAAAAGGGCCATCTGAAAAAAGTGTAAAATCCAGAAAGGCAAGACAGGCCATGGAGAACTGGGAGCCTTCTTATGCTGATGGGCGGGATGTAAATTGCCAACAGCCACTCTGCAGAAGTGTATGGTGTTTCCTGAAACATCTAAAAAACAAAGCAACAGAGCCTAGGGCACTTCCACTTATGGTCCTATAGCTTAGGGAAATTAAAATCAAAAAGACACAGCCACCCCAAAATTGGGGACGGCTCTGTTTACAGGAACCTCATTTACGGTACAAGTTCAATATCACAGAAAGCGAAAAATGGATAAAGAAGTTGTGGTACTAACGTACAATGCAATATCACTCAGAAATGAAATCTATATCATCAGGCCCATAGCAGGATAATGAGTGAATTCAGGTACGATGATTCTAAGTGAAATAAGTCACACAGAAAAAGAAACATCATAAGATATCACTAATACACGGAATGTAAACTTGGCTACACAGGAACTGAATTACAAAACAGAACAGGGTCTCAAATGTAGAAAACCAACTTATGCTTGCTTAAGGGGAAAGGTGAGTTGGGGTGCTGCATAAAACCAGAGATTGAAATTAACACAGATACCTTTCCATAAGACAAATATGTAATAGACAAGAGCTACTCCTTGCTCAACGAAGTGGACTCAACACCCCATATTAAACGCCTAAGAATATACCTGACTAGTAAGAATCTTAAAACCTATGGATTTATATGTCTCCGAAAGAGAATCAAGCGTGTGTACAGGGGCATAAAGGCAGCACTGAAAGTATTGGTGAGGTTCGGTGAGCAAATGAAGACCGTTTGAAGTCATATTGCATGGTACCCATTCCATGGCTCTCAACTCTCCAGGTTTAAGGGATTCTTCCTTCAGCTAAAACATGCGTGTGGAACCCAGAGTATGATCCACCGTGTGATCGGGAAACGTGTTCAAATGTGTCTCAGTTTTCGTCCCCTGGTACTCGGGTGCAACATTCCAGACGCTTTACTAACACTCTCCCCACTTGGAGAGTCAGTGCCTTTAACCTCCTGGTTGGCCTAGTTTGCAATTTCTGCAGAAAATGAACAGGAATAGGGAGAACCAATGAGAGACTAGCTGGAGGTTTCTGGACGGGCAAATTTAACTCTCATTTCCCACCAGGAAGAGGAATTAACCAAAGGCTCAGCGAGCCATGCTGAAACCACACTAGGGCCTGAAGCAATCCTGCAGTGTTGCGGCCAGCTCACAAGAAAGCGAGTTGAAGAAAGAGCTAAGGGGCCCTGTAATTCACACACCTGCAGAGTTCTAAATGACAGCTATCATCCACAAATATATTGAAGTAAGGCTGCCAAGAGGACTTGAAAGCGGGGCAGAATTGCAGGAAACCGATTGCAGGAGGTAGACTGGAATTGCATGTAAAGCATAGGAAAAGAGGCAGAACGTCCACAATGATGCACTTGGCCAAAAAGGGCGTATGCGTTTTTTCCTGAATATATTCAGGAAAAAACGCATACGCCCTTTTTGGCCAACCAAGCAAGCTTGCAAAGGAAATCTGCACTACAATGAAGTCTCACTGCCCCCAGTCAAAAGGGCATTCTGAAAAAATTGTAAAATCTAGAAAGGCAGGACAGGCCATGGAGAACTGGGAGCCTTCTTATGCTGATGGGCGGGATGTAAATTGCCAACAGCCACTCTGGAGAAGTGTATGGTGTTTCCTGAAACATCTAAAAAACAAAGCAACAGAGCCTAGGGCACTTCCACTTATGGTCCTATAGATTAGGGAAATTAAAATCAAAAAGACACAGCCACCCCAAAGTTTGGGACGGCTCTGTTTACAAGAACCTCATTTACGGTACAAGTTCAATATCGCAGAAAGCGAAAAATGGATAAAGAAGTTGTGGTACTTACGTACAATGAAATATCACTCAGCAATGAAATCTATGTCATCAGGCCAGTAGCAGCATAATGAGTGGATTCAGGTACGATGATTCTAAGTGAAATAAGTCACACAGAAAAAGAAACATCATAAGGTATCACTAATACACGGAATGTAAACTTGGCTACACAGGAACTGAATTACAAAACAGAATAGGGTCTCAAATGTAGAAAACCAACTTATGCTTGCTTAAGGGGAAAGGTGAGTTGGGGTGCTGCATAAAACCAGAGATTGAAATTAGCACAGATACCTTTCCATAAGACAAATATGTAATAGACAAGAGCTACTGCTTGCTCAACGAAGTAGACTCAACACCCCATATTAAACGCCTAAGAATATACCTGACTAGTAAGAATCTTAAAACCTATGGATTTATATGTCTCCGAAAGAGAATCAAGCGTGTGTACAGCGGCATAAACGCAGCAGTGATAGGATTGGTGAGGTTCGGTGAGCAAATGCAGACCCTTTGAAGTCATATTGCATGGTACCCATTCCATGGTTCTCAACTCTCCAGGTTTAAGGGATTCTTCTTTCAGCTAAAACATGCATGTGGAACCCAGAGTATGATCCACCGTGTGATCGGGAAACGTGTTCAAATGTGTCTCAGTTTTCGTCCCCTGGTACTCGGGTGCAACATTCCAGACGCTTTACTAACACTCTCCCCACTTGGAGAGTCAGTGCCTTTAACCTCCTGTTTGGCCCAGTTTGCAATTTCTGCGTAAAATGAACAGGAATAGGGAGAACCAATGAGAGACTAGCTGGAGGTGTCTGGACGGGCAAATTTAACTCTCATTTCCCACCAGGAAGAGGAATTAACCAAAGGCTCAGCGAGCCATGCCGGAACCACACTAGGGCCTGAAGCAATCCTGCGGTGTTGCGGCCAGCTCACAAGAAAGCGTGTTGAAGAAAGGAGCTCAGGGACACTGTAATTCACAAACCTGCAGAGTTATAAATGACAGGTATCATCCAAAATTATACTGAAGTAAGGCTGCGAAGAGGACTTGAAAACGGTGCAGAATTGCTGGAAACCGATTTCAGAAGGTACACGGGAGTCGCTCTTAAAGCATAGGAAAAGAGACAGAACTTGGAAAATAATGCACTTGGCAAAAGAGGGCATATGTGTTTTATCCAGAGCTCTCATAACCGAGGGGAGGAGATTCCCAGCAGGCTCCAACTGCCACCTGAAGGCTCACGTTGTCAAGGCAACGTGAGCAAGCCAGGCAGGAGTTACCTCACAGCAGAGGTCCCAGCTCACAGAAGGGTGAGAAAATCAGCCAACATCAGCCTCTCACCAGAGGGCCCACATCACCAAGGGGATGGGAACCAGGCACGAGTGTCTTCACACCAGTGGGGCCACATCATCGAAAGGTGAGGTACTCAGCACATGTGTCCTCAAACCAGAGGACCCACATCACCAAGGGCCTCGGAGTGAGGCAGGCAGGAGTAGCCTCACAACACTGGGCCCATAGAACAAAAAAGTGAGGAATCCAGCAGTTGGAACCTCCCAGCAGGCGGCCCAGAGCACCGAGGCTATGGGATCCAGGCCACAGTGAACTCACAGAAGAGGGCCCATGTCATGAAACTGAGCAACCCAGCCATTGGGACCTCAGAGCAGGAGGCCCACATCCCCATGGGGATATAAATCTGGTAGGAGTGTCCTCGCACCACTGAGAACGTATCAGAAAATTTTGGGAGACCAGCAGTTAGGGCCTGACGCCAGAGGACCCTCATCACCAAGGGAAGGAGGCTCCCAGCAGGCTCCAACTGCCACCAGAGGGCTGACATCGCCAAGGTGATGTGTGCCAACCAGGCACGAATGACCTCACAGCAGAGGGCCCACCTCAGAGAAGTGTGATGAACCCAGTCAGGATCACACTCGCACCAGAGGGCCCACATCACCAAATGGATTCGAACCAGGCAGGAGTGTCCTCACATGAGTAGGGCCACATCATCTAAAGCTGAGGAACCCAGAACATGTGGCTTCAAACCATAGGACACCCATCATCAATGGGCTGGGAGTGAGGCAGGCAGGAGGAGCCTCACAAAAGAGGGCCCAAAAATAAGAAAGGTGAGGAGTGACCTCACAGCAGAGGGCCCACCTCACAGAAGGGTGAGGAACACAGCCAGGATCAGACTCTCACCAGAGGGTCCACATCACCAAGGGGATGGGAACAAGGCAGGAGTGTCCCCAAACCAGTGGGACAACATCATCGAAAGGTGAGGATCCCAGCACATGTAGCCTCAAACCAGAGGAACCACATCACTAAGGGGTTCGGAACGAGGCTGGCAGGACCAGCCTCACAACACAGGGTCCATAGAATATAAAAGTTGAGGAATCCAGCAGTTGGAACCTCCCAGCAAGTGGCCCAGAGCACCGAGGCTATGAGATCCAGGCCGCAGTGAACTCACAACAGATGGCCCACATCATGAACCTGTGAGCAGCCCAGCCGTTGGGACCTCAGAACAGAAGGCCCACATCCCCATTGGGATGGGAACCTGGCAGGAGTGGCCTCGCACCACTTAGCACATATCAGAAAATGTTAGGAGCCCAGCAGTTAGGGCCTGACGCCAGGGGGCCCTCATAACTGAGGGGAGGAGACTCCCAGCAGGTTCCAACTGCCAACAGAGGGCCCACGTCTACAAGGAGGCATGCGTCAGCCAGGCAGTAGTGACCTCACAGCAGAGGGCCTATCTCACAGAAGGGTGAGGAACCGAGGCAGGATGAGACTCTCGCCAGAGGGCCCACAACACCAAGGGGATGGAAACCAGTCAGGACTGTCCTCCCACCAGTGGGGCCACATCATCGAAAGGTGAGGAACCCAGCACATGCGGCCTCATATCAGAGGACATACATCACAAAGGGGATGGGAGTGAGGCAGGTAGGAGTAGCCTAAATACAGAGGGCCCAAAGAATAAAAAAGGTGAGGAATCCAGCATTTGGAACCTCCCAGCAGGCGGCCGAGAGCACAGAAGCTATGGGATGCAGGCAGGAGTGAACTAACACCAGAGAGCCCACATCATGAAACTGTGAGCAACCCAGGCGTTGGGACCTCAGAGCAGAAAGCCCACATCCCCATGGGGATGGGAACCTGACAGGAGTGTCCTGGCATCACTGGGCTCACATCAGAAAACGTGGGGAGCCCAGCAGTTATGGCCTGATGCTAGAGGGCCGTCATCACCGAGGGCAGGAGGCTCCCAGCAGGTTCCATGTGCCAACAGAGGGCCCACGTCGCCAAGGTGATGTGTGCAAGTCAGGCAGGATTGACCTCACAGCAGAGGGCCTACCTCACAGAAGAGTGAGGAACCCAGCCAGGATAAGACTGTCACCAGAAGGCCCACATCACCAAGGGGATGGGAACCAGGCAGGAGTGTCCTCACACCAGTGGGGCCACATCATTGAAAGTTGCGGAACCCAGCACATGTGGCCTCAAACCAGAGGACCCACATCACGAAGGGGTTGCGAGTGAGGCAGGCAGGAGGAGCATCGCAACACAGGACCCATAGAATACAAAAGTTGAGGAATCGAGCAGTTGGAACCTCCCAGCAGGCGGCCCAGAGCACAGAGGCTATGGCATCCAGGCCAGAGTGAACTAACAGCAGAGAGCCCACATCATGAAACTGTGAACAACCCAGCCGTTGGGACTTCAGAGCAGAATACCCACATCCCAATGGGGATGTGAACCTGGATAGAGTGTCTTCGAACCACTGGGCGCACATCACAAAATGTGGGGAGCCCAGCAGTTAGGGCCTGACGCCAGAGGGCCCTCATCACCAAGGGGAGGAGGCTCCCAGCAGGCTCCAAGTGCCACCGAAGGCTCATGTCCACAAGGCGAGGTGAGCAAGCCAAGCAGGAGTGACCTCACAGCAGACGGCCCACCTCACAGAAGGGTGAGGAACCCAGCCAGGATCAGACTCTCAACAGAGGGCCCACATCACCAAGGGGATGTGAACCAGGCAGGAGTCTCCTAAGACCATTGGTCCCACATCATCGAAAGGTGAGGAACCCAGCACATGTGGCCTCAAACCAGACGACACACATCACGAAGGGGCTGGGAGTGAGGCAGGCAGGAGGATCCTCACAACAGAGGGCCTAAAAAATTAAAAAAGTGAGGAATCCAGCAGTTGGAACCTCCCAGCAGGCGGCCAAGAGCACAGAGGCTATGGGATCCAGGCCACAGTGAACTAACACCAGAGAGCCCACATCATGAAATTGTGATCAACCCAGCCGTTGGAACCTCAGAGCAGAAGGCCCACATCCCCATGGAGATGGGAACCTAAGAGGAGTGCCCGAGCATCACTGGGCTCACTAAGAAAAGTTGGGGAGCCCAGCAGTTAGGGCCTGACGTCAGAGGGCCCTCATCACAGAGGTGAGGAGGCTCCCAGCAGGGTCCAAGTGCCACCAGAGGGCTCATGTTAACAAGGCGAGGTGAGCAAGCCAGGCAAGAGTTACCTGATAGTAGAGGGCCCACCTCACAGATGGGTGAGGAACCCAGCCAGGATCAGACTCTCACCAGAGGGCCCACATCACAAAGGGGATGGGAACCAGTCAGGATTATCCTCACACCAGTGGGGCCTCATCATCTTAAGGTGAGGAACCCAGCACATGTGTCCTCAAACCAGAGGACCCACATCACCAAGGGCCTTGGAGTGAGGCAGGCAGGAGTAGCCTCACAACACAGGGCACATAATATAAAAAACGTGAGGATTCCAGCATTTAGACCTTCCAGCAGGCGGCTCAGAACACCGAGGCTATGGGATCCAGGCCGCAGTGAACTCACAGCAGAGGGCCCACATCATAAAACTGTGAGCAACCCAGGCGTTGGGACCTCAGCGCAGAAGGCCCACATCCCCATGGGAATGGGAACCTGGCTGGAGTGTCCTCGCACCACTGGGCGCACATCAGAAAATGTGGGGAGCCCACCATTTAGGGCCTGATGCCAGAGGGCCGTCATCACCGAGAGGAGGAGGCACCCTGCACGCTCCAACTGCCACCAGAGGGCTCACGTCTCCAAGGTGACGTGTGCCAGCCAGGCAGGAGTGACCTCACAGCAGAGGGCCTACCTCACAGAACGTTGAGGAACCCAGCCAGGATTAGACTCTCGCCAGAGGGCCCACCTCACCAAGGGGATGGGAACCAGGCAGGAGTGTCCTCACACGAGTGGGGCCACATCATCGAAAGGTGAGGAACGCAGCACATGTGGCCTCAAGCCATAGGACAGTCATCACCAAGGGGCTGGCAGTGAGGCAGGCAGGAGGAGCCTCACAACAGAGGGCACATAGAATAAAAAAGTTGAGGAATCCAGCAGTTGGAACCTCCCAGCAGGCGGCTCAGAGCACCGATGATAAGGGATCCTTGCCGGAGTGAACTCACAGCAGAGGGCCCACATCATGGTACTGTGAGCAAGCCAGCCGTTTTGACCTCAGAGCAGAAGGCCCATATCCCCATGGGGATGGGAACCTGGCAAGAGTGTCCTCACTCACTTGGCACACATCAGAAAATGTGGGGAGCCCAGCAGTTATGGCCTAAGGCAAGAGGGCCCTCATCACTGAGGGGAGGAGGATCCCAGCACACTCCAACTGCCACCAGAGGGCCCACGTCGCCAAGGTGACGTGTGCCAGACAGGCATGAATGACCTCACAGCAGAGGGGCCACCTCACAGACGGGTGGGGAACCCAGCCAGGATCAGACTCTCACCTGAGGGCCCACATCAGCAAGGGGATGGGAACCAGTCAGGACTGTCTTCCCTCCAGTGGGGCCACATCATCGAAAGGTGCGGAACCCAGCACATGTGGCCTCAAATCAGAGGACACATATCACAAAGGGAATGGGAGTGAGGCAGGCAGGAGTAGCCTAAAAACAGAGGGCCCAAAGAATAAGAAAGGTGAGGAATCCAGCAGTTGGAACCTCCCAGCAGGTGGCCGAGAGCACAGAAGCTATGGGATGCAGGCAGGAGTGAACTAATAGCAGAGAGCCCACATCATGAAACTGTGAGCAACCCAGGCGTTGGTACCTCAGAGCAGAAGGCCCACATCCCAATGGGGAGGTGAACCTGGCTGGAGTGTCCTCGCACCACTGGGCGCACATCACAAAATGTGGGGAGACCAGCAGTTAGGGCCTGACGCCAGAGGGCCCTCATCACCGAGGGGAGGAGGCTCCCAGCAGGCTCCAAGTGCCACCAGAGGGCTCATGTCCACAAGGCGAGGTGAGCAAGCCAGGCAGGACTGACCTCACAGCAGACGGCCCACCTCACAGATGGGTGAGGAACCCAGCCAGGATCAGACTCTCAACAGAGGGCCCACATCACCAAGGGGATGTGAACCAGGCAGGAGTCTCCTAAGACCATTGGTCCCACATCATCGAAAGGTGAGGAACCCAGCACATGTGGCCTCAGACCAGACGACACACATCACGAAGGGGCTGGGAGTGAGGCAGGCAGGAGGATCCTCACAACAGAAGACCCAAAAAATTAAAAAAGTGAGGAATCCAGCAGTTGGAACCTCCCAACAGGTGGCCAAGAGCACAGAGGCTATGGGATCCAGGCCTCTGTGAACTAACACCAGAGAGCCCACATCATGAAAATGTGAACAACCCAGCCGTTGGGACTTCAGAGCAGAAGGCCCACATCCCCATCGAGATGGGATCCTAAGAGGAGTGCCCAAGCATCATTGGGCTCACTAAGAAAAGTTGGTGAGCCCAGCAGTTAGGGCCTGACGCAAGAGGGCCCTCATCACCGAGGGGAGGAGATCCTCAGCACGCTCCTACTGCCACCACATGGCTGACTTCACCAAGGCAATGTGTGCCAGCCATGCAGGAGTGACCTATCAGCAGTGACCTCCCTCACAGAAGGGTGAGGAACACAGCCAGGAACAGACTCTCACCAGGGGGTCCACATAACCACGTAGATGAGAACCAGGCAGGAGTGTCCTCACACTAGTGGGGCCACATCATCGAAAGGTGAGGAACCCAGCAAAGGTGGCCACAAACCAGAGGACCCACATCACCAAGGGGTTGAGAGTGAGGTAGGTGTCTGGACGGGCATATTTAACACTCATTTCCCACCAGGAAGAGGAATTAACCAAAGGCTCAGCGTGCCCTGCCAGAAGCAGATTAGGGCCTGAAGCAGTCTTGCGGGTTTGCGGCCAGCTCACAAGAAAGCGAGTTGAAGAAAGGAGCTCAGGGGCCCTGTAATTCACAAACCTGCAGAGTTATAAATGACAGATAACGTCCAAAAATATATTGAAGTAAGGCTGCCAAGAGGACTTGAAAGCGGGGCAGAATTTCAGGAAACCGATTTCAGGAGGTAGACTGGATTTGCATTTAAAGCATAGGAAAAGAGGCAGAACATCGACAATGATGCACTTGGCAAAAAAAAGGGCGTATGAGTTTGTTCCTGAATATATTCAGGAAAAAACACATACGCCCTTTTTGGCAAACCAAGCAAGCTTGCAATGGAAATCCGAACTACTATGAAGTGTCACTTCCCCCCGGTCTAAAGGGCCATCTGAAAAAAGTGTAAAATCCAGAAAGGCAAGACAGGCCATGGGGAAAAAGGAGCCTTGTTATGCTGATGGGCGGGATGTAAATTGCCAACAGCCACTCTGGAGAAGTGTATGGTGTTTCCTGATACATCTGAAAAACAAAGCAACAGAGTCTAGGGCATTTCCACTTATGGTCCTATAGCTTAGGGAAATTAAAATCAAAAAGACACAGCCACCCCAAAATTTGGGACGGCTCTGTTTACAAGAACCTCGTTTACGGTCCAAGTTCAATATCACAGAGAGCAAAAACTGGATAAAGAAGTTGTGGTACTTATGTACAATGCAATATCACTCAGCAATGAAATCTGTGTCACCAGGCCTGTACCAGCATAATGAGTGGATTGAGGCACGGTGATTCTAAGTGAAATAAGTAACACAGAAAAAGAAACATCATAAGGTATCACTAATGCACGGAATGTAAACTTGGCTACACATGAACTGAATTACAAAACAGAACAGGGTCTCAAGTTTAGAAAACCAACTTATGCTTGCTTAAGGGGAAAGGTGAGTTGGGGTGCTGCATAAAACCAGAGTTTGAAATTAGCACAGATACCGTTCCATAAGCCAAATATGTAATAGACAAGACCTACCCCTTGTTCATCGAAATGGACTCAACAATGAGGTATCACCTCACACCTGTTAGAATGGGCATCATCTGAAAATCTACAAACAACAAATGCTGGAAAGGGTGTGGAGAAAAGGAAGCCTCTTCCACTATTGTTGGGAATATAAATTGATACAGTCACTATGGAGAACAATATGGAGTTTCTTAAGAAACTAATAATAGAATTACCATATGATACAGCAATCCCAGTACTGGACATATACCCAGACAAAACCATAAATCAAAAAGAGACATTCACCGTAATGTTCATTGCATCACTATTTACAATATCGAGGTAATGGAAGCAACCTAAATGCCCACAGACAGACGAATGCATAAAGATGTGGTACATATATAAAATGGAATATTACTAAGCCATGAAAGGAATGAAATTGGGTCATTTGTAGAGACGTCGATGGATCTAGAGACTGTCATACAGAGTGAAGTAAGTCAGAAAGAGAAAAACAAATCTTGTATATTCATGCATATATGTGGAACCTAGAAAAACTGTACAGATTAACCGTTTTGCAAGGCATAAATAGAGCAACAGATGTAGACAACAATCGTATGGACAACAAGGGGGGAAAGCTCTTGGGGGTGGTGGTGGTGGGAGGAGTTGAGAGATTGGGATTGGCATGTAAACATTTATATGTATAAAATAGATAACCAATAAGAACCTGCTGTATAAAAATATAAAATAAAATTAAAAAGAAATAAAATTTAAAAAATAAAACAGAAAAAACAATTATTCCCTTCACATACATGTATTTATATGAATAAATTATTTCCATGCTTATATCTGTAAATACAAAAAAGAGGAATAAAATCTACCTTGAACCAAAAACAAAAAAGAGAAAAAAAAAACAGAACCCACCAGTTACTCAGAGGAAAACCGTATCAGGGCACTTGCTCCAGTTGTAAACAATTCTGAAGTTGGTCAGTGGTGGGGAATCGTCTCCCATTCAGCCAGCAGCCCCCACACAACAAGCGTCCTCATTGCAAAGCTGGGGCACCGTGCCGAGGCATCTGTGAGTAAACGTGAGCTGAGCCCCAGGCCAGTTGCTGCTGAACTGTTCCCACCCTTCCCAGGTAAAACACCTGAATATATACAAGGACTTGAAAGCCTAGAGGAAGGGCCATGGAGCCACACGAGTGACAGCATGCCAGCTGACTTGGTGCCTGCAGGCCAGCCAGGATGGTCCTGGCCCTGGGTGCTCTTCTGGAAGATTTCCATTTCCCTGCCTGAGATACCCGTCCTGTCCCTGCCCCCACTGCTTTTTTCCTTCCTCACCTCTGCCCAGGGAGCAATTCCAGCAGCAGGTATGGGTGACACATCCTCTTCTTTAGCAGGTGGCAGCCTGGCAACTGCTGCAGAAAGTCCAGCAGAGCCCCACTCACACTGGGCCACCCACAAAGCCGTGGCCTCTCACTCCCTCCCACCAGCCCAGCCCCGAGACTGCTGACAGGGCAGAGAAAATGGCGTCAGACACAGCTGCAGGGGCTCTTGCTGCCTGGAGTGGTATTTATATTGATCTCAACCCAGGCACACCTGGGGAGGGCTGGCCGGCACCGTAAGGCTGCCCAGGTCAGCCAATCGTCACCCCTCAGGGGCTCACAGTTGCAGAAAATGGAACTTGCTGAACCGGCCAGGTCCAAGGAACAGGTGTGGGCTCCTGAGAGTCAGGATAGACAAGGGGCTGCAGCTTTGGCTTGTTTTCTAATCATTTTATCTGGCCCATGAGTGGGAGACAACTTCAAGAAAACCCTCTCCTAATGAGAGGAACCCAGGAGTCAGGGAGAGGAGGGGTGGGTGGTGGTTGGAGACAGAGGCCTGGTGCCCCGGGTGCAGTGGAAGTCTCTGGAAGACCAGGTGGAGGGAGGCCACACAGAGTGATGCCCAGGGTCACAGACCTGTCGGAGCTGCTGTTTGTTAGTTCAAGTCCTGCTCTGAGGTGCTCTGTGTCAGCTCTGAGCGACAGGTGAGCTGGGGGTGCTCTTCAATGAGGGCTATGTGCACGGTTCCTGTGTGCCCAGCCCTGCCACGGTACCTGCAAGGGTAGCTCTGTATCCTGGGAGGGGCCTGACCACGAGAGCCCCGTGGGCTGGCTTGGGGGTGGGGTACCTGCCCAGGAGAGCTCCATATCCTGGGATTGACCTGACCACGAGAGCTCCATGGGCTGCTGGGGACCTGGTAAAGGATGTCAGGACAGTCAGTGAAGCCACCGAGGATATACCTCCAGTTGCTCCTAATTCCTACACCCTGCTGGTCATTCTACCAACCACCAGGACATGGTATTCTGTATTAGTCTTCAATGATGCCTTCTTTTGTATTCCATTAGTCCCAGAGTCACAAGAAATTTTGGCTTGTGAGTGGCAGGACTCAACATACAACTAAAACAATACTTCCGGGCCGTCTTGCCCCAAGGGTTCAAAAATTCCCACACCATCTTTGGGGAAAGCTTAGCTAAAGACCGAAAAGTTCTACCTCTGGAAAAGGAAACCCTCCTTCAATATGCAGACGACATTCTGATCGCCAGCCCTACTAAGGAGGCCTCTGAACTACCAAGCCAATAAAGGATAGAAGTTGTCCAAGAAAAAGCTCAAATATCACAGACTGCGGTGACCTGCCTGGGCTTCATTCTCACACAAGGTCGGAGAAGCCCATCCCAGGAAAGGGAAGAAACCATTTGCAGCCTTACCCCTTTCTAAAACGAGAAGACAGCTTAGGGGTTCCTGGGGAGGCCAGGGTTTGCTGCTTCTGGATCCCTAACTACAGTCTACTAGCTGGGCCTCTATATGAAACACTGAAAGGAAAAGATGATGATCCTTTTGAACAGAATCCAGAAGTGGCCTTTCAAGAATGGAAAGAGCAGTCAATTCAGACCCTTGCCCTGGAACTCCCTAATTGAGCTAAACCCTTTGACCTTTCCATTCCCGGTGAAAGGTGAATCGCCATTGGAGAATTAGTGCAAAAACTGGGACCACTTGAAATGGAACAACGCAAGAATGCCATCCAGGTAGGATAAACTACAGTCACCAAGGGGCTTGGCCCACTGCCACATCTGGCCAAGATACTGGCGGTATCTAAAAACCTGGAAATCAGCAGCCCAAAAGGCCACCTCCCTCCTAAGGGAAAAGGACCCCACGTGGTGATACTAATCACCAACCATGCCCTGAAGTTGCAGGGTTCGCTCCGTGGGCACACCAACCTCGAGTGAGGAGGCCCTCCAACTCCAACATCCAGAGAGATAACCGGGGGCAGCAGGGCACCATGACGACTCGTGTGAACATCACTTGACCTGGAGTTTCTCTCATAAAACAACAATAGTGTGTCCCGAAGGAGTAGACTACTGCTTGCAGGACTTACTGCACCCGGAGGGGAGCTAATAATCTTGGCGGGGGAACCGTATATCACACTGTCACCATAGAAAAGCCTACAGACACCGTGATGATGGTGGCCAATAAGACCGGCTGGACTCCTGTTTACTTCAAAAGGCTGTTGACTCAGTGGCCATCATGGTCCTTGATCACCACTGACCCTGGACTGTCTGGGAGTTGAGCGGGCAGGGCTCTGACACCTGGTGCTGTTTTTACGTTAATTCAGGGACCTAATTGAAGAAAGAGCAGACTACTGGTCAGAGCATCTAGGCTGGCAGAAACGGTCAGCCTAAGGTGGCCGAACAAATGTGGGGCGGGGTGAAACCGGCCCCCACAGCGTCTCTGCACATCTCTTTCCTGGACCCTTAAAGGTCATTAGAATCTATAACACTTCCAATGCTGGTGCTCAGGCGGACGAGCAGGGAGGCAGGGGTCCTGGGGCCAATCAACGTCACCTGGAGGCTGCTGGGGAGAAGTTCTGACCCTCGTCCCCTGGTATGAGGGCTCCCAACTCAGCACTCAGCAGTTACAGAAGAAGGGTCTGCACCCTCAGCACTCCAAGAATGAGGAATGGGACAAAAGGCAGAGGAGGGGTTTGTCCCCAGCAAAGCCCATTAAAAATCCCTGGGAGATAAAAATAGAATCTGGGCAATAAAGTCAAGTCTGACCTTTTTTATCCTTTGTGCTTTGTCTAATTTCACGTGCTCCTAGGGTCCCGCATACAGAGGTTCCACACCCGGCACTTCAGACCAGATTTCCTAGTGCAGAATGGCTGGGTCGACACCTCAGCTCCTGGGGCCCAGTGCAGACTCCGAGATATAGAGCCTGAGCTGCAGCCAACCCGGCCCTCGAGAGCTCCGCCCCCTCCCTCCCACTGACTCTGACAGGATCTCTACACAGCAGCCCAGCCCACAGCCCACGGGGTAGTGCATGCTCTCACCTCTCCATTCTCTGATCAAAATATAAAGTTTCCTTTGCTTGTGAACCAAACTCAGTCTCGATCTGTTGGCCCCAATGACACTGGGCAGGGGGACACTTGTTGGGGTCCACTCTGGAGGATCAGTAACAGAAATTGAGACTACTGTAACTTCAATGAACAGATGTGTGAGCCAAACTGTAGTTAACATAGAACAGTTTATAAGGCTCGGGTAAAATAAGATGTTTCTAACACTTCCATTTGATATTTCCATCACTTTATTATAAGCAAGTTCAGTGAAAAGGTTTGTCTTATTTGTCAGGTCAATATTAGAGAAATGAAGTGATTTCTTTCCAAGGATGTACATCTAATAATCTTGGTTAAAGCTTCAATCTTGTTTTAAATGCTTTTCCATTGAAAATGATACCTCTCTTTCAGCTCCCCCATTTCTGAGAAGTATAAAATCTTATAATTTATTATTACCAAAGGGGAAAGGTGGGAGGAGGGATAAATTAACAGTTTGGAATTAAAACATACACACTGCTATGTATAAAATAGATCATCAACAAGGAACTACTGTATAGCACAGGGAACTACACTCAATATTTTGCAATAACCTATAAGGGGAAATAATCGGAAAAAGAATAGATATTTTTATTGACATCATCTATCAATGACAGTTAAAGTGTAACCTAAGGGAAGCCGGTGGTGAGTGCTTCTGACCCTGAAGACTTCAATCATCTAAAGTTTGGACTCTGCCTACTTCCCAAGGCCCTTAATGAACATATGTGTAGCCGTAGCTTAAAAATTTCCCCAGTTTGGGTTTCGGGGAGACACTGATTTTGAAAAAGCCCTGGTGTTCTCCTTACATGAATGGGACCCTTCCTACTGCTAAAACATGTCTGTCACACCCAGAGGATGGTATACCGTCTGATCGGGAAGAATTTGGAAAAGGCATCTCATCTCCTCATCTCCTGGTGCTCGGGTTCACCCCTCCAGCGTCTTTACTAACAGTCTCCCCACTTGGAGATGTCAGCACTGTCAACATCCTGTTGCGTACAGTTTGGAATTTGCCCAGAGGATGAAGCGGAAGGATGAGGAACAATGAGAGACAAGTCCTAGGTGTTCAGACAGGCACATGTCACTCTAATTTCCAATCAGGAAGACGAATTGACCAAAGGCTAGGGTTGCCCATGGAAACAGTATAGGGCTTGAGGAAATCCCACTGCTTTGTGGCCAGTTCCCATAAACACAAGTTGAACAATGGAACTCAGGGGCAGTAAAATTCACGAAACTGCAGAGTTGAAAATATCTATCACTGAAAAATGTCTTGAGGAAAGTCAAAGAAAAGGATTGGTAAGCAAGGGAGAATGGCAGGAAAGGGATTTGAGGAGGTAGAAAGGACTCGCCATTAAGCACAAGAAAAGGGGCTGAACATTGCCAACATTGCAGTTGGCCAAAAAGGCTGTATGCGTTTTTTTCTGTATATATTCAAGAAAAGGGCATACACTTTTTTAGCCAACCAAACAGGTGGGCACTGGAAATCAATACTACAAAAGATATCACTTCGCATCAGTCAGAAAAGCCATCCTCATAAAGTGTAAACACCAGAAATGCAGGACAGGGCAAGGAGAAGAGGGAGCCCTGTGAGGCTTATAGTGGAAATGTATATTGCCAACGGCCATTCTGGAGAAGTGTATTGTGTTTACTAAAGCATCTAAAAAATGAGCTACAGAGCATAGGGCACTTGCACTCATGGGCGTATATCTTGGGAAAAACAAAAATCGAGAGGACACAGGCACCCCAATGTTTACTGCCTCTCTGTTTAAAAGATCCTCGACTAGGATATAACTTAAATGTCTCTGGAGGGAAAAAATGGATAGAGATGTGGTACTTATGTAGAGTGGAATATTACTCAGCCTGGAAATCAATGAAATATGGCCAGTTGTAACAACTCCGGAGGAGTTACGTATGATCATTCTAAGTGACATAATTCAAAAAGAAAAAGACACATATCATAAGATATCACTTAAAGGTGGAATCCAAAATGGCTACACATGAAATAAATTACAAAACAAAAACATAGTCAAATATGTAGAAAACACGCATAAGGCTGCTAAACGGGAAAGGTGGGGAGGGGTGAGGCATCATCCAGGAGGTTGAAATTAGCAAAGATACCATTCCAAATACCAAACTGATAATCAACAAGGCCTACACGGTAGCTAAAAGAACTGCACTCAGCACACTCAAGTCACCGGAAAAGAATATCTATGACTGGTAAGAATCTGAAAAAGAATTTATTGATGTCTCTCTGTACGTGAATCAAGTGGATGTACAGCAGCAAGAAACAGAGCTTTGAAAATCAGTTGTAACCAATATAGTAATAAATTGAAAAAAATAAATGACAGAGAGACAGAGAAAACCTCTTACAACTTTTCCTCAGGGACGGTGATGCAACATGGATTGAACACATCTAGACCCACAGCAGGATGAGACATAAGGCTGGAAACTGTTCGCGCTAAGAGAAATGTGAGGTTGGGTGAGGAAATGCACACCCTTTAAAGTAATACTACCTGGTACCCATTCAATGGGTCCCAAATCTGCAGGTTCAAGGAATCTTCCTACAGCTAAAACATGCATGGAAAACATGCATGGAAAACACCATGTGATCGGGAGATGTGTCTAAAATGCACCTCATTTATCCTCTCCTGGTGCTCCTGTTCATCATTCCAGCCACGTTACTTAGAATCTCCCCACTTAGAGAATCAGCACATTTAAACGTCTGTTTCACACATTTTGCAAATTGTGAGGAGGATGAACGGGAAGGGGGGAACCAATGAGAGAATAGTTGTAGGGGTTTGGACGGGCACATGTCACTCTAATTTCCCATTAAGAGTAAGAATTAAAAAAAGGCTCAGCCCACCTCGCCGGAGCCAAAATAGGGCCTGAAGCAATCCTGCGGCTTTGAGGCCAGCTCACAAAAGAGCAACTTAAAAAATGGAGCTCAGGGTCACTGCAATTCACAAACCTGCAGAGTTATAAATGAAAACTAACGTCCAAAAATATGTTGAGGTAAGGCAAAGAAGAGGATCTGAATGCAAGACAGAATTGCAAGAAACAGATTTCAAGAGATAGATTGGACTCGTCCTTAAAGTACATGAAAAGCGGCAGAATTTCGACAATGATGTAGTTGGCCCAAAAGGGAGTATGCGTTTTTTCCTGAATATATCCAGGAAAAAACGCATACGCACTTTATGGGCAACCAAGCAAGCAAGCAATGCAAATGTGCACAACAAAGAAGTCTCATTTCCCACCGGTCAAAAGGGCCATCCGAAAAAATTGTAAAAACCAGAAATGCAGGACAGGCCATGGAGAACAGGGAGCCTTTATACGCTGATGGACAGTGTGTGAACTGCCGAGAGCCACTCTGGAGAAGTGTATGGTGGTTCCTAAATCATCTAAAAAACAGAGCTACAGAGCATAGGGCACTTCCAATCATGGAAGTATATCTAGGGAAGTCTAAAAATCAACAAGACACAAGCACACCACAGTTTAGGGCTACTCTGTTTACAAGAACCTCAACTTCAGTACACCTTAAATATCCCAGGAAAGAGAACAATGGATAAAGAAAATGTGGTACTTATGTACAATGGAATATCTCTTCACCATGAAATCAATGTAATAAGGCTAGTAGAAGGATAAAGAGTGGATTTAGGTCCGATAATACTACTTGAAATAAGTCAAACAGAAAAAGAAACATATCATAAGATATCACTTATAGAGGGAGGATAAATATGGCTGCACAAAAAATGAATTACAAAACAGAACAGTGTCTCACATTTAGAAAACACACTTATGTCAGCTTAAGGGGAAAGGAGAGGTGGGGTGATGCATAAAACCAGAGTTTGAAATTAGCACAGATACCGTTCAATAAACCAAATAGGTATTAGACAAGATCTACACCTTGCTCAATGAACTGGCCTCAACACACCCTATACACCGCAGAGAAATATATCTGAGTAATAAGAATCTTAAAACCCATGTATTGATATATCTCCATAAGGGAATCAAGTGTGTGCAGAGCGGCACAAACACAGCAGTGAAAATGAGCTAAACCCCATTATAGAAATAAATTTTAAAACCAAAACGCAGAAACAATGAAAGAGAGAAAAATTCTTACAAAATTCGCTCAGGGGCTGTGATGCAACCTGTAATGACCACATATAAACCCACAGCTGGATAAGACATAAGGCTGGACACTTGGGGCTGAGAGCATTGGTGAGCTTTGGTGAGCAACTGCCGAAAGTTTAATGCAATACTTCATACTACTCATTCCAAGGGTCCCAACACTCCAGGTTGAAGGGAATCTTCCTACAGCTAAACCATGCATGGGGAATCCAGCAGATGGTATACCATATGATCGGGAAAGGTTTCTAAAACGCACCTCATTTTCCTCTCCTGGGGCTCCGGATCAACATTCCAGCCACTTTACTAACAACATCTCCACATGGAGAGTCAATGCCTTTAAGTTCCGGTATCGCACAGTCTGCAGTTAGTGCGGAGGATGAATGGGAATAGGGGGAACCAGTGAGAAAATAGCTGTAGCGGTTTCAATGGGCACATGTCACTCTAATTTCACATCAGGAAGAAGAATTAACCAAAGGCAGAGCAAGGCGCCCCAGAAGAAGGATAGGGCCTGAAGAAATCCTGTGGATATGAGGCAAGATCACAAAAATAAGAGCTGAAAAATGGAGCTAAGGGCCACTGCAATTCAAAAACCTGCAGAGTTATAAAGGCCAACTATTTGCCAAAAGTATATTGAGGTAAGGCTATGAAGAGGCACTGACAGCAAGGCAGAATTACAGGAAACCGATTTCAAGAGGTAGACAGGAACTGCATTGAAAACATATGAAAAGACTCAGAACGTCGACAATGATGCACTTGGCCAAAAAGGGCGTATGCGTTTCTTCCTGAATATATTCAGGAAGAAACGCATACGCCCTTTCTGGCCAACCAAGCAAGCTTGCAAAGGAAATCTGCACTACAATGAAGTCTCACTGCCCCCCGGTCAAAAGGGCCATCTGAAAAAAGTGTAAAATCCAGAACGGCAGGACAGGCCATGGAGAACTGGGAGCCTTTTTGTGCTTATGGGCAGGATGTAAATTGCCAACAGCCACTCTGGAGAAGTGTATGGTGTTTCCTGAAACATCTAAAAAACAAAGCAACAGAGCCTAGGGCACTTCCACTTATGGTCCTATAGCTTAGTGAAATTAAAATCAAAAAGACACAGCCACCCCAAAGTTTGGGACGGCTCTGTTTACAAGAACCTCGTTTACGGTACAAGTTCAATATCGTAGAAAGCAAAAAATGGATAAAGAAGTTGTGGTACATACGTAGAATGCAATATCATTCAGCAATGAAATCTATGTCATCAGGCCCGTAGCAGCATAATGAGTGGATTCAGGTACGATGATTCTAAGTGAAATAAGTCACACAGAAAAAGAAACATCATAAGATATCCCTAATACACGGAATGTAAACTTGGCTACCCAGGAAATGAATTACAAAACAGAACAGGGTCTCAAATGTAGAACCAACTTATGCTTGCTAAAGGGGAAAGGTGAGTTGGTGTGCTGCATAAAACAAGAGATTGAAATGAGCACAGATACCGTTCAATAAGCCAAATATGTAATAGACTAGAGCTACTCCTTGCTCAACGAAGTGGACTCAACACCACATATTAAACGCCTAAGAATATACCTGACTAGTAAGAATCTTAAAACCTATGGATTTATATGTCTCCGAAAGAGAATCAAGCGTGTTTACAGCGGCATAAACGCAGCAGTGATAGGATTGGTGAGGTTCGGTGAGCAAATGCAGACCCTTTGAAGTCATATTGCATGGTACCCATTCCATGGTTCTCAACTCTCCAGGTTTAAAGGATTCTTCCTTCAGCTAAAACATGCATGTGGAACCCAGAGGATGATCCACCGTGTGATCGGGAAACGTGTTCAAATGTGTCTCAGTTTTCATCCCCTGGTAATCGGGTGCAACATTCCAGACGCTTTACTAACACTCTCCCCCACTTGGAGAGTCAGTGCCTTTAAACTCCTGTTTGGCCCAGTTTGCAATTTCTGCGGAAAATGAACAGGAATAGGGAGAACCAATGAGAGACTAGCTGGAGGGTTCTGGACGGGCAAAATTAACTCTCATTTCCCACCAAGAAGAGGAATTATCCAAAGGCTCAGCGAGCCATGCCGGAACCACACTAGGGCCTGAAGCAATTCTGCGGTGTTGCGGCCAGCTCACAAGAAAGCGAGTTGAAGAAAGGAGCTCAGGGGAACTGTAACTCACACACCTGCAGAGTTCTAAATGACAGCTATCGTCCAAAAATATATTGAAGTAAGGCTGCCAAGAGGACTTGAAAGCGGGGCAGAATTGCAGGAAACCGATTTCAGGAGGTAGACTGGAATTGCATGTAAAGCATAGGAAAAGAGGCAGAACGTCCACAATGATGCACTTGGCCAAAAAGGGCGTCTGCGTTTTTTCCTGAATATACTCAGGAAAAAACGCATACGCCCTTTTTGGCCAAGCAAGCAAGCTTGCAAAGGAAATCTGCACTACAATGAAGTCTCACTGCCCCCCGGTCAGAAGGGCCATCTGAAAAAAGTGTAAAACACAGAAAGGCAGGACAGGCCATGGAGAACTGGGAGCCTAGTTAGGCTGATGGGCGGGATGTAAATTGCCAACAGCCACTCTGCAGAAGTGTATGGTGTTTCCTGAAACATCTAAAAAACAAAGCAACAGAGCCTAGGGTACTTCCACTTATGGTCCTATAGCTTAGGGAAATTAAAATCAAAAAGACACAGCCACCCCGAAGTTTGGGACGGCTCTGTTTACAGGAAGCTCTTTTACGGTACAAGTTCAATATCGCAGAAAGCGAAAAATGGATAAAGAAGTTGTGGTACTTACGTACAATGCAATATCACTCAGCAATGAAATGTATGTCATCAGGCCAGTAGCAGCATAATGAGTGGATTCAGGTACGATGATTCTAAGTGAAATAAGTCACACAGAAAAAGAAACATCATAAGATATCACTAATACACGGAATGTAAACTTGGCTACACAGGAACTGAATTACAAAACAGAATAGGATCTCAAATGTAGAAAACCAACTTATGCTTGCTTAAGGGGAAAGGTGAGTTGGGGTGCTGCATAAAACCAGAGATTGAAATTAGCACAGATACCTTTCCATAATACAAATATGTAATAGACAAGAGCTACTGCTTGCTCAACGAAGTGGACTCAACACCCCATATTAAACGCCTAAGAATATACCTGACTAGTAAGAATCTTAAAACCTATGGATTTATATGTCTCCGAAAGAGAATCAAGTGTGTGTACAGCGGCATAAACGCAGCAGTGATAGGATTGGTGAGGTTTGGTGAGCAAATGCAGACCCTTTGAAGTCATATTGCATGGTACCCATTCCATGGTTCTCAACTCTCCAGGTTTAAGGGATTCTTCCTTCAGCTAAAACATGCATGTGGAACCCAGAGTATGATCCACCGTGTGATCGGGAAACGTGTTCAAATGTGTCTCAGTTTTCGTCCCCTGGTACTCGGGTGCAACATTCCAGACGCTTTACTAACACTCTCCCCACTTGGAGAGTCAGTGCCTTTAACCTCCTGTTTGGCCCAGTTTGCAATTTCTGCAGAAAATGAACAGGAATAGGGAGAACCAATGAGAGACTAGCTGGAGGTGTCTGGATGGGCAAATTTAACTCTCATTTCCCACCAGGAAGAGGAATTAACCAAAGGCTCAGCGAGCCATGCCGGAACCACACTAGGGCCTGAAGCAATCCTGCGGTGTTGCGGCCAGCTCACAAGAAAGCGAGTTGAAGAAAGGAGCTCAGGGGCCCTGTAATTCACAAACCTGCAGAGTTATACATGACAGCTATCATCCAAAAATATATTGAATTAAGGCTGCCAAGAGGACTTGAAAGCGGGGCAGAATTGCAGGAAACCGATTTCAGGAGGTAGACTGGAATTGCATGTAAAGCATAGGAAAAGAGGCAGAACGTCCACAATGATGCACTTGGCCAAAAAGCGGGTATGCGTTTTTTCCTGAATATATTCAGGAAAAAACGCATATGCCCTTTTTTGCCACCCAAGCAAGCTTGCAAAGAAATCTGCACTACAATGAAGTCTCACTGCCCCCCGGTCAAAAGGGCCATCTGAAAAAAGTGTAAAATCCAGAAAGGCAAGACAGGCCATGGAGAACTGGGAGCCTTCTTATGCTGATGGGCGGGATGTAAATTGCCAACAGCCACTCTGCAGAAGTGTATGGTGTTTCCTGAAACATCTAAAAAACAAAGCAACAGAGCCTAGGGCACTTCCACTTATGGTCCTATAGCTTAGGGAAATTAAAATCAAAAAGACACAGCCACCCCAAAATTGGGGACGGCTCTGTTTACAGGAACCTCATTTACGGTACAAGTTCAATATCACAGAAAGCGAAAAATGGATAAAGAAGTTGTGGTACTAACGTACAATGCAATATCACTCAGAAATGAAATCTATATCATCAGGCCCATAGCAGGATAATGAGTGAATTCAGGTACGATGATTCTAAGTGAAATAAGTCACACAGAAAAAGAAACATCATAAGATATCACTAATACACGGAATGTAAACTTGGCTACACAGGAACTGAATTACAAAACAGAACAGGGTCTCAAATGTAGAAAACCAACTTATGCTTGCTTAAGGGGAAAGGTGAGTTGGGGTGCTGCATAAAACCAGAGATTGAAATTAACACAGATACCTTTCCATAAGACAAATATGTAATAGACAAGAGCTACTCCTTGCTCAACGAAGTGGACTCAACACCCCATATTAAACGCCTAAGAATATACCTGACTAGTAAGAATCTTAAAACCTATGGATTTATATGTCTCCGAAAGAGAATCAAGCGTGTGTACAGGGGCATAAAGGCAGCACTGAAAGTATTGGTGAGGTTCGGTGAGCAAATGAAGACCGTTTGAAGTCATATTGCATGGTACCCATTCCATGGCTCTCAACTCTCCAGGTTTAAGGGATTCTTCCTTCAGCTAAAACATGCATGTGGAACCCAGAGTATGATCCACCGTGTGATCGGGAAACGTGTTCAAATGTGTCTCAGTTTTCGTCCCCTGGTACTCGGGTGCAACATTCCAGACGCTTTACTAACACTCTCCCCACTTGGAGAGTCAGTGCCTTTAACCTCCTGGTTGGCCTAGTTTGCAATTTCTGCAGAAAATGAACAGGAATAGGGAGAACCAATGAGAGACTAGCTGGAGGTTTCTGGACGGGCAAATTTAACTCTCATTTCCCACCAGGAAGAGGAATTAACCAAAGGCTCAGCGAGCCATGCTGAAACCACACTAGGGCCTGAAGCAATCCTGCAGTGTTGCGGCCAGCTCACAAGAAAGCGAGTTGAAGAAAGAGCTAAGGGGCCCTGTAATTCACACACCTGCAGAGTTCTAAATGACAGCTATCATCCACAAATATATTGAAGTAAGGCTGCCAAGAGGACTTGAAAGCGGGGCAGAATTGCAGGAAACCGATTGCAGGAGGTAGACTGGAATTGCATGTAAAGCATAGGAAAAGAGGCAGAACGTCCACAATGATGCACTTGGCCAAAAAGGGCGTATGCGTTTTTTCCTGAATATATTCAGGAAAAAACGCATACGCCCTTTTTGGCCAACCAAGCAAGCTTGCAAAGGAAATCTGCACTACAATGAAGTCTCACTGCCCCCAGTCAAAAGGGCATTCTGAAAAAATTGTAAAATCTAGAAAGGCAGGACAGGCCATGGAGAACTGGGAGCCTTCTTATGCTGATGGGCGGGATGTAAATTGCCAACAGCCACTCTGGAGAAGTGTATGGTGTTTCCTGAAACATCTAAAAAACAAAGCAACAGAGCCTAGGGCACTTCCACTTATGGTCCTATAGATTAGGGAAATTAAAATCAAAAAGACACAGCCACCCCAAAATTTGGGACGGCTCTGTTTACAAGAACCTCATTTACGGTACAAGTTCAATATCGCAGAAAGCGAAAAATGGATAAAGAAGTTGTGGTACTTACGTACAATGAAATATCACTCAGCAATGAAATCTATGTCATCAGGCCAGTAGCAGCATAATGAGTGGATTCAGGTACGATGATTCTAAGTGAAATAAGTCACACAGAAAAAGAAACATCATAAGGTATCACTAATACACGGAATGTAAACTTGGCTACACAGGAACTGAATTACAAAACAGAATAGGGTCTCAAATGTAGAAAACCAACTTATGCTTGCTTAAGGGGAAAGGTGAGTTGGGGTGCTGCATAAAACCAGAGATTGAAATTAGCACAGATACCTTTCCATAAGACAAATATGTAATAGACAAGAGCTACTGCTTGCTCAACGAAGTAGACTCAACACCCCATATTAAACGCCTAAGAATATACCTGACTAGTAAGAATCTTAAAACCTATGGATTTATATGTCTCCGAAAGAGAATCAAGCGTGTGTACAGCGGCATAAACGCAGCAGTGATAGGATTGGTGAGGTTCGGTGAGCAAATGCAGACCCTTTGAAGTCATATTGCATGGTACCCATTCCATGGTTCTCAACTCTCCAGGTTTAAGGGATTCTTCTTTCAGCTAAAACATGCATGTGGAACCCAGAGTATGATCCACCGTGTGATCGGGAAACGTGTTCAAATGTGTCTCAGTTTTCGTCCCCTGGTACTCGGGTGCAACATTCCAGACGCTTTACTAACACTCTCCCCACTTGGAGAGTCAGTGCCTTTAACCTCCTGTTTGGCCCAGTTTGCAATTTCTGCGGAAAATGAACAGGAATAGGGAGAACCAATGAGAGACTAGCTGGAGGTGTCTGGACGGGCAAATTTAACTCTCATTTCCCACCAGGAAGAGGAATTAACCAAAGGCTCAGCGAGCCATGCCGGAACCACACTAGGGCCTGAAGCAATCCTGCGGTGTTGCGGCCAGCTCACAAGAAAGCGTGTTGAAGAAAGGAGCTCAGGGACACTGTAATTCACAAACCTGCAGAGTTATAAATGACAGGTATCATCCAAAATTATACTGAAGTAAGGCTGCGAAGAGGACTTGAAAACGGTGCAGAATTGCTGGAAACCGATTTCAGAAGGTACACGGGAGTCGCTCTTAAAGCATAGGAAAAGAGACAGAACTTGGAAAATAATGCACTTGGCAAAAGAGGGCATATGTGTTTTATCCAGAGCTCTCATAACCGAGGGGAGGAGATTCCCAGCAGGCTCCAACTGCCACCTGAAGGCTCACGTTGTCAAGGCAACGTGAGCAAGCCAGGCAGGAGTTACCTCACAGCAGAGGTCCCAGCTCACAGAAGGGTGAGAAAATCAGCCAACATCAGCCTCTCACCAGAGGGCCCACATCACCAAGGGGATGGGAACCAGGCACGAGTGTCTTCACACCAGTGGGGCCACATCATCGAAAGGTGAGGTACTCAGCACATGTGTCCTCAAACCAGAGGACCCACATCACCAAGGGCCTCGGAGTGAGGCAGGCAGGAGTAGCCTCACAACACTGGGCCCATAGAACAAAAAAGTGAGGAATCCAGCAGTTGGAACCTCCCAGCAGGCGGCCCAGAGCACCGAGGCTATGGGATCCAGGCCACAGTGAACTCACAGAAGAGGGCCCATGTCATGAAACTGAGCAACCCAGCCATTGGGACCTCAGAGCAGGAGGCCCACATCCCCATGGGGATATAAATCTGGTAGGAGTGTCCTCGCACCACTGAGAACGTATCAGAAAATTTTGGGAGACCAGCAGTTAGGGCCTGACGCCAGAGGACCCTCATCACCAAGGGAAGGAGGCTCCCAGCAGGCTCCAACTGCCACCAGAGGGCTGACATCGCCAAGGTGATGTGTGCCAACCAGGCACGAATGACCTCACAGCAGAGGGCCCACCTCAGAGAAGTGTGATGAACCCAGTCAGGATCACACTCGCACCAGAGGGCCCACATCACCAAATGGATTCGAACCAGGCAGGAGTGTCCTCACATGAGTAGGGCCACATCATCTAAAGCTGAGGAACCCAGAACATGTGGCTTCAAACCATAGGACACCCATCATCAATGGGCTGGGAGTGAGGCAGGCAGGAGGAGCCTCACAAAAGAGGGCCCAAAAATAAGAAAGGTGAGGAGTGACCTCACAGCAGAGGGCCCACCTCACAGAAGGGTGAGGAACACAGCCAGGATCAGACTCTCACCAGAGGGTCCACATCACCAAGGGGATGGGAACAAGGCAGGAGTGTCCCCAAACCAGTGGGACAACATCATCGAAAGGTGAGGATCCCAGCACATGTAGCCTCAAACCAGAGGAACCACATCACTAAGGGGTTCGGAACGAGGCTGGCAGGACCAGCCTCACAACACAGGGTCCATAGAATATAAAAGTTGAGGAATCCAGCAGTTGGAACCTCCCAGCAAGTGGCCCAGAGCACCGAGGCTATGAGATCCAGGCCGCAGTGAACTCACAACAGATGGCCCACATCATGAACCTGTGAGCAGCCCAGCCGTTGGGACCTCAGAACAGAAGGCCCACATCCCCATTGGGATGGGAACCTGGCAGGAGTGGCCTCGCACCACTTAGCACATATCAGAAAATGTTAGGAGCCCAGCAGTTAGGGCCTGACGCCAGGGGGCCCTCATAACTGAGGGGAGGAGACTCCCAGCAGGTTCCAACTGCCAACAGAGGGCCCACGTCTACAAGGAGGCATGCGTCAGCCAGGCAGTAGTGACCTCACAGCAGAGGGCCTATCTCACAGAAGGGTGAGGAACCGAGGCAGGATGAGACTCTCGCCAGAGGGCCCACAACACCAAGGGGATGGAAACCAGTCAGGACTGTCCTCCCACCAGTGGGGCCACATCATCGAAAGGTGAGGAACCCAGCACATGCGGCCTCATATCAGAGGACATACATCACAAAGGGGATGGGAGTGAGGCAGGTAGGAGTAGCCTAAATACAGAGGGCCCAAAGAATAAAAAAGGTGAGGAATCCAGCATTTGGAACCTCCCAGCAGGCGGCCGAGAGCACAGAAGCTATGGGATGCAGGCAGGAGTGAACTAACACCAGAGAGCCCACATCATGAAACTGTGAGCAACCCAGGCGTTGGGACCTCAGAGCAGAAAGCCCACATCCCCATGGGGATGGGAACCTGACAGGAGTGTCCTGGCATCACTGGGCTCACATCAGAAAACGTGGGGAGCCCAGCAGTTATGGCCTGATGCTAGAGGGCCGTCATCACCGAGGGCAGGAGGCTCCCAGCAGGTTCCATGTGCCAACAGAGGGCCCACGTCGCCAAGGTGATGTGTGCAAGTCAGGCAGGATTGACCTCACAGCAGAGGGCCTACCTCACAGAAGAGTGAGGAACCCAGCCAGGATAAGACTGTCACCAGAAGGCCCACATCACCAAGGGGATGGGAACCAGGCAGGAGTGTCCTCACACCAGTGGGGCCACATCATTGAAAGTTGCGGAACCCAGCACATGTGGCCTCAAACCAGAGGACCCACATCACGAAGGGGTTGCGAGTGAGGCAGGCAGGAGGAGCATCGCAACACAGGACCCATAGAATACAAAAGTTGAGGAATCGAGCAGTTGGAACCTCCCAGCAGGCGGCCCAGAGCACAGAGGCTATGGCATCCAGGCCAGAGTGAACTAACAGCAGAGAGCCCACATCATGAAACTGTGAACAACCCAGCCGTTGGGACTTCAGAGCAGAATACCCACATCCCAATGGGGATGTGAACCTGGATAGAGTGTCTTCGAACCACTGGGCGCACATCACAAAATGTGGGGAGCCCAGCAGTTAGGGCCTGACGCCAGAGGGCCCTCATCACCAAGGGGAGGAGGCTCCCAGCAGGCTCCAAGTGCCACCGAAGGCTCATGTCCACAAGGCGAGGTGAGCAAGCCAAGCAGGAGTGACCTCACAGCAGACGGCCCACCTCACAGAAGGGTGAGGAACCCAGCCAGGATCAGACTCTCAACAGAGGGCCCACATCACCAAGGGGATGTGAACCAGGCAGGAGTCTCCTAAGACCATTGGTCCCACATCATCGAAAGGTGAGGAACCCAGCACATGTGGCCTCAAACCAGACGACACACATCACGAAGGGGCTGGGAGTGAGGCAGGCAGGAGGATCCTCACAACAGAGGGCCTAAAAAATTAAAAAAGTGAGGAATCCAGCAGTTGGAACCTCCCAGCAGGCGGCCAAGAGCACAGAGGCTATGGGATCCAGGCCACAGTGAACTAACACCAGAGAGCCCACATCATGAAATTGTGATCAACCCAGCCGTTGGAACCTCAGAGCAGAAGGCCCACATCCCCATGGAGATGGGAACCTAAGAGGAGTGCCCGAGCATCACTGGGCTCACTAAGAAAAGTTGGGGAGCCCAGCAGTTAGGGCCTGACGTCAGAGGGCCCTCATCACAGAGGTGAGGAGGCTCCCAGCAGGGTCCAAGTGCCACCAGAGGGCTCATGTTAACAAGGCGAGGTGAGCAAGCCAGGCAAGAGTTACCTGATAGTAGAGGGCCCACCTCACAGATGGGTGAGGAACCCAGCCAGGATCAGACTCTCACCAGAGGGCCCACATCACAAAGGGGATGGGAACCAGTCAGGATTATCCTCACACCAGTGGGGCCTCATCATCTTAAGGTGAGGAACCCAGCACATGTGTCCTCAAACCAGAGGACCCACATCACCAAGGGCCTTGGAGTGAGGCAGGCAGGAGTAGCCTCACAACACAGGGCACATAATATAAAAAACGTGAGGATTCCAGCATTTAGACCTTCCAGCAGGCGGCTCAGAACACCGAGGCTATGGGATCCAGGCCGCAGTGAACTCACAGCAGAGGGCCCACATCATAAAACTGTGAGCAACCCAGGCGTTGGGACCTCAGCGCAGAAGGCCCACATCCCCATGGGAATGGGAACCTGGCTGGAGTGTCCTCGCACCACTGGGCGCACATCAGAAAATGTGGGGAGCCCACCATTTAGGGCCTGATGCCAGAGGGCCGTCATCACCGAGAGGAGGAGGCACCCTGCACGCTCCAACTGCCACCAGAGGGCTCACGTCTCCAAGGTGACGTGTGCCAGCCAGGCAGGAGTGACCTCACAGCAGAGGGCCTACCTCACAGAACGTTGAGGAACCCAGCCAGGATTAGACTCTCGCCAGAGGGCCCACCTCACCAAGGGGATGGGAACCAGGCAGGAGTGTCCTCACACGAGTGGGGCCACATCATCGAAAGGTGAGGAACGCAGCACATGTGGCCTCAAGCCATAGGACAGTCATCACCAAGGGGCTGGCAGTGAGGCAGGCAGGAGGAGCCTCACAACAGAGGGCACATAGAATAAAAAAGTTGAGGAATCCAGCAGTTGGAACCTCCCAGCAGGCGGCTCAGAGCACCGATGATAAGGGATCCTTGCCGGAGTGAACTCACAGCAGAGGGCCCACATCATGGTACTGTGAGCAAGCCAGCCGTTTTGACCTCAGAGCAGAAGGCCCATATCCCCATGGGGATGGGAACCTGGCAAGAGTGTCCTCACTCACTTGGCACACATCAGAAAATGTGGGGAGCCCAGCAGTTATGGCCTAAGGCAAGAGGGCCCTCATCACTGAGGGGAGGAGGATCCCAGCACACTCCAACTGCCACCAGAGGGCCCACGTCGCCAAGGTGACGTGTGCCAGACAGGCATGAATGACCTCACAGCAGAGGGGCCACCTCACAGACGGGTGGGGAACCCAGCCAGGATCAGACTCTCACCTGAGGGCCCACATCAGCAAGGGGATGGGAACCAGTCAGGACTGTCTTCCCTCCAGTGGGGCCACATCATCGAAAGGTGCGGAACCCAGCACATGTGGCCTCAAATCAGAGGACACATATCACAAAGGGAATGGGAGTGAGGCAGGCAGGAGTAGCCTAAAAACAGAGGGCCCAAAGAATAAGAAAGGTGAGGAATCCAGCAGTTGGAACCTCCCAGCAGGTGGCCGAGAGCACAGAAGCTATGGGATGCAGGCAGGAGTGAACTAATAGCAGAGAGCCCACATCATGAAACTGTGAGCAACCCAGGCGTTGGTACCTCAGAGCAGAAGGCCCACATCCCAATGGGGAGGTGAACCTGGCTGGAGTGTCCTCGCACCACTGGGCGCACATCACAAAATGTGGGGAGACCAGCAGTTAGGGCCTGACGCCAGAGGGCCCTCATCACCGAGGGGAGGAGGCTCCCAGCAGGCTCCAAGTGCCACCAGAGGGCTCATGTCCACAAGGCGAGGTGAGCAAGCCAGGCAGGACTGACCTCACAGCAGACGGCCCACCTCACAGATGGGTGAGGAACCCAGCCAGGATCAGACTCTCAACAGAGGGCCCACATCACCAAGGGGATGTGAACCAGGCAGGAGTCTCCTAAGACCATTGGTCCCACATCATCGAAAGGTGAGGAACCCAGCACATGTGGCCTCAGACCAGACGACACACATCACGAAGGGGCTGGGAGTGAGGCAGGCAGGAGGATCCTCACAACAGAAGACCCAAAAAATTAAAAAAGTGAGGAATCCAGCAGTTGGAACCTCCCAACAGGTGGCCAAGAGCACAGAGGCTATGGGATCCAGGCCTCTGTGAACTAACACCAGAGAGCCCACATCATGAAAATGTGAACAACCCAGCCGTTGGGACTTCAGAGCAGAAGGCCCACATCCCCATCGAGATGGGATCCTAAGAGGAGTGCCCAAGCATCATTGGGCTCACTAAGAAAAGTTGGTGAGCCCAGCAGTTAGGGCCTGACGCAAGAGGGCCCTCATCACCGAGGGGAGGAGATCCTCAGCACGCTCCTACTGCCACCACATGGCTGACTTCACCAAGGCAATGTGTGCCAGCCATGCAGGAGTGACCTATCAGCAGTGACCTCCCTCACAGAAGGGTGAGGAACACAGCCAGGAACAGACTCTCACCAGGGGGTCCACATAACCACGTAGATGAGAACCAGGCAGGAGTGTCCTCACACTAGTGGGGCCACATCATCGAAAGGTGAGGAACCCAGCAAAGGTGGCCACAAACCAGAGGACCCACATCACCAAGGGGTTGAGAGTGAGGTAGGTGTCTGGACGGGCATATTTAACACTCATTTCCCACCAGGAAGAGGAATTAACCAAAGGCTCAGCGTGCCCTGCCAGAAGCAGATTAGGGCCTGAAGCAGTCTTGCGGGTTTGCGGCCAGCTCACAAGAAAGCGAGTTGAAGAAAGGAGCTCAGGGGCCCTGTAATTCACAAACCTGCAGAGTTATAAATGACAGATAACGTCCAAAAATATATTGAAGTAAGGCTGCCAAGAGGACTTGAAAGCGGGGCAGAATTTCAGGAAACCGATTTCAGGAGGTAGACTGGATTTGCATTTAAAGCATAGGAAAAGAGGCAGAACATCGACAATGATGCACTTGGCAAAAAAAGGGCGTATGAGTTTGTTCCTGAATATATTCAGGAAAAAACACATACGCCCTTTTTGGCAAACCAAGCAAGCTTGCAATGGAAATCCGAACTACTATGAAGTGTCACTTCCCCCCGGTCTAAAGGGCCATCTGAAAAAAGTGTAAAATCCAGAAAGGCAAGACAGGCCATGGGGAAAAAGGAGCCTTGTTATGCTGATGGGCGGGATGTAAATTGCCAACAGCCACTCTGGAGAAGTGTATGGTGTTTCCTGATACATCTGAAAAACAAAGCAACAGAGTCTAGGGCATTTCCACTTATGGTCCTATAGCTTAGGGAAATTAAAATCAAAAAGACACAGCCACCCCAAAATTTGGGACGGCTCTGTTTACAAGAACCTCGTTTACGGTCCAAGTTCAATATCACAGAGAGCAAAAACTGGATAAAGAAGTTGTGGTACTTATGTACAATGCAATATCACTCAGCAATGAAATCTGTGTCACCAGGCCTGTACCAGCATAATGAGTGGATTGAGGCACGGTGATTCTAAGTGAAATAAGTAACACAGAAAAAGAAACATCATAAGGTATCACTAATGCACGGAATGTAAACTTGGCTACACATGAACTGAATTACAAAACAGAACAGGGTCTCAAGTTTAGAAAACCAACTTATGCTTGCTTAAGGGGAAAGGTGAGTTGGGGTGCTGCATAAAACCAGAGTTTGAAATTAGCACAGATACCGTTCCATAAGCCAAATATGTAATAGACAAGACCTACCCCTTGTTCATCGAAATGGACTCAACAATGAGGTATCACCTCACACCTGTTAGAATGGGCATCATCTGAAAATCTACAAACAACAAATGCTGGAAAGGGTGTGGAGAAAAGGAAGCCTCTTCCACTATTGTTGGGAATATAAATTGATACAGTCACTATGGAGAACAATATGGAGTTTCTTAAGAAACTAATAATAGAATTACCATATGATACAGCAATCCCAGTACTGGACATATACCCAGACAAAACCATAAATCAAAAAGAGACATTCACCGTAATGTTCATTGCATCACTATTTACAATATCGAGGTAATGGAAGCAACCTAAATGCCCACAGACAGACGAATGCATAAAGATGTGGTACATATATAAAATGGAATATTACTAAGCCATGAAAGGAATGAAATTGGGTCATTTGTAGAGACGTCGATGGATCTAGAGACTGTCATACAGAGTGAAGTAAGTCAGAAAGAGAAAAACAAATCTTGTATATTCATGCATATATGTGGAACCTAGAAAAACTGTACAGATTAACCGTTTTGCAAGGCATAAATAGAGCAACAGATGTAGACAACAATCGTATGGACAACAAGGGGGGAAAGCTCTTGGGGGTGGTGGTGGTGGGAGGAGTTGAGAGATTGGGATTGGCATGTAAACATTTATATGTATAAAATAGATAACCAATAAGAACCTGCTGTATAAAAATATAAAATAAAATTAAAAAGAAATAAAATTTAAAAAATAAAACAGAAAAAACAATTATTCCCTTCACATACATGTATTTATATGAATAAATTATTTCCATGCTTATATCTGTAAATACAAAAAAGAGGAATAAAATCTACCTTGAACCAAAAACAAAAAAGAGAAAAAAAAAACAGAACCCACCAGTTACTCAGAGGAAAACCGTATCAGGGCACTTGCTCCAGTTGTAAACAATTCTGAAGTTGGTCAGTGGTGGGGAATCGTCTCCCATTCAGCCAGCAGCCCCCACACAACAAGCGTCCTCATTGCAAAGCTGGGGCACCGTGCCGAGGCATCTGTGAGTAAACGTGAGCTGAGCCCCAGGCCAGTTGCTGCTGAACTGTTCCCACCCTTCCCAGGTAAAACACCTGAATATATACAAGGACTTGAAAGCCTAGAGGAAGGGCCATGGAGCCACACGAGTGACAGCATGCCAGCTGACTTGGTGCCTGCAGGCCAGCCAGGATGGTCCTGGCCCTGGGTGCTCTTCTGGAAGATTTCCATTTCCCTGCCTGAGATACCCGTCCTGTCCCTGCCCCCACTGCTTTTTTCCTTCCTCACCTCTGCCCAGGGAGCAATTCCAGCAGCAGGTATGGGTGACACATCCTCTTCTTTAGCAGGTGGCAGCCTGGCAACTGCTGCAGAAAGTCCAGCAGAGCCCCACTCACACTGGGCCACCCACAAAGCCGTGGCCTCTCACTCCCTCCCACCAGCCCAGCCCTGAGACTGCTGACAGGGCAGAGAAAATGGCGTCAGACACAGCTGCAGGGGCTCTTGCTGCCTGGAGTGGTATTTATATTGATCTCAACCCAGGCACACCTGGGGAGGGCTGGCCGGCACCGTAAGGCTGCCCAGGTCAGCCAATCCTCACCCCTCAGGGGCTCACAGTTGCAGAAAATGGAACTTGCTGAACCGGCCAGGTCCAAGGAACAGGTGTGGGCTCCTGAGAGTCAGGATAGACAAGGGGCTGCAGCTTTGGCTTGTTTTCTAATCATTTTATCTGGCCCATGAGTGGGAGACAACTTCAAGAAAACCCTCTCCTAATGAGAGGAACCCAGGAGTCAGGGAGAGGAGGGGTGGGTGGTGGTTGGAGACAGAGGCCTGGTGCCCCGGGTGCAGTGGAAGTCTCTGGAAGACCAGGTGGAGGGAGGCCACACAGAGTGATGCCCAGGGTCACAGACCTGTCGGAGCTGCTGTTTGTTAGTTCAAGTCCTGCTCTGAGGTGCTCTGTGTCAGCTCTGAGCGACAGGTGAGCTGGGGGTGCTCTTCAATGAGGGCTATGTGCACGGTTCCTGTGTGCCCAGCCCTGCCACGGTACCTGCAAGGGTAGCTCTGTATCCTGGGAGGGGCCTGACCACGAGAGCCCCGTGGGCTGGCTTGGGGGTGGGGTACCTGCCCAGGAGAGCTCCATATCCTGGGATTGGCCTGACCACGAGAGCTCCATGGGCTGCTGGGGACCTGGTAAAGGATGTCAGGACAGTCAGTGAAGCCACCGAGGATATACCTCCAGTTGCTCCTAATTCCTACACCCTGCTGGTCATTCTACCAACCACCAGGACATGGTATTCTGTATTAGTCTTCAATGATGCCTTCTTTTGTATTCCATTAGTCCCAGAGTCACAAGAAATTTTGGCTTGTGAGTGGCAGGACTCAACATACAACTAAAACAATACTTCCGGGCCGTCTTGCCCCAAGGGTTCAAAAATTCCCACACCATCTTTGGGGAAAGCTTAGCTAAAGACCGAAAAGTTCTACCTCTGGAAAAGGAAACCCTCCTTCAATATGCAGACGACATTCTGATCGCCAGCCCTACTAAGGAGGCCTCTGAACTACCAAGCCAATAAAGGATAGAAGTTGTCCAAGAAAAAGCTCAAATATCACAGACTGCGGTGACCTGCCTGGGCTTCATTCTCACACAAGGTCGGAGAAGCCCATCCCAGGAAAGGGAAGAAACCATTTGCAGCCTTACCCCTTTCTAAAACGAGAAGACAGCTTAGGGGTTCCTGGGGAGGCCAGGGTTTGCTGCTTCTGGATCCCTAACTACAGTCTACTAGCTGGGCCTCTATATGAAACACTGAAAGGAAAAGATGATGATCCTTTTGAACAGAATCCAGAAGTGGCCTTTCAAGAATGGAAAGAGCAGTCAATTCAGACCCTTGCCCTGGAACTCCCTAATTGAGCTAAACCCTTTGACCTTTCCATTCCCGGTGAAAGGTGAATCGCCATTGGAGAATTAGTGCAAAAACTGGGACCACTTGAAATGGAACAACGCAAGAATGCCATCCAGGTAGGATAAACTACAGTCACCAAGGGGCTTGGCCCACTGCCACATCTGGCCAAGATACTGGCGGTATCTAAAAACCTGGAAATCAGCAGCCCAAAAGGCCACCTCCCTCCTAAGGGAAAAGGACCCCACGTGGTGATCCTAATCACCAACCATGCCCTGAAGTTGCAGGGTTCGCTCCGTGGGCACACCAACCTCGAGTGAGGAGGCCCTCCAACTCCAACATCCAGAGAGATAACCGGGGGCAGCAGGGCACCATGACGACTCGTGTGAACATCACTTGACCTGGAGTTTCTCTCATAAAACAACAATAGTGTGTCCCGAAGGAGTAGACTACTGCTTGCAGGACTTACTGCACCCGGAGGGGAGCTAATAATCTTGGCGGGGGAACCGTATATCACACTGTCACCATAGAAAAGCCTACAGACACCGTGATGATGGTGGCCAATAAGACCGGCTGGACTCCTGTTTACTTCAAAAGGCTGTTGACTCAGTGGCCATCATGGTCCTTGATCACCACTGACCCTGGACTGTCTGGGAGTTGAGCGGGCAGGGCTCTGACACCTGGTGCTGTTTTTACGTTAATTCAGGGACCTAATTGAAGAAAGAGCAGACTACTGGTCAGAGCATCTAGGCTGGCAGAAACGGTCAGCCTAAGGTGGCCGAACAAATGTGGGGCGGGGTGAAACCGGCCCCCACAGCGTCTCTGCACATCTCTTTCCTGGACCCTTAAAGGTCATTAGAATCTATAACACTTCCAATGCTGGTGCTCAGGCGGACGAGCAGGGAGGCAGGGGTCCTGGGGCCAATCAACGTCACCTGGAGGCTGCTGGGGAGAAGTTCTGACCCTCGTCCCCTGGTATGAGGGCTCCCAACTCAGCACTCAGCAGTTACAGAAGAAGGGTCTGCACCCTCAGCACTCCAAGAATGAGGAATGGGACAAAAGGCAGAGGAGGGGTTTGTCCCCAGCAAAGCCCATTAAAAATCCCTGGGAGATAAAAATAGAATCTGGGCAATAAAGTCAAGTCTGACCTTTTTTGTCCTTTGTGCTTTGTCTAATTTCACGTGCTCCTAGGGTCCCGCATACAGAGGTTCCACACCCGGCACTTCAGACCAGATTTCCTAGTGCAGAATGGCTGGGTCGACACCTCAGCTCCTGGGGCCCAGTGCAGACTCCGAGATATAGAGCCTGAGCTGCAGCCAACCCAGCCCTCGAGAGCTCCGCCCCCTCCCTCCCACTGACTCTGACAGGATCTCTACACAGCAGCCCAGCCCACAGCCCACGGGGTAGTGCATGCTCTCACCTCTCCATTCTCTGATCAAAATATAAAGTTTCCTTTGCTTGTGAACCAAACTCAGTCTCGATCTGTTGGCCCCAATGACACTGGGCAGGGGGACACTTGTTGGGGTCCACTCTGGAGGATCAGTAACAGAAATTGAGACTACTGTAACTTCAATGAACAGATGTGTGAGCCAAACTGTAGTTAACATAGAACAGTTTATAAGGCTCGGGTAAAATAAGATGTTTCTAACACTTCCATTTGATATTTCCATCACTTTATTATAAGCAAGTTCAGTGAAAAGGTTTGTCTTATTTGTCAGGTCAATATTAGAGAAATGAAGTGATTTCTTTCCAAGGATGTACATCTAATAATCTTGGTTAAAGCTTCAATCTTGTTTTAAATGCTTTTCCATTGAAAATGATACCTCTCTTTCAGCTCCCCCATTTCTGAGAAGTATAAAATCTTATAATTTATTATTACCAAAGGGGAAAGGTGGGAGGAGGGATAAATTAACAGTTTGGAATTAAAACATACACACTGCTATGTATAAAATAGATCATCAACAAGGAACTACTGTATAGCACAGGGAACTACACTCAATATTTTGCAATAACCTATAAGGGGAAATAATCGGAAAAAGAATAGATATTTTTATTGACATCATCTATCAATGACAGTTAAAGTGTAACCTAAGGGAAGCCGGTGGTGAGTGCTTCTGACCCTGAAGACTTCAATCATCTAAAGTTTGGACTCTGCCTACTTCCCAAGGCCCTTAATGAACATATGTGTAGCCGTAGCTTAAAAATTTCCCCAGTTTGGGTTTCGGGGAGACACTGATTTTGAAAAAGCCCTGGTGTTCTCCTTACATGAATGGGACCCTTCCTACTGCTAAAACATGTCTGTCACACCCAGAGGATGGTATACCGTCTGATCGGGAAGAATTTGGAAAAGGCATCTCATCTCCTCATCTCCTGGTGCTCGGGTTCACCCCTCCAGCGTCTTTACTAACAGTCTCCCCACTTGGAGATGTCAGCACTGTCAACATCCTGTTGCGTACAGTTTGGAATTTGCCCAGAGGATGAAGCGGAAGGATGAGGAACAATGAGAGACAAGTCCTAGGTGTTCAGACAGGCACATGTCACTCTAATTTCCAATCAGGAAGACGAATTGACCAAAGGCTAGGGTTGCCCATGGAAACAGTATAGGGCTTGAGGAAATCCCACTGCTTTGTGGCCAGTTCCCATAAACACAAGTTGAACAATGGAACTCAGGGGCAGTAAAATTCACGAAACTGCAGAGTTGAAAATATCTATCACTGAAAAATGTCTTGAGGAAAGTCAAAGAAAAGGATTGGTAAGCAAGGGAGAATGGCAGGAAAGGGATTTGAGGAGGTAGAAAGGACTCGCCATTAAGCACAAGAAAAGGGGCTGAACATTGCCAACATTGCAGTTGGCCAAAAAGGCTGTATGCGTTTTTTTCTGTATATATTCAAGAAAAGGGCATACACTTTTTTAGCCAACCAAACAGGTGGGCACTGGAAATCAATACTACAAAAGATATCACTTCGCATCAGTCAGAAAAGCCATCCTCATAAAGTGTAAACACCAGAAATGCAGGACAGGGCAAGGAGAAGAGGGAGCCCTGTGAGGCTTATAGTGGAAATGTATATTGCCAACGGCCATTCTGGAGAAGTGTATTGTGTTTACTAAAGCATCTAAAAAATGAGCTACAGAGCATAGGGCACTTGCACTCATGGGCGTATATCTTGGGAAAAACAAAAATCGAGAGGACACAGGCACCCCAATGTTTACTGCCTCTCTGTTTAAAAGATCCTCGACTAGGATATAACTTAAATGTCTCTGGAGGGAAAAAATGGATAGAGATGTGGTACTTATGTAGAGTGGAATATTACTCAGCCTGGAAATCAATGAAATATGGCCAGTTGTAACAACTCCGGAGGAGTTACGTATGATCATTCTAAGTGACATAATTCAAAAAGAAAAAGACACATATCATAAGATATCACTTAAAGGTGGAATCCAAAATGGCTACACATGAAATAAATTACAAAACAAAAACATAGTCAAATATGTAGAAAACACGCATAAGGCTGCTAAACGGGAAAGGTGGGGAGGGGTGAGGCATCATCCAGGAGGTTGAAATTAGCAAAGATACCATTCCAAATACCAAACTGATAATCAACAAGGCCTACACGGTAGCTAAAAGAACTGCACTCAGCACACTCAAGTCACCGGAAAAGAATATCTATGACTGGTAAGAATCTGAAAAAGAATTTATTGATGTCTCTCTGTACGTGAATCAAGTGGATGTACAGCAGCAAGAAACAGAGCTTTGAAAATCAGTTGTAACCAATATAGTAATAAATTGAAAAAAATAAATGACAGAGAGACAGAGAAAACCTCTTACAACTTTTCCTCAGGGACGGTGATGCAACATGGATTGAACACATCTAGACCCACAGCAGGATGAGACATAAGGCTGGAAACTGTTCGCGCTAAGAGAAATGTGAGGTTGGGTGAGGAAATGCACACCCTTTAAAGTAATACTACCTGGTACCCATTCAATGGGTCCCAAATCTGCAGGTTCAAGGAATCTTCCTACAGCTAAAACATGCATGGAAAACATGCATGGAAAACACCATGTGATCGGGAGATGTGTCTAAAATGCACCTCATTTATCCTCTCCTGGTGCTCCTGTTCATCATTCCAGCCACGTTACTTAGAATCTCCCCACTTAGAGAATCAGCACATTTAAACGTCTGTTTCACACATTTTGCAAATTGTGAGGAGGATGAACGGGAAGGGGGGAACCAATGAGAGAATAGTTGTAGGGGTTTGGACGGGCACATGTCACTCTAATTTCCCATTAAGAGTAAGAATTAAAAAAAGGCTCAGCCCGCCTCGCCGGAGCCAAAATAGGGCCTGAAGCAATCCTGCGGCTTTGAGGCCAGCTCACAAAAGAGCAACTTAAAAAATGGAGCTCAGGGTCACTGCAATTCACAAACCTGCAGAGTTATAAATGAAAACTAACGTCCAAAAATATGTTGAGGTAAGGCAAAGAAGAGGATCTGAATGCAAGACAGAATTGCAAGAAACAGATTTCAAGAGATAGATTGGACTCGTCCTTAAAGTACATGAAAAGCGGCAGAATTTCGACAATGATGTAGTTGGCCCAAAAGGGAGTATGCGTTTTTTCCTGAATATATCCAGGAAAAAACGCATACGCACTTTATGGGCAACCAAGCAAGCAAGCAATGCAAATGTGCACAACAAAGAAGTCTCATTTCCCACCGGTCAAAAGGGCCATCCGAAAAAATTGTAAAAACCAGAAATGCAGGACAGGCCATGGAGAACAGGGAGCCTTTATACGCTGATGGACAGTGTGTGAACTGCCGAGAGCCACTCTGGAGAAGTGTATGGTGGTTCCTAAATCATCTAAAAAACAGAGCTACAGAGCATAGGGCACTTCCAATCATGGAAGTATATCTAGGGAAGTCTAAAAATCAACAAGACACAAGCACACCACAGTTTAGGGCTACTCTGTTTACAAGAACCTCAACTTCAGTACACCTTAAATATCCCAGGAAAGAGAACAATGGATAAAGAAAATGTGGTACTTATGTACAATGGAATATCTCTTCACCATGAAATCAATGTAATAAGGCTAGTAGAAGGATAAAGAGTGGATTTAGGTCCGATAATACTACTTGAAATAAGTCAAACAGAAAAAGAAACATATCATAAGATATCACTTATAGAGGGAGGATAAATATGGCTGCACAAAAAATGAATTACAAAACAGAACAGTGTCTCACATTTAGAAAACACACTTATGTCAGCTTAAGGGGAAAGGAGAGGTGGGGTGATGCATAAAACCAGAGTTTGAAATTAGCACAGATACCGTTCAATAAACCAAATAGGTATTAGACAAGATCTACACCTTGCTCAATGAACTGGCCTCAACACACCCTATACACCGCAGAGAAATATATCTGAGTAATAAGAATCTTAAAACCCATGTATTGATATATCTCCATAAGGGAATCAAGTGTGTGCAGAGCGGCACAAACACAGCAGTGAAAATGAGCTAAACCCCATTATAGAAATAAATTTTAAAACCAAAACGCAGAAACAATGAAAGAGAGAAAAATTCTTACAAAATTCGCTCAGGGGCTGTGATGCAACCTGTAATGACCACATATAAACCCACAGCTGGATAAGACATAAGGCTGGACACTTGGGGCTGAGAGCATTGGTGAGCTTTGGTGAGCAACTGCCGAAAGTTTAATGCAATACTTCATACTACTCATTCCAAGGGTCCCAACACTCCAGGTTGAAGGGAATCTTCCTACAGCTAAACCATGCATGGGGAATCCAGCAGATGGTATACCATATGATCGGGAAAGGTTTCTAAAACGCACCTCATTTTCCTCTCCTGGGGCTCCGGATCAACATTCCAGCCACTTTACTAACAACATCTCCACATGGAGAGTCAATGCCTTTAAGTTCCGGTATCGCACAGTCTGCAGTTAGTGCGGAGGATGAATGGGAATAGGGGGAACCAGTGAGAAAATAGCTGTAGCGGTTTCAATGGGCACATGTCACTCTAATTTCACATCAGGAAGAAGAATTAACCAAAGGCAGAGCAAGGCGCCCCAGAAGAAGGATAGGGCCTGAAGAAATCCTGTGGATATGAGGCAAGATCACAAAAATAAGAGCTGAAAAATGGAGCTAAGGGCCACTGCAATTCAAAAACCTGCAGAGTTATAAAGGCCAACTATTTGCCAAAAGTATATTGAGGTAAGGCTATGAAGAGGCACTGACAGCAAGGCAGAATTGCAGGAAACCGATTTCAAGAGGTAGACAGGAACTGCATTGAAAACATATGAAAAGACTCAGAACGTCGACAATGATGCACTTGGCCAAAAAGGGCGTATGCGTTTCTTCCTGAATATATTCAGGAAGAAACGCATACGCCCTTTCTGGCCAACCAAGCAAGCTTGCAAAGGAAATCTGCACTACAATGAAGTCTCACTGCCCCCCGGTCAAAAGGGCCATCTGAAAAAAGTGTAAAATCCAGAAAGGCAGGACAGGCCAAGGAGAACTGGGAGCCTTTTTGTGCTTATGGGCAGGATGTAAATTGCCAACAGCCACTCTGGAGAAGTGTATGGTGTTTCCTGAAACATCTAAAAAACAAAGCAACAGAGCCTAGGGCACTTCCACTTATGGTCCTATAGCTTAGTGAAATTAAAATCAAAAAGACACAGCCACCCCAAAGTTTGGGACGGCTCTGTTTACAAGAACCTCGTTTACGGTACAAGTTCAATATCGTAGAAAGCAAAAAATGGATAAAGAAGTTGTGGTACATACGTAGAATGCAATATCATTCAGCAATGAAATCTATGTCATCAGGCCCATAGCAGCATAATGAGTGGATTCAGGTACGATGATTCTAAGTGAAATAAGTCACACAGAAAAAGAAACATCATAAGATATCCCTAATACACGGAATGTAAACTTGGCTACCCAGGAAATGAATTACAAAACAGATCAGGGTCTCAAATGTAGAACCAACTTATGCTTGCTAAAGGGGAAAGGTGAGTTGGTGTGCTGCATAAAACAAGAGATTGAAATGAGCACAGATACCGTTCAATAAGCCAAATATGTAATAGACTAGAGCTACTCCTTGCTCAACGAAGTGGACTCAACACCACATATTAAACGCCTAAGAATATACCTGACTAGTAAGAATCTTAAAACCTATGGATTTATATGTCTCCGAAAGAGAATCAAGCGTGTTTACAGCGGCATAAACGCAGCAGTGATAGGATTGGTGAGGTTCGGTGAGCAAATGCAGACCCTTTGAAGTCATATTGCATGGTACCCATTCCATGGTTCTCAACTCTCCAGGTTTAAAGGATTCTTCCTTCAGCTAAAACATGCATGTGGAACCCAGAGTATGATCCACCGTGTGATCGGGAAACGTGTTCAAATGTGTCTCAGTTTTCATCCCCTGGTAATCGGGTGCAACATTCCAGACGCTTTACTAACACTCTCCCCCACTTGGAGAGTCAGTGCCTTTCACCTCCTGTTTGGCCCAGTTTGCAATTTCTGCGGAAAATGAACAGGAATAGGGAGAACCAATGAGAGACTAGCTGGAGGGTTCTGGACGGGCAAAATTAACTCTCATTTCCCACCAAGAAGAGGAATTATCCAAAGGCTCAGCGAGCCATGCCGGAACCACACTAGGGCCTGAAGCAATTCTGCGGTGTTGCGGCCAGCTCACAAGAAAGCGAGTTGAAGAAAGGAGCTCAGGGGAACTGTAATTCACACACCTGCAGAGTTCTAAATGACAGCTATCGTCCACAAATATATTGAAGTAAGGCTGCCAAGAGGACTTGAAAGCGGGGCAGAATTGCAGGAAACCGATTTCAGGAGGTAGACTGGAATTGCATGTAAAGCATAGGAAAAGAGGCAGAACGTCCACAATGATGCACTTGGCCAAAAAGGGCGTCTGCGTTTTTTCCTGAATATACTCAGGAAAAAACGCATACGCCCTTTTTGGCCAAGCAAGCAAGCTTGCAAAGGAAATCTGCACTACAATGAAGTCTCACTGCCCCCCGGTCAGAAGGGCCATCTGAAAAAAGTGTAAAACACAGAAAGGCAGGACAGGCCATGGAGAACTGGGAGCCTAGTTAGGCTGATGGGCGGGATGTAAATTGCCAACAGCCACTCTGCAGAAGTGTATGGTGTTTCCTGAAACATCTAAAAAACAAAGCAACAGAGCCTAGGGTACTTCCACTTATGGTCCTATAGCTTAGGGAAATTAAAATCAAAAAGACACAGCCACCCCAAAATTTGGGACGGCTCTGTTTACAAGAACCTCATTTACGGTACAAGTTCAATATCACAGAAAGCGAAAAATGGATAAAGAAGTTGTGGTACTAACGTACAATGCAATATCACTCAGCAATGAAATCTATATCATCAGGCACATAGAAGGATAATGAGTGAATTCAGGTACGATGATTCTAAGTGAAATAAGTCACACAGAAAAAGAAACATCATAAGATATCACTAATACACGGAATGTAAACTTGGCTACACAGGAACTGAATTACAAAACAGAATAGGGTCTCAAATGTAGAAAACCAACTTATGCTTGCTTAAGGGGAAAGGTGAGTTGGGGTGCTGCATAAAACCAGAGATTGAAATTAGCACAGATACCTTTCCATAAGCCAAATATGTAATAGACAAGAGCTACTGCTTGCTCAACGAAGTGGACTCAACACCCCATATTAAACGCCTAAGAATATACCTGACTAGTAAGAATCTTAAAACCTATGGATTTATATGTCTCCGAAAGAGAATCAAGCATGTGTACAGCGGCATAAACGCAGCAGTGATAGGATTGGTGAGGTTCGGTGAGCAAATGCAGACCCTTTGAAGTCATATTGCATGGTACCCATTCCATGGTTCTCAACTCTCCAGGTTTAAGGGATTCTTCCTTCAGCTAAAACATGCATGTGGAACCCAGAGTATGATCCACCGTGTGATCGGGAAACGTGTTCAAATGTGTCTCAGTTTTCGTCCCCTGGTACTCGGGTGCAACATTCCAGATGCTTTACTAACACTCTCCCCACTTGGAGAGTCAGCGCCTTTATACTCCTGTTTGGCCCAGTGTGCAATTTCTGCGGAAAATGAACAGGAATAGGGAGAACCAATGAGAGACTAGCTGGAGGTGTCTGGACGGGCAAATTTAACTCTCATTTCCCACCAGGAAGAGGAATTAACCAAAGGCTCAGCGAGCCATGCTGGAACCACACTAGGGCCTGAAGCAATCCTGTGGTGTTGCGGCCAGCTCACAAGAAAGCCAATTGAAAAAAGGAGCTCAGGGGCACTGTAATTCACAAACCTTCAGAGTTATAAATGACAGCTATCGTCCAAAAATATATTGAAGGAAGGCTGCCAAGAGGACTTGAAAGCGGGGAAGAATTGCAGGAAACCGATTTCAGGAGGTAGACTGGAATTGCATGTAAAGCATAGGAAAAGTGGCAGAACGTCCACAATGATGCACTTGGCCAAAAAGGGCGTATGCGTTTTTTCCTGAATATATTCAGGAAAAAACGCATACGCCCTTTTTGGCCAACCAAGCAAGCTTGCAAAGGAAATCTGCACTACAATGAAGTCTCACTGCCCCCCGGTCAAAAGGGCCATCTGAAAAACCTGTAAAATCCAGAAAGGCAGGACAGGCCATGGAGAACTGGGAGCCTTCTTATGCTGATGGGCGGGATGTAAATTGCCAACAGCCACTCTGGAGAAGTGTATGGTGTTTCCTTAAACATCTAAAAAACAAAGCAACAGAGCCTAGGGCACTTCCACTTATGGTCCTATAGATTAGGGAAATTAAAATCAAAAAGACACAGCCAACCCAGAGTTTGGGACGGCTCTGTTTACAAGAATCTCATTTACGGTACAAGTTCAATATTGCAGAAAGCGAAAAATGGATAAAGAAGTTGTGGTACTTACGTACAATGCAATACCACTCAGCAATGAAATCTATGTCATCAGGCCAGTAGCAGCATAATGAGTGGATTCAGGTACGATGATTCTAAGTGAAATATGTCACACAGAAAAAGAAACATCATAAGATATCACTAATACACGGAATGTAAACTTGGCTACACAGGAACTGAATTACAAAACAGAATAGGGTCTCAAATGTAGAAAACCAACTTATGCTTGCTTAAGGGGAAAGGTGAGTTGGGGTGCTGCATAAAACCAGAGATTGAAATTAACACAGATACCTTTCCATAAGCCAAATACGTAATAGACAAGAGCTACTGCTTGCTCAACGAAGTGGACTCAACACCCCATATTAAACGCCTAAGAATATACCTGCCTAGTAAGAATCTTAAAACCTATGGATTTATATGTCTCCAAAAGAGAATCCAGCGTGTGTACAGCGGCATAAACGCAGCAGTGATAGGATTGGTGAGGTTCGGTGAGCAAATGCAGACCCTTTGAAGTCATAATGCATGGTACCCATTCCATGCGTCTCAACTCTCCAGGTAAGGGATTCTTCCTTCAGCTAAAACATGCATGTGGAACCCAGAGTATGATCCACCGTTTGATCGGGAAACGTGTTCAAATGTGTCTCAGTTTTCGTCCCCTGGTACTTGGGTGCAACATTCCAGACGCTTTACTAACACTCTCCCCACTTGGAGAGTCAGTGCCTTTAACCTCCTGTTTGGCCCAGTTTGCAATTTCTGTGGAAAATTAACAGGAATAGGGAGAACCAATGACAGACTAGCTGGAGGTGTCTGGACGGGCAAATTTAACTCTCATTTCCCACCAGGAAGACGAATTAACCAAAGGCTCAGCGAGCCATGCCGAAACCACACTAGGGCCTGAAGCAATCCTGCGGTGTTGCGGCCAGCTCACAAGAAAGCGAGTTGAAGAAAGAAGCTCAGGGGCACTGTAATTCACAAACCTGCAGAGTTATAAATGACAGCTATCATCCAAAAATATATTGAAGTAAGGCTGCCAAGAGGACTTGAAAGCGGGGCAGAATTGCAGGAAACCGATTTCAGGAGGTAGACTGGAATTGCATGAAAAGCATAGGAAAAGAGGCAGAACGTCCACAATGATGCACTTGGCCAAAAAGGACGTATGCGTTTTTTCCTGAATATATTCAGGAAAAAACGCAAACGCCCTTTTTGGCCAACCAAGCAAGCTTGAAAAGGAAATCTGCACTACAATGAAGTCTCACTGCCGCCCGGTCAAAAGGGCCATCTGAAAAAAGTGTAAAATCCAGAAAGGCAGTACAGGCCATGGAGAACTGGGAGCCTTCTTATGCTGATGGGCGGGATGTAAATTGCCAACAGCCACTCTGGAGAAGTGTATGGTGTTTCCTGAAACATCTAAAAAACAAAGCAACAGAGCCTAGGGCACTTCCACTTATGGTCCTATAGATTAGGGAAATTAAAATCAAAAAGACACAGCCACCCCAGAGTTTGGGACGGCTCTGTTTACAAGAACCTCATTTACGGTACAAGTTCAATATTGCAGAAAGCGAAAAATGGATAAAGAAGTTGTGGTACTTACGTACAATGCAATACCACTCAGCAATGAAATCTATGTCATCAGGCCAGTAGCAGCATAATGAGTGGATTCAGGTACGATGATTCTAAGTGAAATATGTCACACAGAAAAAGAAACATCATAAGATATCACTAATACACGGAATGTAAACTTGGCTACACAGGAACTGAATTACAAAACAGAATAGGGTCTCAAATGTAGAAAACCAACTTATGCTTGCTTAAGGGGAAAGGTGAGTTGGGGTGCTGCATAAAACCAGAGATTGAAATTAACACAGATACCTTTCCATAAGCCAAATATGTAATAGACAAGAGCTACTGCTTGCTCAACGAAGTGGACTCAACACCCCATATTAAACGCCTAAGAATATACCTGACTAGTAAGAATCTTAAAACCTATGGATTTATATGTCTCCGAAAGAGAATCCAGCGTGTGTACAGCGGCATAAACGCAGCAGTGATAGGATTCGTGAGGTTCGGTGAGCAAATGCAAACCCTTTGAAGTCGTATTGCATGGTACCCATTCCATGGTTCTCAACTCTCCAGGTTTAAGGGATTCTTCCTTCAGCTAAAACATGCATGTGGAGCCCAGAGTATGATCCACCGTGTGATCGGGAAACGTGTTCAAATGTGTCTCAGTTTTCGTCCCCTGATACTCGGGTGCAACATTCCAGACGCTTTACTAAGACTCTCCCCACTTGGAGAGTCAGTGCCTTTAACCTCCTGTTTGGCCCAGTTTGCAATTTCTGCGGAAAATGAACAGGAATAGGGAGAACCAATGAGAGACTAGCTGGAGGTGTCTGGACGGGCAAAGTTAACTCTCGTTTCCCACCAGGAAGAGGAATTACCAAAGGCTCAGCGAGCCATGCCGGAACCACACTAGGCCCAGAAGCAATCCTGCGGTGTTGCGGCCAGCTCACAAGAAAGCGAGTTGAAGAAAGGAGCTCAGGGGCCCTGAAATTCACAAACCTGCAGAGTTATAAATGACAGCTATCGTCCAAAAATATATTGAAGTAAGGCTGCCAAGAGGACTTGAAAGCGGGGCAGAATTGCAGGAAACCGATTTCAGGAGGTAGACTGGAATTGCATGTAAAGCATAGGAAAAGAGGCAGAACGTCCACAATGATGCACTTGGCCAAAAAGGGCGTCTTCGTTTTTTCCTGAATATATTCAGGAAAAAACGCATACGCACTTTTTGGCCAACCAAGCAAGCTTGCAAAGGAAATCTGCACTACAATGAAGTCTCACTGCCCCCCGGTCAAAAGGGCCATCTGAAAAAAGTGTAAAATCCAGAAAGGCAGGACAGTCCATGGAGAACTGGGAGCCTTGTTATGCTGATGGGCGGGATGTAAATTGCCAACAGCCACTCTGTAGAAGTGTATGGTGTTTCCTGAAACATCTAAAAAACAAAGCATCAGAGCCTAGGGCACTTCCACTTATGGTCCTATAGCTTAGGGATATTAAAATCAAAAAGACACAGCCACCCCAAAGTTTGGGACGGCTCTGTTTACAAGAACCTCGTTTACGGTACAAGTTCAATATCACAGAAAGCGAAAAATGGATAAAGAAGTTGTGGTACTAACGTACAATGCAATATCACTCAGCAATTAAATCTATGTCATCAGGCCAGTAGCAGCATAATGAGTGGATTCAGGTACGATGATTCTAAGTGAAATAAGTCACACAGAAAAAGAAACATCATAAGATATCACTAATACACGGAATGTAAGCTTGGCTACACAGGAACTGAATTACAAAACAGAACAGGGTCTCATACGTAGAAAACCAACTTATGCTTGCTTAAGGGGAAAGGTGAGTTGGGGTGCTGCATAAAACCAGAGATTGAAATTAGCACAGATACCTTTCCATAAGCCAAATATGTAATAGACAAGAGCTACTGCTTGCTCAACGAAGTGGACTCAACACCCCATATTAAACGCCTAAGAATATACCTGACTAGTAAGAATCTTAAAACCTATGGATTTATATGTCTCCGAAAGAGAATCTAGCGTGTGTACAGCGGCATAAACGCAGCAGTGATAGGATTGGTGGTGTTCGGTGAGCAAATGCAGACCCTTTGAAGTCATATTGCATGGTACCCATTCCATGGTTCTCAACTCTCCATGTTTAAGGGATTCTTCCTTCAGCTAAAACATGCATGTGGAACCCAGAGTATGTTCCACCATGTGATGGGGAAACATGTTCAAATGTGTCTCAGTTTTCGTCCCCTGGTACTCGGGTGCAACATTCCAGACGCTTTACTAACACTCTCCCCACTTGGAGAGTCAGTGCCTTTAACGTCCTGTTTGGCCCAGTTTGCAATTTCTGCAGAAAATGAACAGGAATAGGGAGAACCAATGAGAGACTAGCTGGAGGTGTCTGGATGGGCAAATTTAACTCTCATTTCCCACCAGGAAGAGGAATTAACCAAAGGCTCAGCGAGCCATGCCGGAACCACACTAGGGACTGAAGCAATCCTGCGGTGTTGCGGCCAGCTCACAAGAATGCGAGTTGAAGAAAGGAGCTCAGGGGCCCTGTAATTCACAAACCTGCAGAGTTATACATGACAGCTATCGTCCAAAAATATATTGAAGTAAGCCTGCCAAGAGGACTTGAAAGCGGGGCAGAATTGCAGGAAACCGATTTCAGGAGGTAGACTGGAATTGCATGTAAAGCATAGGAAAAGAGGCAGAACGTCCACAATGATGCACTTGGCCAAAAAGGGCGTATGCGTTTTTTCCTGAATATATTCAGGAAAAAACGCATACGCCCTTTTTGGCCAACCAAGCAAGCTTGCAAAGGAAATCTGCACTACAATGAAGTCTCACTGCCCCCCGGTCAGAAGGGCCATCTGAAAAAAGTGTAAAACCCAGAAAGGCAGGACAGGCCATGGAGAACTGGGAGCCTTGTTATGCTGATGGGCGGGATGTAAATTGCCAACAGCCACTCTGGAGAAGTGTATGGTGTTTCCTGAAACATCTAAAAAACAAAGCAACAGAGCCTAGGGCACTTCCACTTATGGTCCTATAGCTTAGGGAAATTAAAATCAAAAAGACACAGCCACCCCAAAGTTTGGGACAGCTCTGTTTACAAGAACCTCGTTTACGGTACAAGTTCAATATCACAGAAAGCGAAAAATGGATAAAGAAGTTGTGGTACTTTGGTACAATGCAATATCACTCAGCAATGAAATCTATGTCATCAGGCCCATAGCAGCATAATGAGTGGATTCAGGTATGACGATTCTAAGTGAAATATGTCACACAGAAAATGAAACATCATAAGATATCACTAATACATGGAATGTAAACTTGGCTACACAGGAACTGAATTACAAAACAGAATAGGGTCTCAAATGTAGAAAACCAACTTATGCTTGCTTAAGGGGTAAGGTGAGTTGGGGTGCTGCATAAAACCAGAGATTGAAATTAGCACAGATACCTTTCCATGAGACAAATATGTAATAGACAAGAGCTACTGCTTGCTCAACGAAGTGGACTCAACACCCCATATTAAACGCCTAAGAATATACCTGATTAGTAAGAATCTTAAAACCTATGGATTCATATGTCTCCGAAAGAGAATCAAGCGTGTGTACAGCGGCATAAACGCAGCAGTGAAAGGATTGGTGAGGTTCGGTGAGCAAATGAAGACCCTTTGAAGTCATATTGCATGGTACCCATTCCACGGTTCTCAACTCTCCAGGTTTAAGGGATTCTTCCTTCAGCTAAAACATGCATGTGGAACCCAGAGTATGATCCAACGTGTGATCGGGAAACGTGTTCAAATGTGTCTCAGTTTTCGTCCCCTGGTACTCGGGTGCAACATTCCAGACGCTTTACTAACACTCTCCCCACTTGGAGAGTCAGTGCCTTTAACGTCCTGTTTGGCCCAGTTTGCAATTTCTGCAGAAAATGAACAGGAATAGGGAGAACCAATGAGAGACTAGCTGGAGGTGTCTGGACGGGCAAATTTAACTCTCATTTCCCACCAGGAAGAGGAATTAACCAAAGGCTCAGCGTGCCATGCCAGTACCACACTAGGGCCTGAAGCAATCCTGCAGTGTTGCGGCCAGCTCCGAAGAAAGCGAGTTGAAGAAAGGAGCTCAGGGGCACTGTAATTCACAAACCTGCAGAGTTATAAATGACAGCTATCGTCCAAAAATATATTGAAGTAAGGCTGCCAAGAGGACTTGAAAGCGGGGCAGAATTGCAGGAAACCGATTTCAGGAGGTAGACTGGAATTGCATGTAAAGCATAGGAAAAGAGGCAGAACGTCCACAATGATGCACTTGGCCAAAAAGGGCGTATGCGTTTTTTCCTGAATATATTCAGGAAAAAACGCATACGCCCTTTTTGGCCAACCAAGCAAGCTTGCAAAGGAAATCTGCACTACAATGAACTCTCACTGCCCCCCGGTCAGAAGGGCCATCTGAAAAAAGTGTAAAACCCAGAAAGGCAGGACAGGCCATGGAGAACTGGGAGCCTAGTTAGGCTGATGGGCGGGATGTAAATTGCCAACAGCCACTCTGGAGAAGTGTATGGTGTTTCCTGAAACATCTAAAAAAGAAAGCAACAGAGCCTAGAGCACTTCCACTTATGGTCCTATAGCTTAGGGAAATTAAAATCAAAAAGACACACCCACCCCAAAGTTTGGGACGGCTCTGTTTACAAGAACCTCGTTTACGGTACAAGTTCAATATCGCAGAAAGCGAAAAATGGATAAAGAAGTTGTGGTACTTACGTACAATGCAATATCACTCAGCAATGAAATCTATGTCATCAGGCCAGTAGCAGCATAATGAGTGGATTCAGGTACGATGATTCTAAGTGAAATAAGTCACACAGAAAAAGAAACATCATAAGATATCACTAATACATGGAATGTAAACTTGGCTACACAGGAACTGAATTACAAAACAGAATAGTGTCTCAAATGTAGAAAACCAACTTATGCTTGCTTAAGGGGAAAGGTGAGTTGGGGTGCTGCATAAAACCAGAGATTGAAATTAACACAGATACCTTTCCATAAGCCAAATATGTAATAGACAAGAGCTACTCCTTGCTCAACGAAGTGGACTCAACACCCCATATTAAACGCCTAAGAATATACCTGACTAGTAAGAATCTTAAAACCTATGGATTCATATGTCTCCGAAAAAGAATCAAGCGTGTGTACAGTGGCATAAACGTAGCAGTGAAAGGATTGGTGAGGTTCGGTGAGCAAATGAAGACCCTTTGAAGTCATATTGCATGGTACCCATTCCACGGTTCTCAACTCTCCAGGTTTAAGGGATTCTTCCTTCAGCTAAAACATGCATGTGGAACCCAGAGTATGATCCAACGTGTGATCGGGAAACGTCTTCAAATGTGTCTCAGTTTTCGTCCCCTGGTACTCGGGTGCAACATTCCAGACGCTTTACTAACACTCTCCCCACTTGGAGAGTCAGTGCCTTTAACCTCCTGTTTGGCCCAGTTTGCAATTTCTGCGGAAAATGAACAGGAATAGGGAGAACCAATGAGAGACTAGCTGGAGGTGTCTGGACGGGCAAATTTAACTCTCATTTCCCACCAGGAAGAGGAATTAACCAAAGGCTCAACGTGCCATGCCAGTACCACACTAGGGCCTGAAGCAATCCTGCAGTGTTGCGGCCAGCTCACAAGAAAACGAGTTGAAGAAAGGAGCTCAGGGGCACTGTAATTCACAAACCTGCAGAGTTATAAATGACAGCTATCGTCCAAAAATATATTGAAGTAAGGCTGCCAAGAGGACTTGAAAGCGGGGCAGAATTGCAGGAAACCGATTTCAGGAGGTAGACTGGAATTGCATGTAAAGCATAGGATAAGAGGCAGAACGTCCACAATGATGCACTTGGCCAAAAAGGGCGTATGCGTTTTTTCCTGAATATATTCAGGAAAAAACGCATACGCCCTTTTTGGCCAACCAAGCAAGCTTGCAAAGGAAATCTGCACTACAATGAACTCTCACTGCCCCCCGGTCAGAAGGGCCATCTGAAAAAAGTGTAAAACCCAGAAAGGCAGGACAGGCCATGGAGAACTGGGAGCCTAGTTAGGCTGATGGGCGGGATGTAAATTGCCAGCAGCCACTCTGGAGAAGTGTATGGTGTTTCCTGAAACATCTAAAAAACAAAGCAACAGAGCCTAGAGCACTTCCACTTATGGTCCTATAGCTTAGGGAAATTAAAATCAAAAAGACACAGCCACCCCAAAATTTGGGACGGCTCTGTTTACACGAACCTCATTTACGGTACAAGTTCAATATCACAGAAAGCGAAAAATGGATAAAGAAGTTGTGGTACTAAGGTACAATGCAATATCACTCAGCAATTAAATCTATGTCATCAGGCCCATAGCAGCATAATGAGTGGATTCAGGTACGATGATTCTAAGTGAAATATGTCACACAGAAAAAGAAACATCATAAGATATCACTAATACACGGAATGTAAACTTGGCTACACAGGAACTGAATTACAAAACAGAATAGGGTCTCAAATGTAGAAAACCAACTTATGCTTGCTTAAGGGGAAAGGTGAGTTGGGGTGCTGCATAAAACCAGAGATTGAAATTAGCACAGATACCTTTCCATAAGCCAAATATGTAATAGACAAGAGCTACTGCTTGCTCAACGAAGTGGACTCAACACCCCATATTAAACGCCTAAGGATATACCTGACTAGTAAGAATCTTAAAACCTATTGATTTATATGTCTCCGAAAGAGAATCAAGTGTGTGTACAGTGGCATAAACGCAGCAGTGATAGGATTGGTGAGGTTCGGTGAGCAAATGCAGACCCTTTGAAGTCATATTGCATGGTACCCATTCCATGGTTCTCAACTCTCCATGTTTAAGGGATTCTTCCTTCAGCTAAAACATGCATGTGGAACCCAGAGTATGATCCACCGTGTGATCGGGAAACGTGTTCAAATGTGTCTCAGTTTTCGTCCCATGGTACTCGGGTGTAACATTCCAGACGCTTTACTAACACTCTCCCCACTTGGAAAGTCAGTGCCTTTAACCTCCTGTTTGGCCCAGTTTGCAATTTCTGCGGAAAATGAACAGGAATAGGGAGAACCAATGAGAGACTAACTGGAGGTGTCTGGACGGGTAAATTTAACTCTCATTTCCCACCAAGAAGAGGAATTAACCAAAGGCTCGGCGAGCCATGCCGGAACCACATTAGGGCCTGAAGCAATCCTGCGGTGTTGCGGCCAGCTCACAAGAAATCGAGTTGAAGAAAGGAGCTCAGGGACCCTGTAATTCACAAACCTACAGAGTTATACATGACAGCTATCGTCCAAAAATATATTGAAGTAAGGCTGCCAAGAGGACTTGAAAGCGGGGCAGAATTGCAGGAAACCGATTTCAGGAGGTAGACTGGAATTGCATGTAAAGCATAGGAAAAGAGGCAGAACGTCCACAATGATGCACTTGGCCAAAAAGGGCATAGCGTTTTTTCCTGAATATATTCAGGAAAAAACGCATACGCCCTTTTTGGCCAACCAAGCAAGCTTGCAAAGGAAATCTGCACTACAATGAAGTCTCACTGCCCCCGGGTCAGAAGGGCCATCTGAAAAAAGTGTAAAACCCAGAAAGGCAGGACAGGCCATGGAGAACTGGGAGCCTTGTTATGCTGATGGGCGGGATGTAAATTGCCAACAGCCACTCTGGAGAAGTGTATGGTATTTCCTGAAACATCTAAAAAACAAAGCAACAGAGCCTAGGGCACTTCCACTTATGGTCCTATAGCTTAGGGAAATTAAAATCAAAAAGACACAGCCACCCCAAAGTTTGGGACGGCTCTGTTTACAAGAAGCTCTTTTACGGTACAAGTTCAATATCGCAGAAAGCGAAAAATGGATAAAGAAGTTGTGGTACTTACGTACAATGCAATATCACTCAGCAATGAAATGTATGTCATCAGGCCAGTAGCAGCATAATGAGTGGATTCAGGTACGATGATTCTAAGTGAAATAAGTCACACAGAAAAAGAAACATCATAAGATATCACTAATAAATGGAATGTAAACTTGGCTACACAGGAACTGAATTACAAAACAGAATAGTGTCTCAAATGTAGAAAACCAACTTATGCTTGCTTAAGGGGAAAGGTGAGTTGGGGTGCTGCATAAAACCAGAGATTGAAATTAACACAGATACCTTTCCATAAGCCAAATATGTAATAGACAAGAGCTACTCCTTGCTCAACGAAGTGGACTCAACACCCCATATTAAACGCCTACGAATATACCTGACTAGTAAGAATCTTAAAACCTATGGATTCATATGTCTCCGAAAGAGAATCAAGCGTGTGTACAGCGGCATAAACGCAGCAGTGAAAGGATTGGTGAGGTTCGGTGAGCAAATGAAGACCCTTTGAAGTCATATTGCATGGTACCCATTCCACGGTTCTCAACTCTCCAGGTTTAAGGGATTCTTCCTTCAGCTAAAACATGCATGTGGAACCCAGAGTATGATCCAACGTGTGATCGGGAAACGTCTTCAAATGTGTCTCAGTTTTCGTCCCCTGGTACTCGGGTGCAACATTCCAGACGCTTTACTAACACTCTCCCCACTTGGAGAGTCAGTGCCTTTAACCTCCTGTTTGGCCCAGTTTGCAATTTCTGCAGAAAATGAACAGGAATAGGGAGAACCAATGAGAGACTAGCTGGAGGTGTCTGGACGGGCAAATTTAACTCTCATTTCCCACCAGGAAGAGGAATTAACCAAAGGCTCAGCGTGCCATGCCACTACCACACTAGGGCCTGAAGCAATCCTGCAGTGTTGCGGCCAGCTCACAAGAAAGCGAGTTGAAGAAAGGAGCTCAGGGGCACTGTAATTCACAAACCTGCAGAGTTATAAATGACAGCTATCGTCCAAAAATATATTGAAGTAAGGCTGCCAAGAGGACTTGAAAGCGGGGCAGAATTGCAGGAAACCGATTTCAGGAGGTAGACTGGAATTGCATGTAAAGCATAGGAAAAGAGGCAGAACGTCCACAATGATGCACTTGGCCAAAAAGGGCGTATGCGTTTTTTCCTGAATATATTCAGGAAAAAACGCATACGCCCTTTTTGGCCAACCAAGCAAGCTTGCAAAGGAAATCTGCACTACAATGAACTCTCACTGCCCCCCGGTCAGAAGGGCCATCTGAAAAAAGTGTAAAACCCAGAAAGGCAGGACAGGCCATGGAGAACTGGGAGCCTAGTTAGGCTGATGGGCGGGATGTAAATTGCCAACAGCCACTCTGGAGAAGTGTATGGTGTTTCCTGAAACATCTAAAAAACAAAGCAACAGAGCCTAGAGCACTTCCACTTATGGTCCTATAGCTTAGGGAAATTAAAATCAAAAAGACACAGCCACCCCAAAATTTGGGACGGCTCTGTTTACAGGAACCTCATTTACGGTACAAGTTCAATATCACAGAAAGCGAAAAATGGATAAAGAAGTTGTGGTACTAACGTACAATGCAATATCACTCAGCAATTAAATCTATGTCATCAGGCCCATAGCAGCATAATGAGTGGATTCAGGTACGATGATTCTAAGTGAAATATGTCACACAGAAAAAGAAACATCATAAGATATCACTAATACACGGAATGTAAACTTGGCTACACAGGAACTGAATTACAAAACAGAATAGGGTCTCAAATGTAGAAAACCAACTTATGCTTGCTTAAGGGGTAAGGTGAGTTGGGGTGCTGCATAAAACCAGAGATTGAAATTAGCACAGATACCTTTCCATGAGACAAATATGTAATAGACAAGAGCTACTGCTTGCTCAACGAAGTGGACTCAACACCCCATATTAAACGCCTAAGAATATACCTGATTAGTAAGAATCTTAAAACCTATGGATTCATATGTCTCCGAAAGAGAATCAAGCGTGTGTACAGCGGCATAAACGCAGCAGTGAAAGGATTGGTGAGGTTCGGTGAGCAAATGAAGACCCTTTGAAGTCATATTGCATGGTACCCATTCCACGGTTCTCAACTCTCCAGGTTTAAGGGATTCTTCCTTCAGCTAAAACATGCATGTGGAACCCAGAGTATGATCCAACGTGTGATCGGGAAACGTGTTCAAATGTGTCTCAGTTTTCGTCCCCTGGTACTCGGGTGCAACATTCCAGACGCTTTACTAACACTCTCCCCACTTGGAGAGTCAGTGCCTTTAACGTCCTGTTTGGCCCAGTTTGCAATTTCTGCAGAAAATGAACAGGAATAGGGAGAACCAATGAGAGACTAGCTGGAGGTGTCTGGACGGGCAAATTTAACTCTCATTTCCCACCAGGAAGAGGAATTAACCAAAGGCTCAGCGTGCCATGCCAGTACCACACTAGGGCCTGAAGCAATCCTGCAGTGTTGCGGCCAGCTCCGAAGAAAGCGAGTTGAAGAAAGGAGCTCAGGGGCACTGTAATTCACAAACCTGCAGAGTTATAAATGACAGCTATCGTCCAAAAATATATTGAAGTAAGGCTGCCAAGAGGACTTGAAAGCGGGGCAGAATTGCAGGAAACCGATTTCAGGAGGTAGACTGGAATTGCATGTAAAGCATAGGAAAAGAGGCAGAACGTCCACAATGATGCACTTGGCCAAAAAGGGCGTATGCGTTTTTTCCTGAATATATTCAGGAAAAAACGCATACGCCCTTTTTGGCCAACCAAGCAAGCTTGCAAAGGAAATCTGCACTACAATGAACTCTCACTGCCCCCCGGTCAGAAGGGCCATCTGAAAAAAGTGTAAAACCCAGAAAGGCAGGACAGGCCATGGAGAACTGGGAGCCTAGTTAGGCTGATGGGCGGGATGTAAATTGCCAACAGCCACTCTGGAGAAGTGTATGGTGTTTCCTGAAACATCTAAAAAAGAAAGCAACAGAGCCTAGAGCACTTCCACTTATGGTCCTATAGCTTAGGGAAATTAAAATCAAAAAGACACACCCACCCCAAAGTTTGGGACGGCTCTGTTTACAAGAACCTCGTTTACGGTACAAGTTCAATATCGCAGAAAGCGAAAAATGGATAAAGAAGTTGTGGTACTTACGTACAATGCAATATCACTCAGCAATGAAATCTATGTCATCAGGCCAGTAGCAGCATAATGAGTGGATTCAGGTACGATGATTCTAAGTGAAATAAGTCACACAGAAAAAGAAACATCATAAGATATCACTAATACATGGAATGTAAACTTGGCTACACAGGAACTGAATTACAAAACAGAATAGTGTCTCAAATGTAGAAAACCAACTTATGCTTGCTTAAGGGGAAAGGTGAGTTGGGGTGCTGCATAAAACCAGAGATTGAAATTAACACAGATACCTTTCCATAAGCCAAATATGTAATAGACAAGAGCTACTCCTTGCTCAACGAAGTGGACTCAACACCCCATATTAAACGCCTAAGAATATACCTGACTAGTAAGAATCTTAAAACCTATGGATTCATATGTCTCCGAAAAAGAATCAAGCGTGTGTACAGTGGCATAAACGTAGCAGTGAAAGGATTGGTGAGGTTCGGTGAGCAAATGAAGACCCTTTGAAGTCATATTGCATGGTACCCATTCCACGGTTCTCAACTCTCCAGGTTTAAGGGATTCTTCCTTCAGCTAAAACATGCATGTGGAACCCAGAGTATGATCCAACGTGTGATCGGGAAACGTCTTCAAATGTGTCTCAGTTTTCGTCCCCTGGTACTCGGGTGCAACATTCCAGACGCTTTACTAACACTCTCCCCACTTGGAGAGTCAGTGCCTTTAACCTCCTGTTTGGCCCAGTTTGCAATTTCTGCGGAAAATGAACAGGAATAGGGAGAACCAATGAGAGACTAGCTGGAGGTGTCTGGACGGGCAAATTTAACTCTCATTTCCCACCAGGAAGAGGAATTAACCAAAGGCTCAACGTGCCATGCCAGTACCACACTAGGGCCTGAAGCAATCCTGCAGTGTTGCGGCCAGCTCACAAGAAAACGAGTTGAAGAAAGGAGCTCAGGGGCACTGTAATTCACAAACCTGCAGAGTTATAAATGACAGCTATCGTCCAAAAATATATTGAAGTAAGGCTGCCAAGAGGACTTGAAAGCGGGGCAGAATTGCAGGAAACCGATTTCAGGAGGTAGACTGGAATTGCATGTAAAGCATAGGATAAGAGGCAGAACGTCCACAATGATGCACTTGGCCAAAAAGGGCGTATGCGTTTTTTCCTGAATATATTCAGGAAAAAACGCATACGCCCTTTTTGGCCAACCAAGCAAGCTTGCAAAGGAAATCTGCACTACAATGAACTCTCACTGCCCCCCGGTCAGAAGGGCCATCTGAAAAAAGTGTAAAACCCAGAAAGGCAGGACAGGCCATGGAGAACTGGGAGCCTAGTTAGGCTGATGGGCGGGATGTAAATTGCCAGCAGCCACTCTGGAGAAGTGTATGGTGTTTCCTGAAACATCTAAAAAACAAAGCAACAGAGCCTAGAGCACTTCCACTTATGGTCCTATAGCTTAGGGAAATTAAAATCAAAAAGACACAGCCACCCCAAAATTTGGGACGGCTCTGTTTACACGAACCTCATTTACGGTACAAGTTCAATATCACAGAAAGCGAAAAATGGATAAAGAAGTTGTGGTACTAAGGTACAATGCAATATCACTCAGCAATTAAATCTATGTCATCAGGCCCATAGCAGCATAATGAGTGGATTCAGGTACGATGATTCTAAGTGAAATATGTCACACAGAAAAAGAAACATCATAAGATATCACTAATACACGGAATGTAAACTTGGCTACACAGGAACTGAATTACAAAACAGAATAGGGTCTCAAATGTAGAAAACCAACTTATGCTTGCTTAAGGGGAAAGGTGAGTTGGGGTGCTGCATAAAACCAGAGATTGAAATTAGCACAGATACCTTTCCATAAGCCAAATATGTAATAGACAAGAGCTACTGCTTGCTCAACGAAGTGGACTCAACACCCCATATTAAACGCCTAAGGATATACCTGACTAGTAAGAATCTTAAAACCTATTGATTTATATGTCTCCGAAAGAGAATCAAGTGTGTGTACAGTGGCATAAACGCAGCAGTGATAGGATTGGTGAGGTTCGGTGAGCAAATGCAGACCCTTTGAAGTCATATTGCATGGTACCCATTCCATGGTTCTCAACTCTCCATGTTTAAGGGATTCTTCCTTCAGCTAAAACATGCATGTGGAACCCAGAGTATGATCCACCGTGTGATCGGGAAACGTGTTCAAATGTGTCTCAGTTTTCGTCCCATGGTACTCGGGTGTAACATTCCAGACGCTTTACTAACACTCTCCCCACTTGGAAAGTCAGTGCCTTTAACCTCCTGTTTGGCCCAGTTTGCAATTTCTGCGGAAAATGAACAGGAATAGGGAGAACCAATGAGAGACTAACTGGAGGTGTCTGGACGGGTAAATTTAACTCTCATTTCCCACCAAGAAGAGGAATTAACCAAAGGCTCGGCGAGCCATGCCGGAACCACATTAGGGCCTGAAGCAATCCTGCGGTGTTGCGGCCAGCTCACAAGAAATCGAGTTGAAGAAAGGAGCTCAGGGACCCTGTAATTCACAAACCTACAGAGTTATACATGACAGCTATCGTCCAAAAATATATTGAAGTAAGGCTGCCAAGAGGACTTGAAAGCGGGGCAGAATTGCAGGAAACCGATTTCAGGAGGTAGACTGGAATTGCATGTAAAGCATAGGAAAAGAGGCAGAACGTCCACAATGATGCACTTGGCCAAAAAGGGCATAGCGTTTTTTCCTGAATATATTCAGGAAAAAACGCATACGCCCTTTTTGGCCAACCAAGCAAGCTTGCAAAGGAAATCTGCACTACAATGAAGTCTCACTGCCCCCGGGTCAGAAGGGCCATCTGAAAAAAGTGTAAAACCCAGAAAGGCAGGACAGGCCATGGAGAACTGGGAGCCTTGTTATGCTGATGGGCGGGATGTAAATTGCCAACAGCCACTCTGGAGAAGTGTATGGTATTTCCTGAAACATCTAAAAAACAAAGCAACAGAGCCTAGGGCACTTCCACTTATGGTCCTATAGCTTAGGGAAATTAAAATCAAAAAGACACAGCCACCCCAAAGTTTGGGACGGCTCTGTTTACAAGAAGCTCTTTTACGGTACAAGTTCAATATCGCAGAAAGCGAAAAATGGATAAAGAAGTTGTGGTACTTACGTACAATGCAATATCACTCAGCAATGAAATGTATGTCATCAGGCCAGTAGCAGCATAATGAGTGGATTCAGGTACGATGATTCTAAGTGAAATAAGTCACACAGAAAAAGAAACATCATAAGATATCACTAATAAATGGAATGTAAACTTGGCTACACAGGAACTGAATTACAAAACAGAATAGTGTCTCAAATGTAGAAAACCAACTTATGCTTGCTTAAGGGGAAAGGTGAGTTGGGGTGCTGCATAAAACCAGAGATTGAAATTAACACAGATACCTTTCCATAAGCCAAATATGTAATAGACAAGAGCTACTCCTTGCTCAACGAAGTGGACTCAACACCCCATATTAAACGCCTACGAATATACCTGACTAGTAAGAATCTTAAAACCTATGGATTCATATGTCTCCGAAAGAGAATCAAGCGTGTGTACAGCGGCATAAACGCAGCAGTGAAAGGATTGGTGAGGTTCGGTGAGCAAATGAAGACCCTTTGAAGTCATATTGCATGGTACCCATTCCACGGTTCTCAACTCTCCAGGTTTAAGGGATTCTTCCTTCAGCTAAAACATGCATGTGGAACCCAGAGTATGATCCAACGTGTGATCGGGAAACGTCTTCAAATGTGTCTCAGTTTTCGTCCCCTGGTACTCGGGTGCAACATTCCAGACGCTTTACTAACACTCTCCCCACTTGGAGAGTCAGTGCCTTTAACCTCCTGTTTGGCCCAGTTTGCAATTTCTGCAGAAAATGAACAGGAATAGGGAGAACCAATGAGAGACTAGCTGGAGGTGTCTGGACGGGCAAATTTAACTCTCATTTCCCACCAGGAAGAGGAATTAACCAAAGGCTCAGCGTGCCATGCCACTACCACACTAGGGCCTGAAGCAATCCTGCAGTGTTGCGGCCAGCTCACAAGAAAGCGAGTTGAAGAAAGGAGCTCAGGGGCACTGTAATTCACAAACCTGCAGAGTTATAAATGACAGCTATCGTCCAAAAATATATTGAAGTAAGGCTGCCAAGAGGACTTGAAAGCGGGGCAGAATTGCAGGAAACCGATTTCAGGAGGTAGACTGGAATTGCATGTAAAGCATAGGAAAAGAGGCAGAACGTCCACAATGATGCACTTGGCCAAAAAGGGCGTATGCGTTTTTTCCTGAATATATTCAGGAAAAAACGCATACGCCCTTTTTGGCCAACCAAGCAAGCTTGCAAAGGAAATCTGCACTACAATGAACTCTCACTGCCCCCCGGTCAGAAGGGCCATCTGAAAAAAGTGTAAAACCCAGAAAGGCAGGACAGGCCATGGAGAACTGGGAGCCTAGTTAGGCTGATGGGCGGGATGTAAATTGCCAACAGCCACTCTGGAGAAGTGTATGGTGTTTCCTGAAACATCTAAAAAACAAAGCAACAGAGCCTAGAGCACTTCCACTTATGGTCCTATAGCTTAGGGAAATTAAAATCAAAAAGACACAGCCACCCCAAAATTTGGGACGGCTCTGTTTACAGGAACCTCATTTACGGTACAAGTTCAATATCACAGAAAGCGAAAAATGGATAAAGAAGTTGTGGTACTAACGTACAATGCAATATCACTCAGCAATTAAATCTATGTCATCAGGCCCATAGCAGCATAATGAGTGGATTCAGGTACGATGATTCTAAGTGAAATATGTCACACAGAAAAAGAAACATCATAAGATATCACTAATACACGGAATGTAAACTTGGCTACACAGGAACTGAATTACAAAACAGAATAGGGTCTCAAATGTAGAAAACCAACTTATGCTTGCTTAAGGGGAAAGGTGAGTTGGGGTGCTGCATAAAACCAGAGATTGAAATTAGCACTGATACCTTTCCATAAGCCAAATATGTAATAGACAAGAGCTACTGCTTGCTCAACGAAGTGGACTCAACACCCCATATTAAACGCCTAAGGATATACCTGACTAGTAAGAATCTTAAAACCTATTGATTTATATGTCTCCGAAAGAGAATCAAGTGTGTGTACAGCGGCATAAACGCAGCAGTGATAGGATTGGTGAGGTTCGGTGAGCAAATGCAGACCCTTTGAAGTCATATTGCATGGTACCCATTCCATGGTTCTCAACTCTCCATGTTTAAGGGATTCTTCCTTCAGCTAAAACACGCATCTGGAACCCAGAGTATGATCCACCGTGTGATCGGGAAACGTGTTCAAATGTGTCTCAGTTTTCGTCCCATGGTACTCGAGTGTAACATTCCAGACGCTTTACTAACACTCTCCCCACTTGGAGAGTCAGTGCCTTTAACCTCCTGTTTGGCCCAGTTTGCAATTTCTGCGGAAAATGAACAGGAATAGGGAGAACCAATGAGAGACTAACTGGAGGTGTCTGGACGGGTAAATTTAACTCTCATTTCCCACCAAGAAGAGGAATTAACCAAAGGCTCGGCGAGCCATGCCGGAACCACACTAGGGCCTGAAGCAATCCTGCGGTGTTGCGGCCAGCTCACAAGAAATCGAGTTGAAGAAAGGAGCTCAGGGACCCTGTAATTCACAAACCTACAGAGTTATACATGACAGCTATCGTCCAAAAATATATTGAAGTAAGGCTGCCAAGAGGACTTGAAAGCGGGGCAGAATTGCAGGAAACCGATTTCAGGAGGTAGACTGGAATTGCATGTAAAGCATAGGAAAAGAGGCAGAACGTCCACAATGATGCACTTGGCCAAAAAGGGCGTAGCGTTTTTTCCTGAATATATTCAGGAAAAAACGCATACGCCCTTTTTGGCCAACCAAGCAAGCTTGCAAAGGAAATCTGCACTACAATGAAGTCTCACTGCCCCCCGGTCAGAAGGGCCATCTGAAAAAAGTGTAAAACCCAGAAAGGCAGGACAGGCCATGGAGAACTGGGAGCCTTGTTATGCTGATGGGCGGGATGTAAATTGCCAACAGCCACTCTGGAGAAGTGTATGGTGTTTCCTGAAACATCTAAAAAAGAAAGCAACAGAGCCTAGGGCACTTCCACTTATGGTCCTATAGCTTAGGGAAATTAAAATCAAAAAGACACACCCACCCCAAAGTTTGGGACGGCTCTGTTTACAAGAAGCTCTTTTACGGTACAAGTTCAATATCGCAGAAAGCGAAAAATGGATAAAGAAGTTGTGGTACTTACGTACAATGCAATATCACTCAGCAATGAAATGTATGTCATCAGGCCAGTAGCAGCATAATGAGTGGATTCAGGTACGATGATTCTAAGTGAAATAAGTCACACAGAAAAAGAAACATCATAAGATATCACTAATACATGGAATGTAAACTTGGCTACACAGGAACTGAATTACAAAACAGAATAGTGTCTCAAATGTAGAAAACCAACTTATGCTTGCTTAAGGGGAAAGGTGAGTTGGGGTGCTGCATAAAACCAGAGATTGAAATTAACACAGATACCTTTCCATAAGCCAAATATGTAATAGACAAGAGCTACTCCTTGCTCAACGAAGTGGACTCAACACCCCATATTAAACGCCTACGAATATACCTGACTAGTAAGAATCTTAAAACCTATGGATTTATATGTCTCCGAAAGAGAATCAAGCGTGTGTACAGTGGCATAAACGTAGCAGTGAAAGGATTGGTGAGGTTCGGTGAGCAAATGAAGACCCTTTGAAGTCATATTGCATGGTACCCATTCCACGGTTCTCAACTCTCCAGGTTTAAGGGATTCTTCCTTCAGCTAAAACATGCATGTGGAACCCAGAGTATGATCCAACGTGTGATCGGGAAACGTGTTCAAATGTGTCTCAGTTTTCGTCCCCTGGTACTCGGGTGCAACATTCCAGACGCTTTACTAACACTCTCCCCACTTGGAGAGTCAGTGCCTTTAACCTCCTGTTTGGCCCAGTTTGCAATTTCTGCAGAAAATGAACAGGAATAGGGAGAACCAATGAGAGACTAGCTGGAGGTGTCTGGACGGGCAAATTTAACTCTCATTTCCCACCAGGAAGAGGAATTAACCAAAGGCTCAGTGTGCCATGCCACTACCACACTAGGGCCTGAAGCAATCCTGCAGTGTTGCGGCCAGCTCACAAGAAAGCGAGTTGAAGAAAGGAGCTCAGGGGCACTGTAATTCAAAAACCTGCAGAGTTATAAATGACAGCTATCATCCAAAAATATATTGAAGTAAGGCTGCCAAGAGGACTTGAATGCGGGGCAGAATTGCAGGAAACCGATTTCAGGAGGTAGACTGGAATTGCATGTAAAGCATAGGAAAAGAGGCAGAACGTCCACAATGATGCAATTGGACAAAAAGGGCGTATGCGTTTTTTCCTGAATATATTCAGGAAAAAACGCATACGCCCTTTTTGGCCAACGAAGCAAGCTTGCAAATGAAATCTGCACTACAATGAAGTCTCACTGCCCCCCGGTCAGAAGGGCCATCTGAAAAAAGTGTAAAGCCCAGAAAGGCAGGACAGGCCATGGAGAACTGGGAGCCTAGTTAGGCTGATGGGCGGGATGTAAATTGCCAACAGCCACTCTGCAGAAGTGTATGGTGTTTCCTGAAACATCTAAAAAACAAAGCAACAGAGCCTAGGGCACTTCCACTTATGGTCCTATAGCTTAGGGAAATTAAAATCAAAAAGACACAGCCACCCCAAAATTTGGGACGGCTCTGTTTACAGGAACCTCATTTACGGTACAAGTTCAATATCACAGAAAGCGAAAAATGGATAAAGAAGTTGTGGTACTAACGTACAATGCAATATCACTCAGCAATTAAATCTATGTCATCAGGCCCATAGCAGCATAATGAGTGGATTCAGGTACGATGATTCTAAGTGAAATATGTCACACAGAAAAAGAAACATCATAAGATATCACTAATACACGGAATGTAAACTTGGCTACACAGGAACTGAATTACAAAACAGAATAGGGTCTCAAATGTAGAAAACCAACTTATGCTTGCTTAAGGGGAAAGGTGAGTTGGGGTGCTGCATAAAACCAGAGATTGAAATTAGCACAGATACATTTCCATAATACAAATATGTAATAGACAAGAGCTACTGCTTGCTCAACGAAGTGGACTCAACACCCCATATTAAACGCCTAAGAATATACCTGATTAGTAAGAATCTTAAAACCTATGGATTCATATGTCTCCGAAAGAGAATCAAGTGTGTGTACAGCGGCATAAACGCAGCAGTGATAGGATTGGTGAGGTTCGGTGAGCAAATGCAGACCCTTTGAAGTCATATTGCATGGTACCCATTCCATGGTTCTCAACTCTCCAGGTTTAAGGGATTCTTCCTTCAGCTAAAACATGCATGTGGAACCCAGAGTATGATCCACCGTGTGATCGGGAAACATGTTCAAATGTGTCTCAGTTTTCGTCCCCTGGTACTGGGGTGCAACATTCCAGAAGCTTTACTAACACTCTCCCTACTTGGAGAGTCAGTGCCTTTAACGTCCTGTTTGGCCCAGTTTGCAATTTCTGCGGAAAATGAACAGGAATAGGGAGAACCAATGAGAGACTAGCTGGAGGTGTCTGGACGGGCAAATTTAACTCTCATTTCCCACCAGGAAGAGGAATTAACCAAAGGCTCAGCGAGCCATGCCGGAACCACACTAGGGCCTGAAGCAATCCTGCGGTGTTGCGGCCAGCTCACAAGAAAGCGAGTTGAAGAAAGGAGCTCAGGGGCCCTGTAATTCACAAACCTGCAGAGTTATACATGACAGCTATCATCCAAAAATATATTGAAGTAAGGCTGCCAAGAGGACTTGAAAGCGGGGCAGAATTGCAGGAAACCGATTTCAGGAGGTAGACTGGAATTGCATGTACAGCATAGGAAAAGAGGCAGAACGTCCACAATGATGCACTTGGCCAGAAAGCGCGTATGCGTTTTTTCCTGAATATATTCAGGAAAAAACGCATATGCCCTTTTTGGCCACCCAAGCAAGCTTGCAAAGGAAATCTGCACTACAATGAAGTCTCACTTCCCCCCGGTCAAAAGGGCCATCTGAAAAAAGTGTAAAATCCAGAAAGGCAAGACAGGCCATGGAGAACTGGGAGCCTTCTTATGCTGATGGGCGGGATGTAAATTGCCAACAGCCACTCTGGAGAAGTGTATGGTGTTTCCTGAAACATCTAAAAAAGAAAGCAACAGAGCCTAGGGCACTTCCACTTATGGTCCTATAGATTAGGGAAATTAAAATCAAAAAGACACAGCCACCCCAAAGTTTGGGATGGCTCTGTTTACAAAAACCTCATTTACGGTACAAGTTCAATATCGCAGAAAGCGAAAAATGGATAAAGAAGTTGTGGTACTTACGTACAATGCAATATCACTCAGCAATGAAATCTATGTCATCAGGCCAGTAGCAGCATAATGAGTGGATTCAGGTACGATGATTCTAAGTGAAATAAGTCACACAGAAAAAGAAACATCATAAGATATCACTAATACACAGAATGTAAACTTGTCTACATAGGAACTGAATTACAAAACAGAATAGGGTCTCAAATGTAGAAAACCAACTTATGCTTGCTTAAGGGGAAAGGTGAGTTGGGGTGCTGCATAAAACCAGAGATTGAAATTAACAAAGATACCTTTCCATAAGACAAATATGTAAAAGACAAGAGCTACTGCTTGCTCAACGAAGTGGACTCAACACCCCATATTAAACGCCTAAGAATATACCTGACTAGTAAGAATCTTAAAACCTATGGATATATATGTCTCCAAAAGAGAATCAAGCGTGTGTACAGCAGCATAAACGCATCAGTGATAGGATTGCTGAGGTTCGGTGAGCAAATGAAGACCCTTTGAAGTCATATGGCATGGTACCCATTCCATGATTCTCAACTCTCCAGGTTTAAGGGATTCTTCCTTCAGGTAAAATATACATGAGGAACCCAGAGTATGATCCAACGTGTGATCAGGAAACGTGTTCAAATGTGTCTCAGTTTTCATCCCCTGGTACTCGGGTGCAACATTCCAGACGCTTTACTAACACTCTCCCTACTTGGAGAGTCAGTGCCTTTAAACTCCTGTTTGGCCCAGTTTGCAATTTCTGCGGAAAATGAACAGGAATAGGGAGAACCAATGAGAGACTAGCTGGAGGTGTCTGGACGGGCAAATTTAACTCTCATTTCCCACCAGGAAGAGGAATTAACCAAAGGCTCAGCGAGCCATGCCGGAACCACACTAGGGCCTGAAGCAATCCTGCGGTGTTGCGGCCAGCTCACAAGAAAGCGAGTTGAAGAAAGGAGCTCAGGGGCCCTGTAATTCACAAACCTGCAGAGTTATACATGACAGCTATCGTCCAAAAATATATTGAAGTAAGGCTGCCAAGAGGACTTGAAAGCGGGTCAGAATTGCAGGAAACCGATTTCAGGAGGTAGACTGGAATTGCATGTAAAGCATAGGAAAAGAGGCAGAACGTCCACAATGATGCACTTGGCCAAAAAGGGCGTATGCGTTTTTTCCTGAATATATTCAGGAAAAAACGCATACGCCCTTTTTGGCCAACCAAGCAAGCTTGCAAAGGAAATCTGCACTACAATGAAGTCTCACTGCCCCCCGGTCAAAAGGGCCATCTGAAAAAAGTGTAAAATCCAGAAAGGCAGGACAGTCCATGGAGAACTGGGAGCCTTCTTATGCTGATGGGCGGGATGTAAATTGCCAACAGCCACTCTGGAGAAGTGTATGGTGTTTCCTGAAACATCTAAAAAACAAAGCAACAGAGCCTAGGGCACTTCCACTTATGGTCCTATAGCTTAGGGAAATTAAAATCAAAAAGACACAGCCACCCCAAAGTTTGGGACGGCTCTGTTTACAAAAACCTCATTTACGGTACAAGTTCAATATCGCAGAAAGCGAAAAATGGATAAAGAAGTTGTGGTACTTACGTACAATGCAATATCACTCAGCAATGAAATGTATGTCATCAGGCCAGTACAGCATAATGAGTGGATTCAGGTACGATGATTCTAAGTGAAATAAGTCACACAGAAAAAGAAACATCATAAGATATCACTAATACACGGAATGTAAGCTTGGCTACACAGGAACTGAATTACAAAACAGAACAGGGTCTCAAATGTAGAAAACCAACTTATGCTTGCTTAAGGGGAAAGGTGAGTTGGGGTGCTGCATAAAACCAGAGATTGAAATTAGCACAGATACCTTTCCATAAGCCAAATATGTAATAGACAAGAGCTACTGCTTGCTCAACGAAGTGGACTCAACACCCCATATTAAACGCCTAAGAATATACCTGACTAGTAAGAATCTTAAAACCTATGGATTTATATGTCTCCGAAAGAGAATCTAGCGTGTGTACAGCGGCATAAACGCAGCAGTGATAGGATTGGTGATGTTCGGTGAGCAAATGCAGACCCTTTGAAGTCATATTGCATGGTACACATTCCATGGTTCTCAACTCTCCAGGTTTAAGGGATTCTTCCTTCAGCTAAAACATGCATGTGGAACCCAGAATATGATCCACCATGTGATCGGGAAACATGTTCAAATGTGTCTCAGTTTTCGTCCCCTGGTACTCGGGTGCAACATTCCAGACGTTTTACTAACACTCTCCCCACTTGGAGAGTCAGTGCCTTTAACCTCCTGTTTGGCCCAGTTTGCAATTTCTGCGGAAAATGAACAGGAATAGGGAGAACCAATGAGAGACTAGCTGGAGGTGTCTGGACGGGCAAATTTAACTCTCATTTCCCACCAGGAAGAGGAATTAACCAAAGGCTCAGCGAGCCATGCCGGAACCACACTAGGGCCTGAAGCAATCCTACGGTGTTGCGGCCAGCTCACAAGAAAGCGAGTTGAAGAAAGGAGCTCAGGGGCCCTGTAATTCACAAACCTGCAGAGTTATACATGACAGCTATCGTCCAAAAATATATTGAAGTAAGGCTGCCAAGAGGACTTGAAAGCGGGGCAGAATTGCAGGAAACCGATTTCAGGAGGTAGACTGGAATTGCATGTAAAGCATAGGAAAAGAGGCAGAACGTCCACAATGATGCACTTGGCCAAAAAGGGCGTATGCGTTTTTTCCTGAATATATTCAGGAAAAAACGCATACGAACTTTTTGGCCAACCAAGCAAGCTTGCAAAGGAAATCTGCACTACAATGAAGTCTCACTGCCCCCCGGTCAAAAGGGCCATCTGAAAAAAGTGTAAAATCCAGACAGGCAGGACAGTCCATGGAGAACTGGGAGCCTTGTTATGCTGATGGGCGGGATGTAAATTGCCAACAGCCACTCTGCAGAAGTGTATGGTGTTTCCTGAAACATCTAAAAAACAAAGCAACAGAGCCTAGGGCACTTCCACTTATGGTCCTATAGCTTAGGGAAATTAAAATAAAAAAGACACAGCCACCCCAAAGTTTGGGACAGCTCTGTTTACAAGAACCTCGTTTACGGTACAAGTTCAATATCACAGAAAGCGAAAAATGGATAAAGAAGTTGTGGTACTTTGGTACAATGCAATATCACTCAGCAATGAAATCTATGTCATCAGGCCCATAGCAGCATAATGAGTGGATTCAGGTACGACGATTCTAAGTGAAATATGTCACACAGAAAATGAAACATCATAAGATATCACTAATACATGGAATGTAAACTTGGCTACACAGGAACTGAATTACAAAACAGAATAGGGTCTCAAATGTAGAAAACCAACTTATGCTTGCTTAAGGGGTAAGGTGAGTTGGGGTGCTGCATAAAACCAGAGATTGAAATTAGCACAGATACCTTTCCATAAGACAAATATGTAATAGACAAGAGCTCCTGCTTGCTCAACGAAGTGGACTCAACACCCCATATTAAACGCCTAAGAATATACCTGATTAGTAAGAATCTTAAAACCTATGGATTTATATGTCTCCGAAAGAGAATCAAGCGTGTGTACAGCGGCATAAACGCAGCAGTGAAAGGATTGGTGAGGTTCGGTGAGCAAATGAAGACCCTTTGAAGTCATATTGCATGGTACCCATTCCACGGTTCTCAACTCTCCAGGTTTAAGGGATTCTTCCTTCAGCTAAAACATGCATGTGGAACCCAGAGTATGATCCAACGTGTGATCGGGAAACGTGTTCAAATGTGTCTCAGTTTTCGTCCCCTGGTACTCGGGTGCAACATTCCAGACGCTTTACTAACACTCTCCCCACTTGGAGAGTCAGTGCCTTTAACCTCCTGTTTGGCCCAGTTTGCAATTTCTGCAGAAAATGAACAGCAATAGGGAGAACCAATGAGAGACTAGCTGGAGGTGTCTGGACGGGCAAATTTAACTCTCATTTCCCACCAGGAAGAGGAATTAACCAAAGGCTCAGCGTGCCATGCCAGTACCACACTAGGGCCTGAAGCAATCCTGCAGTGTTGCGGCCAGCTCACAAGAAAACGAGTTGAAGAAAGGAGCTCAGGGGCACTGTAATTCACAAACCTGCAGAGTTATAAATGACAGCTATCGTCCAAAAATATATTGAAGTAAGGCTGCCAAGAGGACTTGAAAGCGGGGCAGAATTGCAGGAAACCGATTTCAGGAGGTAGACTGGAATTGCATGTAAAGCATAGGATAAGAGGCAGAACGTCCACAATGATGCACTTGGCCAAAAAGCGCGTATGTGTTTTTTCCTGAATATATTCAGGAAAAAACGCATACGCCCTTTTTGGCCAACCAAGCAAGCTTGCAAAGGAAATCTGCACTACAATGAACTCTCACTGCCCCCCGGTCAGAAGGGCCATCTGAAAAAAGTGTAAAACCCAGAAAGGCAAGACAGGCCATGGAGAACTGGGAGCCTAGTTAGGCTGATGGGCGGGATGTAAATTGCCAACAGCCACTCTGGAGAAGTGTATGGTGTTTCCTGAAACATCTAAAAAACAAAGCAACAGAGCCTAGGGCACTTCCACTTATGGTCCTATAGCTTAGGGAAATTAAAATCAAAAAGACACAGCCACCCCAAAATTTGGGACGGCTCTGTTTACAGGAACCTCATTTACGGTACAAGTTCAATATCACAGAAAGCGAAAAATGGATAAAGAAGTTGTGGTACTAACGTACAATGCAATATCACTCAGCAATGAAATCTATGTCATCAGGCCCATAGCAGCATAATGAGTGGATTCAGGTATGATGATTCTAAGTGAAATATGTCACACAGAAAAAGAAACATCATAAGATATCACTAATACACGGAATGTAAACTTGGCTACACAGGAACTGAATTACAAAACAGAATAGGGTCTCAAATGTAGAAAACCAACTTATGCTTGCTTAAGGGGAAAGGTGAGTTGGGGTGCTGCATAAAACCAGAGATTGAAATTAGCACAGATACCTTTCCATAAGCCAAATATGTAATAGACAAGAGCTACTGCTTGCTCAACGAAGTGGACTCAACACCCCATATTAAACGCCTAAGGATATACCTGACTAGTAAGAATCTTAAAACCTATGGATTTATATGTCTCCGAAAGAGAATCAAGTGTGTGTACAGTGGCATAAACGCAGCAGTGATAGGATTGGTGAGGTTCGGTGAGCAAATGCAGACCCTTTGAAGTCATATTGCATGGTACCCATTCCATGGTTCTCAACTCTCCATGTTTAAGGGATTCTTCCTTCAGCTAAAACATGCATGTGGAACCCAGAGTATGATCCACCGTGTGATCGGGAAATGTGTTCAAATGTGTCTCAGTTTTCGTCCCATGGTACTCGGGTGTAACATTCCAAACGCTTTACTAACACTCTCCCCACTTGGAAAGTCAGTGCCTTTAACCTCCTGTTTGGCCCAGTTTGCAATTTCTGCGGAAAATGAACAGGAATAGGGAGAACCAATGAGAGACTAACTGGAGGTGTCTGGATGGGTAAATTTAACTCTCATTTCCCACCAAGAAGAGGAATTAACCAAAGGCTCAGCGAGCCATGCCGGAACCACACTAGGGCCTGAAGCAATCCTGCGGTGTTGCGGCCAGCTCACAAGAAATCGAGTTGAAGAAAGGAGCTCAGGGACCCTGTAATTCACAAACCTACAGAGTTATACATGACAGCTATCGTCCAAAAATATATTGAAGTAAGGCTGCCAAGAGGACTTGAAAGTGGGGCAGAATTGCAGGAAACCGATTTCAGGAGGTAGACTGGAATTGCATGTAAAGCATAGGAAAAGAGGCAGAACGTCCATAATGATGCACTTGGCCAAAAAGGGCGTAGCGTTTTTTCCTGAATATATTCAGGAAAAAACGCATACGCACTTTTTGGCCAACCAAGCAAGCTTGCAAAGGAAATCTGCACTACAATGAAGTCTCACTGCCCCCCGGTCAGAAGGGCCATCTGAAAAAAGTGTAAAACCCAGAAAGGCAGGACAGGCCATGGAGAACTGGGAGCCTTGTTATGCTGATGGGCGGGATGTAAATTGCCAACAGCCACTCTGGAGAAGTGTATGGTGTTTCCTGAAACATCTAAAAAACAAAGCAACAGAGCCTAGGGCACTTCCACTTATGGTCCTATAGCTTAGGGAAATTAAAATCAAAAAGACACAGCCACCCCAAAGTATGGGACGGCTCTGTTTACAAGAAGCTCTTTTACGGTACAAGTTCAATATCGCAGAAAGCGAAAAATGGATAAAGAAGTTGTGGTACTTACGTACAATGCAATATCACTCAGCAATGAAATGTATGTCATCAGGCCAGTAGCAGCATAATGAGTGGATTCAGGTACGATGATTCTAAGTGAAATAAGTCACACAGAAAAAGAAACATCATAAGATATCACTAATACATGGAATGTAAACTTGGCTACACAGGAACTGAATTACAAAACAGAATAGTGTCTCAAATGTAGAAAACCAACTTATGCTTGCTTAAGGGGAAAGGTGAGTTGGGGTGCTGCATAAAACCAGAGATTGAAATTAACACAGATACCTTTCCATAAGCCAAATATGTAATAGACAAGAGCTACTCCTTGCTCAACGAAGTGGACTCAACACCCCATATTAAACGCCTACGAATATACCTGACTAGTAAGAATCTTAAAACCTATGGATTTATATGTCTCCGAAAGAGAATCAAGCGTGTGTACAGTGGCATAAACGTAGCAGTGAAAGGATTGGTGATGTTCGGTGAGCAAATGCAGACCCTTTGTAGTCATATTGCATGGTACCCATTCCATGGTTCTCAACTCTCCAGGTTTAAGGGATTCTTCCTTCAGCTAAAACATGCATGTGGAACCCAGAGTATGATCCACCATGTGATCGGGAAACATGTTCAAATGTGTCTCAGTTTTCGTCCCCTGGTACTCGGGTGCAACATTCCAGACGCTTTACTAACACTCTCCCCACTTGGAGAGTCAGTGCCTTTAACCTCCTGTTTGGCCCAGTTTGCAATTTCTGCGGAAAATGAACAGGAATAGGGAGAACCAATGAGAGACTAGCTGGAGGTGTCTGGACGGGCAAATTTAACTCTCATTTCCCACCAGGAAGAGGAATTAACCAAAGGCTCAGCGAGCCATGCCGGAACCACACTAGGGCCTGAAGCAATCCTACGGTGTTGCGGCCAGCTCACAAGAAAGCGAGTTGAAGAAAGGAGCTCAGGGGCCCTGTAATTCACAAACCTGCAGAGTTATACATGACAGCTATCGTCCAAAAATATATTGAAGTAAGGCTGCCAAGAGGACTTGAAAGCGGGGCAGAATTGCAGGAAACCGATTTCAGGAGGTAGACTGGAATTGCATGTAAAGCATAGGAAAAGAGGCAGAACGTCCACAATGATGCACTTGGACAAAAAGGGCGTATGCGTTTTTTCCTGAATATATTCAGGAAAAAACGCATACGCCCTTTTTGGCCAACGAAGCAAGCTTGCAAATGAAATCTGCACTACAATGAAGTCTCACTGCCCCCCGGTCAGAAGGGCCATCTGAAAAAAGTGTAAAACCCAGAAAGGCAGGACAGGCCATGGAGAACTGGGAGCCTAGTTAGGCTGATGGGCGGGATGTAAATTGCCAACAGCCACTCTGCAGAAGTGTATGGTGTTTCCTGAAACATCTAAAAAACAAAGCAACAGAGCCTAGGGCACTTCCATTTTTGGAACTATAGATTAGGGAAATTAAAATCAAAAAGACACAGCCACCCCAAAGTTTGGGACGGCTCTGTTTACAGGAACCTCATTTACGGTACAAGTTCAATATCACAGAAAGCGAAAAATGGATAAAGAAGTTGTGGTACTAACGTACAATGCAATATCACTCAGCAATTAAATCTATGTCATCAGGCCCATAGCAGCATAATGAGTGGATTCAGGTACGATGATTCTAAGTGAAATATGTCACACAGAAAAAGAAACATCATAAGATATCACTAATACACGGAATGTAAACTTGGCTACACAGGAACTGAATTACAAAACAAAATAGGGTCTCAAATGTAGAAAACCAACTTATGCTTGCTTAAGGGGAAAGGTGAGTTGGGGTGCTGCATAAAACCAGAGATTGAAATTAGCACAGATACATTTCCATAATACAAATATGTAATAGACAAGAGCTACTGCTTGCTCAACGAAGTGGACTCAACACCCCATATTAAACGCCTAAGAATATACCTGATTAGTAAGAATCTTAAAACCTATGGATTCATATGTCTCCGAAAGAGAATCAAGTGTGTGTACAGCGGCATAAACGCAGCAGTGATAGGATTGGTGAGGTTCGGTGAGCAAATGCAGACCCTTTGAAGTCATATTGCATGGTACCCATTCCATGGTTCTCAACTCTCCAGGTTTAAGGGATTCTTCCTTCAGCTAAAACATGCATGTGGAACCCAGAGTATGATCCACCGTGTGATCGGGAAACATGTTCAAATGTGTCTCAGTTTTCGTCCCCTGGTACTGGGGTGCAACATTCCAGAAGCTTTACTAACACTCTCCCCACTTGGAGAGTCAGTGCCTTTAACCTCCTGTTTGGCCCAGTTTGCAATTTCAGCGGAAAATGAACAGGAATAGGGAGAACCAATGAGAGACTAGCTGGAGGTGTCTGGACGGGCAAATTTAACTCTCATTTCCCACCAGGAAGAGGAATTAACCAAAGGCTCAGCGAGCCATGCCGGAACCACACTAGGGCCTGAAGCAATCCTGCGGTGTTGCGGCCAGCTCACAAGAAAACGAGTTGAAGAAAGGAGCTCAGGGGCCCTGTAATTCACAAACCTGCAGAGTTATACATGACAGCTATCATCCAAAAATATATTGAAGTAAGGCTGCCAAGAGGACTTGAAAGCGGGGCAGAATTGCAGGAAACCGATTTCAGGAGGTAGACTGGAATTGCATGTAAAGCATAGGAAAAGAGGCAGAACGTCCACAATGATGCACTTGGCCAGAAAGCGCGTATGCGTTTTTTCCTGAATATATTCAGGAAAAAACGCATATGCCCTTTTTGGCCACCCAAGCAAGCTTGCAAAGGAAATCTGCACTACAATGAAGTCTCACTTCCCCCCGGTCAAAAGGGCCATCTGAAAAAAGTGTAAAATCCAGAAAGGCAAGACAGGCCATGGAGAACTGGGAGCCTTCTTATGCTGATGGGCGGGATGTAAATTGCCAACAGCCACTCTGGAGAAGTGTATGGTGTTTCCTGAAACATCTAAAAAACAAAGCAACAGAGCCTAGGGCACTTCCACTTATGGTCCTATATCTTAGGGAAATTAAAATCAAAAAGACACAGGCACCCCAAAGTTTGGGACAGCTCTGTTTACAAGAACCTCGTTTACGGTACAAGTTCAATATCGCAGAAAGCGAAAAATGGATAAAGAAGTTGTGGTACTTACGTACAATGCAATATCACTCAGCAATGAAATCTATGTCATCAGGCCAGTAGCAGCATAATGAGTGGATTCAGGTACTATGATTCTAAGTGAAATATGTCACACAGAAAAAGAAACATCATAAGATATCACTAATACACGGAATGTAAACTTGGCTACACAGGAACTGAATTACAAAACAGAATAGGGTCTCAAATGTAGAAAACCAACTTATGCTTGCTTAAGGGGAAAGGTGAGTTGGGGTGCTGCATAAAACCAGAGATTGAAATTAGCACAGATACCTTTCCATAAGACAAATATGTAATAGACAAGAGCTACTGCTTGCTCAACGAAGTGGACTCAACACCCCATATTAAACGCCTAAGAATATACCTGACTAGTAAGAATCTTAAAACCTATGGATTTATATGTCTCCGAAAGAGAATCAAGCGTGTGTACAGCGGCATAAACGCAGCAGTGATAGGATTGGTGAGGTTCGGTGAGCAAATGCAGACCCTTTGAAGTCATATTGCATGGTACCCATTCCATGGTTCTCAACTCTCCAGGTTTAAGGGATTCTTCCTTCAGCAAAAACATGCATGTGGAACCCAGAGTATGATCCACCGTGTGATCGGGAAACATGTTCAAATGTGTCTCAGTTTTCGTCCCCTGGTACTCGGGTGCAACATTCCAGACGCTTTACTAACACTCTCCCCACTTGGAGAGTCAGTGCCTTTAACCTGCTGTTGGGCCCAGTTTGCAATTTCTGCAGAAAATGAACAGGAATAGGGAGAACCAATGAGAGACTAGCTGGAGGTGTCTGGACGGGCAAATTTAACTCTCATTTCCCACCAGGAAGAGGAATTAACCAAAGGCTCAGCGAGCCATGCCGGAACCACACTAGGGCCTGAAGCAATCCTGCGGTGTTGCGGCCAGCTCACAAGAAATCGAGTTGAAGAAAGGAGCTCAGGGACCCTGTAATTCACAAACCTGCAGAGTTATACATGACAGCTATCGTCCAAAAATATATTGAAGTAAGGCTGCCAAGAGGACTTGAAAGCGGGGCAGAATTGCAGGAAACCGATTTCAGGAGGTAGACTGGAATTGCATGTAAAGCATAGGAAAAGAGGCAGAACGTCCACAATGATGCACTTGGCCAAAAAGGGCGTATGCGTTTTTTCCTAAATATATTCAGGAAAAAACGCATATGCCCTTTTTGGCCACCCAAGCAAGCTTGCAAAGGAAATCTGCACTACAATGAAGTCTCACTGCCCCCCGGTCAAAAGGGCCATCTGAAAAAAGTGTAAAATCCAGAAAGGCAGGACAGGCCATGGAGAACTGGGAGCCTAGTTAGGCTGAAGGGCGGGATGTAAATTGCCAACAGCCACTCTGGAGAAGTGTATGGTGTTTCCTGAAACATCTAAAAAACAAAGCAACAGAGCCTAGAGCACTTCCACTTATGGTCCTATAGCTTAGGGAAATTAAAATCAAAAAGACACAGCCACCCCAAAATTTGGGACGGCTCTGTTTACAGGAACCTCATTTACGGTACAAGTTCAATATCGCAGAAAGCGAAAAATGGATAAAGAAGTTGTGGTACTTACGTACAATGCAATATCACTCAGCAATTAAATCTATGTCATCAGGCCAGTAGCAGCATAATGAGTGGATTCAGGTACGATGATTCTAAGTGAAACAAGTCACACAGAAAAAGAAACATCATAAGATATCACTAATACACGGAATGTAAACTTGGCTACACAGGAACTGAATTACAAAACAGAATAGGGTCTCAAATGTAGAAAACCAACTTATGCTTGCTTAAGGGGAAAGGTGAGTTGGGGTGCTGCATAAAACCAGAGATTGAAATTAACACAGATACCTTTCCATAAGCCAAATATGTAATAGACAAGAGCTACTCCTTGCTCAACGAAGTGGACTCAACACCCCATATTAAACGCCTAAGAATATACCTGACTAGTAAGAATCTTAAAACCTATGGATTTATATGTCTCCGAAAGAGAATCAAGTGTGTGTACAGCGGCATAAACGCAGCAGTGATAGGATTGGTGAGGCTCGGTGAGCAAATGCAGACCCTTTGAAGTCATATTGCATGGTACCCATTCCATGGGTCTCAACTCTCCAGGTTTAAGGGATTCTTCTTTCAGCTAAAACATTTATGTGGAACCCAGAGTATGATCCACCGTGTGATCGGGAAACATGTTCAAATGTGTCTCAGTTTTCGTCCCCTGGTACTCGGGTGCAACATTCCAGACGCTTTACTAACACTCTCCCCACTTGGAGAGTCAGTGCCTTTAACCTCCTGTTTGGCCCAGTTTGCAATTTCTGCGGAAAATGAACAGGAATAGGGAGAACACATGAGAGACTAGCTGGAGGTGTCTGGACGGGCAAATTTAACTCTCATTTCCCACCAGGAAGAGGAATTAACCAAAGGCTCAGCGAGCCATGCCGGAACTACACTAGGGCCTGAAGCAATCCTGCGGTGTTGCGGCCAGCTCACAAGAAAGCGAGTTGAAGAAAGGAGCTCAGGGTCCCTGTAATTCACAAACCTGCAGAGTTATACATGACAGCTATCATCCAAAAATATATTGAAGTAAGGCTGCCAAGAGGACTTGAAAGCGGGGCCGAATTGCAGGAAACCGATTTCAGGAGGTAGACTGGAATTGCATGTAAAGCATAGGAAAAGAGGCAGAACGTCCACAATGATGCACTTGGCCAAAAAGCGCGTATGCGTTTTTTCCTGAATATATTCAGGAAAAAACGCATATGCCCTTTTTGGCCACCCAAGCAAGCTTGCAAAGGAAATCTGCACTACAATGAAGTCTCACTGCCCCCGGTCAAAAGGGCCATCTGAAAAAAGTGTAAAATCCAGAAAGGCAAGACAGGCCATGGAGAACTGAGAGCCTTCTTATGCTGATGGGCGGGATGTAAATTGCCAACAGCCACTCTGGAGAAGTGTATGGTGTTTCCTGAAACATCTAAAAAACAAAGCAACAGAGCCTAGGGCACTTCCACTTATGGTCCTATAGCTTAGGGAAATTAAAATCAAAAAGACACAGCCACCCCAAAGTTTGGGACAGCTCGGTTTACAAGAACCTCGTTTACGGTACAAGTTCAATATCGCAGAAAGCGAAAAATGGATAAAGAAGTTGTGGTACTTACGTACAATGCAATATCACTCAGCAATGAAATCTATGTCATCAGGCCAGTAGCAGCATAATGAGTGGATTCAGGTACGATGATTCTAAGTGAAATAAGTCACACAGAAAAAGAAACATCATAAGATATCACTAATACACGGAATGTAAACTTGGCTACACAGGAACTGAATTACAAAACAGAATAGGGTCTCAAATGTAGAAAACCAACTTATGCTTGCTTAAGGGGAAAGGTGAGTTGGGGTGCTGCATAAAACCAGAGATTGAAATTAGCACAGATACCTTTCCATAAGCCAAATATGTAATAGACAAGAGCTACTGCTTGCTCAACGAAGTGGACTCAACACCCCATATTAAACGCCTAAGAATATACCTGACTAGTAAGAATCTTAAAACCTATGGATTTATATGTCTCCGAAAGAGAATCAAGTGTGTGTACAGCGGCATAAACGCAGCAGTGATAAGATTGGTGAGGTTCGGTGAGCAAATGCAGACCCTTTGAAGTCATATTGCATGGTACCCATTCCATGGTTCTCAACTCTCCAGGTTTAAGGGATTCTTCCTTCAGCTAAAACATGCATGTGGAACACAGACTATGATCCACCGAGTGATCGGGAAACGTGTTCAAATGTGTCTCAGGTTTCTTCCCCTTGTACTCGGGTGCAACATTCCAGACGCTTTACTAACACTCTCCCCACTTGGAGAGTCAGTGCCTTTAACCTCCTGTTTGGCCCAGTTTGCAATTTCTGCGGAAAATGAACAGGAATAGGGAGAACCAATGAGAGACTAGCTGGAGGTGTCTGGACGGGCAAATTTAACTCTCATTTCCCACCAGGAAGAGGAATTAACCAAAGGCTCAGCGTGCCATGCCGGTACCACACTAGGGCCTGAAGCAATCCTGCAGTGTTGCGGCCAGCTCACAAGAAAGCGAGTTGAAGAAAGGAGCTCAGGGACCCTGTAATTCACAAACCTGCAGAGTTATAAATGAAAGCTATCGTCCTAAAATATATTGAAGTAAGGCTGCCAAGAGGACTTGAAAGTGGGGCAGAATTGCAGGAAACCGATTTCAGGAGGTAGACTGGAATTGCATGTAAAGCATAGGAAAAGAGGCAGAACGTCCACAATGATGCACTTGGCCAAAAAGGGCGTATGCGTTTTTTCCTGAATATATTCAGGAAAAAACGCATATGCACTTTTTGGCCAACCAAGCAAGCTTGCAAAGGAAATCTGCACTACAATGAAGTCTCACAGCTCCCCGGTCAAAAGGGCCATCTGAAAAAAGTGTAAAATCCAGAAAGGCAGGACAGGCCATGGAGAACTGGGAGTTTTGTTATGCCAATGGGCGTGATGTAAATTGCCAACAGCCACTCTGGAGAAGTGTATGGTGTTTCCTGAAACATCTAAAAAACAAAGCAACAGAGCCTAGGGCACTTCCACTTATGGTCCTATAGCTTAGGGAAATTAAAATCAAAAAGACACAGCCACCCCAAAGTTTGGGACGGCTCTGTTTACAAAAACCTCATTTACGGTACAAGTTCAATATCGCAGAAAGCGAAAAATGGATAAAGAAGTTGTGGTACTTACGTACAATGCAATATCACTCAGCAATGAAATGTCATCAGGCCAGTACAGCATAATGAGTGGATTCAGGTACGATGATTCTAAGTGAAATAAGTCACACAGAAAAAGAAACATCATAAGATATCACTAATACACGGAATGTAATCTTGGCTACACAGGAACTGAATTACAAAACAGAACAGGGTCTCAAATGTAGAAAACCAACTTATGCTTGCTTAAGGGGAAAGGTGAGTTGGGGTGCTGCATAAAACCAGAGATTGAAATTAGCACAGATACCTTTCCATAAGCCAAATATGTAATAGACAAGAGCTACTGCTTGCTCAACGAAGTGGACTCAACACCCCATATTAAACGCCTAAGAATATACCTGACTAGTAAGAATCTTAAAACCTATGGATTTATATGTCTCCGAAAGAGAATCTAGCATGTGTACAGCGGCATAAACGCAGCAGTGATAGGATTGGTGATGTTCGGTGAGCAAATGCAGACCCTTTGAAGTCATATTGCATGGTACCCATTCCATGGTTCTCAACTCTCCAGGTTTAAGGGATTCTTCCTTCAGCTAAAACATGCATGTGGAACCCAGAGTATGATCCACCATGTGATCGGGAAACATGTTCAAATGTGTCTCAGTTTTCGTCCCCTGGTACTCGGGTGCAACATTCCAGACGCTTTACTAACACTCTCCCCACTTGGAGAGTCAGTGCCTTTAACCTCCTGTTTGGCCCAGTTTGCAATTTCTGCGGAAAATGAACAGGAATAGGGAGAACCAATGAGAGACTAGCTGGAGGTGTCTGGACGGGCAAATTTAACTCTCATTTCCCACCAGGAAGAGGAATTAACCAAAGGCTCAGCGTGCCATGCCGGTACCACACTAGGGCCTGAAGCAATCCTGCAGTGTTGCGGCCAGCTCACAAGAAAGCGAGTTGAAGAAAGGAGCTCAGGGACCCTGTAATTCACAAACCTGCAGAGTTATAAATGAAAGCTATCGTCCTAAAATATATTGAAGTAAGGCTGCCAAGAGGACTTGAAAGTGGGGCAGAATTGCAGGAAACCGATTTCAGGAGGTAGACTGGAATTGCATGTAAAGCATAGGAAAAGAGGCAGAACGTCCACAATGATGCACTTGGCCAAAAAGGGCGTATGCGTTTTTTCCTGAATATATTCAGGAAAAAACGCATATGCACTTTTTGGCCAACCAAGCAAGCTTGCAAAGGAAATCTGCACTACAATGAAGTCTCACAGCTCCCCGGTCAAAAGGGCCATCTGAAAAAAGTGTAAAATCCAGAAAGGCAGGACAGGCCATGGAGAACTGGGAGTTTTGTTATGCCAATGGGCGTGATGTAAATTGCCAACAGCCACTCTGGAGAAGTGTATGGTGTTTCCTGAAACATCTAAAAAACAAAGCAACAGAGCCTAGGGCACTTCCACTTATGGTCCTATAGCTTAGGGAAATTAAAATCAAAAAGACACAGCCACCCCAAAGTTTGGGACGGCTCTGTTTACAAAAACCTCATTTACGGTACAAGTTCAATATCGCAGAAAGCGAAAAATGGATAAAGAAGTTGTGGTACTTACGTACAATGCAATATCACTCAGCAATGAAATGTATGTCATCAGGCCAGTACAGCATAATGAGTGGATTCAGGTACGATGATTCTAAGTGAAATAAGTCACACAGAAAAAGAAACATCATAAGATATCACTAATACACGGAATGTAATCTTGGCTACACAGGAACTGAATTACAAAACAGAACAGGGTCTCAAATGTAGAAAACCAACTTATGCTTGCTTAAGGGGAAAGGTGAGTTGGGGTGCTGCATAAAACCAGAGATTGAAATTAGCACAGATACCTTTCCATAAGCCAAATATGTAATAGACAAGAGCTACTGCTTGCTCAACGAAGTGGACTCAACACACCATATTAAACGCCTAAGAATATACCTGACTAGTAAGAATCTTAAAACCTATGGATTTATATGTCTCCGAAAGAGAATCTAGCGTGTGTACAGCGGCATAAACGCAGCAGTGATAGGATTGGTGATGTTCGGTGAGCAAATGCAGACCCTTTGAAGTCATATTGCATGGTACCCATTCCATGGTTCTCAACTCTCCAGGTTTAAGGGATTCTTCCTTCAGCTAAAACATGCATGTGGAACCCAGAGTATGATCCACCGTGTGATCGGGAAACGTGTTCAAATGTGTCTCAGTTTTCGTCCCCTGGTACTCGGGTGCAACATTCCAGACGCTTTACTAACACTCTCCCCACTTGGAGAGTCAGTGCCTTTAACGTCCTGTTTGGCCCAGTTTGCAATTTCTGCGGAAAATGAACAGGAATAGGGAGAACCAATGAGAGACTAGCTGGAGGTGTCTGGACGGGCAAATTTAACTCTCATTTCCCACCAGGAAGAGGAATTAACCAAAGGCTCAGCGAGCCATGCCGGAACCACACTAGGGCCTGAAGCAATCCTACGGTGTTGCGGCCAGCTCACAAGAAAGCGAGTTGAAGAAAGGAGCTCAGGGGCCCTGTAATTCACAAACCTGCAGAGTTATACATGACAGCTATCGTCCAAAAATATATTGAAGTAAGGCTGCCAAGAGGACTTGAAAGCGGGGCAGAATTGCAGGAAACCGATTTCAGGAGGTAGACTGGAATTGCATGTAAAGCATAGGAAAAGAGGCAGAACGTCCACAATGATGCACTTGGCCAAAAAGGGCGTATGCGTTTTTTCCTGAATATATTCAGGAAAAAACGCATACGAACTTTTTGGCCAACCAAGCAAGCTTGCAAAGGAAATCTGCACTACAATGAAGTCTCACTGCCCCCCGGTCAAAAGGGCCATCTGAAAAAAGTGTAAAATCCAGAAAGGCAGGACAGTCCATGGAGAACTGGGAGCCTTGTTATGCTGATGGGCGGGATGTAAATTGCCAACAGCCACTCTGCAGAAGTGTATGGTGTTTCCTGAAACATATAAAAAACAAAGCAACAGAGCCTAGGGCACTTCCACTTATGGTCCTATAGCTTAGGGAAATTAAAATAAAAAAGAAACAGCCACCCCAAAGTTTGGGACAGCTCTGTTTACAAGAACCTCGTTTACGGTACAAGTTCAATATCACAGAAAGCGAAAAATGGATAAAGAAGTTGTGGTACTTTGGTACAATGCAATATCACTCAGCAATGAAATCTATGTCATCAGGCCCATAGCAGCATAATGAGTGGATTCAGGTACGACGATTCTAAGTGAAATATGTCACACAGAAAATGAAACATCATAAGATATCACTAATACATGGAATGTAAACTTGGCTACACAGGAACTGAATTACAAAACAGAATAGGGTCTCAAATGTAGAAAACCAACTTATGCTTGCTTAAGGGGTAAGGTGAGTTGGGGTGCTGCATAAAACCAGAGATTGAAATTAGCACAGATACCTTTCCATAAGCCAAATATGTAATAGACAAGAGCTACTGCTTGCTCAACGAAGTGGACTCAACACCCCATATTTAACGCCTAAGAATATACCTGATTAGTAAGAATCTTAAAACCTATGGATTTATATGTCTCCGAAAGAGAATCAAGCGTGTGTACAGCGGCATAAACGCAGCAGTGAAAGGATTGGTGAGGTTCGGTGAGCAAATGAAGACCCTTTGAAGTCATATTGCATGGTACCCATTCCACGGTTCTCAACTCTCCAGGTTTAAGGGATTCTTCCTTCAGCTAAAACATGCATGTGGAACCCAGAGTATGATCCAACGTGTGATCGGGAAACGTGTTCAAATGTGTCTCAGTTTTCGTCCCCTGGTACTCGGGTGCAACATTCCAGACGCTTTACTAACACTCTCCCCACTTGGAGAGTCAGTGCCTTTAACCTCCTGTTTGGCCCAGTTTGCAATTTCTGCAGAAAATGAACAGGAATAGGGAGAACCAATGAGAGACTAGCTGGAGGTGTCTGGACGGGCAAATTTAACTCTCATTTCCCACCAGGAAGAGGAATTAACCAAAGGCTCAGCGTGCCATGCCAGTACCACACTAGGGCCTGAAGCAATCCTGCAGTGTTGCGGCCAGCTCACAAGAAAACGAGTTGAAGAAAGGAGCTCAGGGGCACTGTAATTCACAAACCTGCAGAGTTATAAATGACAGCTATCGTCCAAAAATATATTGAAGTAAGGCTGCCAAGAGGACTTGAAAGTGGGGCAGAATTGCAGGAAACCGATTTCAGGAGGTAGACTGGAATTGCATGTAAAGCATAGGAAAAGAGGCAGAACGTCCACAATGATGCACTTGGCTGAAAAGCGCGTATGCCTTTTTTCCTGAATATATTCAGGAAAAAACGCATATGCCCTTTTTGGCCACCCAAGCAAGCTTGCAAAGGAAATCTGCACTACAATGAAGTCTCACTGCCCCCCGGTCAAAAGGGCCATCTGAAAAAAGTGTAAAATCCAGAAAGGCAAGACAGGCCATGGAGAACTGAGAGCCTTCTTATGCTGATGGGCGGGATGTAAATTGCCAACAGCCACTCTGGAGAAGTGTATGGTGTTTCCTGAAACATCTAAAAAACAAAGCAACAGAGCCTAGGGCACTTCCACTTATGGTCCTATAGCTTAGGGAAATTAAAATCAAAAAGACACAGCCACCCCAAAGTTTGGGACAGCTCGGTTTACAAGAACCTCGTTTAAGGTACAAGTTCAATATCGCAGAAAGCGAAAAATGGATAAAGAAGTTGTGGTACTTACGTACAATGCAATATCACTCAGCAATGAAATCTATGTCATCAGGCCAGTAGCAGCATAATGAGTGGATTCAGGTACGATGATTCTAAGTGAAATAAGTCACACAGAAAAAGAAACATCATAAGATATCACTAATACACGGAATGTAAACTTGGCTACACAGGAACTGAATTACAAAACAGAATAGGGTCTCAAATGTAGAAAACCAACTTATGCTTGCTTAAGGGGAAAGGTGAGTTGGGGTGCTGCATAAAACCAGAGATTGAAATTAGCACAGATACCTTTCCATAAGCCAAATATGTAATAGACAAGAGCTACTGCTTGCTCAACGAAGTGGACTCAACACCCCATATTAAACGCCTAAGAATATACCTGACTAGTAAGAATCTTAAAACCTATGGATTTATATGTCTCCGAAAGAGAATCAAGTGTGTGTACAGCGGCATAAACGCAGCAGTGATAAGATTGGTGAGGTTCGGTGAGCAAATGCAGACCCTTTGAAGTCATATTGCATGGTACCCATTCCATGGTTCTCAACTCTCCAGGTTTAAGGGATTCTTCCTTCAGCTAAAACATGCATGTGGAACCCAGACTATGATCCACCGAGTGATCGGGAAACGTGTTCAAATGTGTCTCAGGTTTCTTCCCCTTGTACTCGGGTGCAACATTCCAGACGCTTTACTAACACTCTCCCCACTTGGAGAGTCAGTGCCTTTAACCTCCTGTTTGGCCCAGTTTGCAATTTCTGCGGAAAATGAACAGGAATAGGGAGAACCAATGAGAGACTAGCTGGAGGTGTCTGGACGGGCAAATTTAACTCTCATTTCCCACCAGGAAGAGGAATTAACCAAAGGCTCAGCGTGCCATGCCGGTACCACACTAGGGCCTGAAGCAATCCTGCAGTGTTGCGGCCAGCTCACAAGAAAGCGAGTTGAAGAAAGGAGCTCAGGGACCCTGTAATTCACAAACCTGCAGAGTTATAAATGAAAGCTATCGTCCTAAAATATATTGAAGTAAGGCTGCCAAGAGGACTTGAAAGTGGGGCAGAATTGCAGGAAACCGATTTCAGGAGGTAGACTGGAATTGCATGTAAAGCATAGGAAAAGAGGCAGAACGTCCACAATGATGCACTTGGCCAAAAAGGGCGTATGCGTTTTTTCCTGAATATATTCAGGAAAAAACGCATATGCACTTTTTGGCCAACCAAGCAAGCTTGCAAAGGAAATCTGCACTACAATGAAGTCTCACAGCTCCCCGGTCAAAAGGGCCATCTGAAAAAAGTGTAAAATCCAGAAAGGCAGGACAGGCCATGGAGAACTGGGAGTTTTGTTATGCCAATGGGCGTGATGTAAATTGCCAACAGCCACTCTGGAGAAGTGTATGGTGTTTCCTGAAACATCTAAAAAACAAAGCAACAGAGCCTAGGGCACTTCCACTTATGGTCCTATAGCTTAGGGAAATTAAAATCAAAAAGACACAGCCACCCCAAAGTTTGGGACGGCTCTGTTTACAAAAACCTCATTTACGGTACAAGTTCAATATCACAGAAAGCGAAAAATGGATAAAGAAGTTGTGGTACTTACGTACAATGCAATATCACTCAGCAATGAAATGTATGTCATCAGGCCAGTACAGCATAATGAGTGGATTCAGGTACGATGATTCTAAGTGAAATAAGTCACACAGAAAAAGAAACATCATAAGATATCACTAATACACGGAACGTAAGCTTGGCTACACAGGAACTGAATTACAAAACAGAACAGGGTCTCAAATGTAGAAAACCAACTTATGCTTGCTTAAGGGGAAAGGTGAGTTGGGGTGCTGCATAAAACCAGAGATTGAAATTAGCACAGATACCTTTCCATAAGCCAAATATGTAATAGACAAGAGCTACTGCTTGCTCAACGAAGTGGACTCAACACCCCATATTAAACGCCTAAGAATATACCTGACTAGTAAGAATCTTAAAACCTATGGATTTATATGTCTCCGAAAGAGAATCTAGCGTGTGTACAGCGGCATAAACGCAGCAGTGATAGGATTGGTGATGTTCGGTGAGCAAATGCAGACCCTTTGAAGTCATATTGCATGGTACCCATTCCATGGTTCTCAACTCTCCAGGTTTAAGGGATTCTTCCTTCAGCTAAAATATGCATGTGGAACCCAGAGTATGATCCACCATGTGATCGGGAAACATGTTCAAATGTGTCTCAGTTTTCGTCCCCTGGTACTCGGGTGCAACATTCCAGACGCTTTACTAACACTCTCCCCACTTGGAGAGTCAGTGCCTTTAACCTCCTGTTTGGCCCAGTTTGCAATTTCTGCGGAAAATGAACAGGAATAGGGAGAACCAATGAGAGACTAGCTGGAGGTGTCTGGACGGGCAAATTTAACTCTCATTTCCCACCAGGAAGAGGAATTAACCAAAGGCTCAGCGAGCCATGCCGGAACCACACTAGGGCCTGAAGCAATCCTACGGTGTTGCGGCCAGCTCACAAGAAAGCGAGTTGAAGAAAGGAGCTCAGGGGCCCTGTAATTCACAAACCTGCAGAGTTATACATGACAGCTATCGTCCAAAAATATATTGAAGTAAGGCTGCCAAGAGGACTTGAAAGCGGGGCAGAATTGCAGGAAACCGATTTCAGGAGGTAGACTGGAATTGCATGTAAAGCATAGGAAAAGAGGCAGAACGTCCACAATGATGCACTTGGCCAAAAAGGGCGTATGCGTTTTTTCCTGAATATATTCAGGAAAAAACGCATACGCCCTTTTTGGCCAACCAAGCAAGCTTGCAAAGGAAATCTGCACTACAATGAAGTCTCACTGACCCCCGGTCAAAAGGGCCATCTGAAAAAACTGTAAAATCCAGAAAGGCAGGACAGTCCATGGAGAACTGGGAGCCTTCTTATGCTGATGGGCGGGATGTAAATTGCCAACAGCCACTCTGCAGAAGTGTATGGTGTTTCCTGAAACATCTAAAAAACAAAGCAACAGAGCCTAGGGCACTTCCACTTATGGTCCTATAGCTTAGGGAAATTAAAATAAATAAGAAACAGCCACCCCAAAGTTTGGGACAGCTCTGTTTACAAGAACCTCGTTTACGGTACAAGTTCAATATCACAGAAAGCGAAAAATGGATAAAGAAGTTGTGGTACTTTGGTACAATGCAATATCACTCAGCAATGAAATCTATGTCATCAGGCCCATAGCAGCATAATGAGTGGATTCAGGTACGACGATTCTAAGTGAAATATGTCACACAGAAAATGAAACATCATAAGATATCACTAATACATGGAATGTAAACTTGGCTACACAGGAACTGAATTACAAAACAGAATAGGGTCTCAAATGTAGAAAACCAACTTATGCTTGCTTAAGGGGTAAGGTGAGTTGGGGTGCTGCATAAAACCAGAGATTGAAATTAGCACAGATACCTTTCCATAAGACAAATATGTAATAGACAAGAGCTACTGCTTGCTCAACGAAGTGGACTCAACACCCCATATTAAACGCCTAAGAATATACCTGATTAGTAAGAATCTTAAAACCTATGGATTTATATGTCTCCGAAAGAGAATCAAGCGTGTGTACAGCGGCATAAACGCAGCAGTGAAAGGATTGGTGAGGTTCGGTGAGCAAATGAAGACCCTTTGAAGTCATATTGCATGGTACCCATTCCACGGTTCTCAACTCTCCAGGTTTAAGGGATTCTTCCTTCAGCTAAAACATGCATGTGGAACCCAGAGTATGATCCAACGTGTGATCGGGAAACGTGTTCAAATGTGTCTCAGTTTTCGTCCCCTGGTACTCGGGTGCAACATTCCAGATGCTTTACTAACACTCTCCCCACTAGGAGAGTCAGTGCCTTTAACCTCCTGTTTGGCCCAGTTTGCAATTTCTGCAGAAAATGAACAGGAATAGGGAGAACCAATGAGAGACTAGCTGGAGGTGTCTGGACGGGCAAATTTAACTCTCATTTCCCACCAGGAAGAGGAATTAACCAAAGGCTCAGCGTGCCATGCCAGTACCACACTAGGGCCTGAAGCAATCCTGCAGTGTTGCGGCCAGCTCACAAGAAAACGAGTTGAAGAAAGGAGCTCAGGGGCACTGTAATTCACAAACCTGCAGAGTTATAAATGACAGCTATCGTCCAAAAATATATTGAAGTAAGGCTGCCAAGAGGACTTGAAAGCGGGGCAGAATTGCAGGAAACCGATTTCAGGAGGTAGACTGGAATTGCATGTAAAGCATAGGATAAGAGGCAGAACGTCCACAATGATGCACTTGGCCAAAAAGCGCGTATGCGTTTTTTCCTGAATATATTCAGGAAAAAACGCATACGCCCTTTTTGGCCAACCAAGCAAGCTTGCAAAGGAAATCTGCACTACAATGAACTCTCACTGCCCCCCGGTCAGAAGGGCCATCTGAAAAAAGTGTAAAACCCAGAAAGGCAGGACAGGCCATGGAGAACTGGGAGCCTAGTTAGGCTGATGGGCGGGATGTAAATTGCCAACAGCCACTCTGGAGAAGTGTATGGTGTTTCCTGAAACATCTAAAAAACAAAGCAACAGAGCCTAGAGCACTTCCACTTATGGTCCTATAGCTTAGGGAAATTAAAATCAAAAAGACACAGCCACCCCAAAATTTGGGACGGCTCTGTTTACAGGAACCTCATTTACGGTACAAGTTCAATATCACAGAAAGCGAAAAATGGATAAAGAAGTTGTGGTACTAACGTACAATGCAATATCACTCAGCAATTAAATCTATGTCATCAGGCCCATAGCAGCATAATGAGTGGATTCAGGTACGATGATTCTAAGTGAAATATGTAGCACAGAAAAAGAAACATCATAAGATATCACTAATACACGGAATGTAAACTTGGCTACACAGGAACTGAATTACAAAACAGAATAGGGTCTCAAATGTAGAAAACCAACTTATGCTTGCTTAAGGGGAAAGGTGAGTTGGGGTGCTGCATAAAACCAGAGATTGAAATTAGCACAGATACCTTTCCATAAGCCAAATATGTAATAGACAAGAGCTACTGCTTGCTCAACGAAGTGGACTCAACACCCCATATTAAACGCCTAAGGATATACCTGACTAGTAAGAATCTTAAAACCTATGGATTTATATGTCTCCGAAAAAGAATCAAGTGTGTGTACAGCGGCATAAACGCAGCAGTGATAGGATTGGTGAGGTTCAGTGAGCAAATGCAGACCCTTTGAAGTCATATTGCATGGTACCCATTCCATGGTTCTCAACTCTCCAGGTTTAAGGGATTCTTCCTTCAGCTAAAACATGCATGTGGAACCCAGAGTATGATCCACCGTGTGATCGGGAAACGTGTTCAAATGTGTCTCAGTTTTCGTCCCATGGTACTCGGGTGTAACATTCCAGACGCTTTACTAACACTCTCCCCACTTGGAAAGTCAGTGCCTTTAACCTCCTGTTTGGCCCAGTTTGCAATTTCTGCGGAAAATGAACAGGAATAGGGAGAACACATGAGAGACTAGCTGGAGGTGTCTGGACGGGCAAATTTAACTCTCATTTCCCACCAGGAAGAGGAATTAATCAAAGGCTCAGCGAGCCATGCCGGAACCACACTAGGGCCTGAAGCAATCCTGCAGTGTTGCGGCCAGCTCACAAGAAAGCGAGTTGAAGAAAGGAGCTCAGGGACCCTGTAATTCACAAACCTGCAGAGTTATAAATGAAAGCTATCGTCCAAAAATATATTGAAGTAAGGCTGCCAAGAGGACTTGAAAGTGGGGCAGAATTGCAGGAAACCGATTTCAGGAGGTAGACTGGAATTGCATGTAAAGCATAGGAAAAGAGGCAGAACGTCCACAATGATGCACTTGGCCAAAAAGGGCATATGCGTTTTTTCCTGAATATATTCAGGAAAAAACGCATATGCACTTTTTGGCCAACCAAGCAAGCTTGCAAAGGAAATCTGCACTACAATGAAGTCTCACAGCTCCCCGGTCAAAAGGGCCATCTGAAAAAAGTGTAAAATCCAGAAAGGCAGGACAGGCCATGGAGAACTGGGAGTTTTGTTATGCCAATGGGCGTGATGTAAATTGCCAACAGCCACTCTGGAGAAGTGTATGGTGTTTCCTGAAACATCTAAAAAACAAAGCAACAGAGCCTAGGGCACTTCCACTTATGGTCCTATAGCTTAGGGAAATTAAAATCAAAAAGACACAGCCACCCCAAAGTTTGGGACGGCTCTGTTTACAAAAACCTCATTTACGGTACAAGTTCAATATCGCAGAAAGCGAAAAATGGATAAAGAAGTTGTGGTACTTACGTACAATGCAATATCACTCAGCAATGAAATGTATGTCATCAGGCCAGTACAGCATAATGAGTGGATTCAGGTACGATGATTCTAAGTGAAATAAGTCACACAGAAAAAGAAACATCATAAGATATCACTAATACACGGAATGTAAGCTTGGCTACACAGGAACTGAATTACAAAACAGAACAGGGTCTCAAATGTAGAAAACCAACTTATGCTTGCTTAAGGGGAAAGGTGAGTTGGGGTGCTGCATAAAACCAGAGATTGAAATTAGCACAGATACCTTTCCATAAGCCAAATATGTAATAGACAAGAGCTACTGCTTGCTCAACGAAGTGGACTCAACACCCCATATTAAACGCCTAAGAATATACCTGACTAGTAAGAATCTTAAAACCTATGGATTTATATGTCTCCGAAAGAGAATCTAGCGTGTGTACAGCGGCATAAATGCAGCAGTGATAAGATTGGTGATGTTCGGTGAGCAAATGCAGACCCTTTGAAGTCATATTGCATGGTACCCATTCCATGGTTCTCAACTCTCCAGGTTTAAGGGATTCTTCCTTCAGCTAAAACATGCATGTGGAACCCAGAGTATGATCCACCATGTGATCGGGAAACATGTTCAAATGTGTCTCAGTTTTCGTCCCCTGGTACTCGGGTGCAACATTCCAGACGCTTTACTAACACTCTCCCCACTTGGAGAGTCAGTGCCTTTAACCTCCTGTTTGGCCCAGTTTGCAATTTCTGCGGAAAATGAACAGGAATAGGGAGAACCAATGAGAGACTAGCTGGAGGTGTCTGGACGGGCAAATTTAACTCTCATTTCCCACCAGGAAGAGGAATTAACCAAAGGCTCAGCGAGCCATGCCGGAACCACACTAGGGCCTGAAGCAATCCTACGGTGTTGCGGCCAGCTCACAAGAAAGCGAGTTGAAGAAAGGAGCTCAGGGGCCCTGTAATTCACAAACCTGCAGAGTTATACATGACAGCTATCGTCCAAAAATATATTGAAGTAAGGCTGCCAAGAGGACTTGAAAGCGGGGCAGAATTGCAGGAAACCGATTTCAGGAGGTAGACTGGAATTGCATGTAAAGCATAGGAAAAGAGGCAGAACGTCCACAATGATGCACTTGGCCAAAAAGGGCGTATGCGTTTTTTCCTGAATATATTCAGGAAAAAACGCATACGAACTTTTTGGCCAACCAAGCAAGCTTGCAAAGGAAATCTGCACTACAATGAAGTCTCACTGCCCCCCGGTCAAAAGGGCCATCTGAAAAAAGTGTAAAATCCAGAAAGGCAGGACAGTCCATGGAGAACTGGGAGCCTTGTTATGCTGATGGGCGGGATGTAAATTGCCAACAGCCACTCTGCAGAAGTGTATGGTGTTTCCTGAAACATCTAAAAAACAAAGCAACAGAGCCTAGGGCACTTCCACTTATGGTCCTATAGCTTAGGGAAATTAAAATAAAAAAGAAACAGCCACCCCAAAGTTTGGGACAGCTCTGTTTACAAGAACCTCGTTTACGGTACAAGTTCAATATCACAGAAAGCGAAAAATGGATAAAGAAGTTGTGGTACTTTGGCACAATGCAATATCACTCAGCAATGAAATCTATGTCATCAGGCCCATAGCAGCATAATGAGTGGATTCAGGTACGACGATTCTAAGTGAAATATGTCACACAGAAAATGAAACATCATAAGATATCACTAATACATGGAATGTAAACTTGGCTACACAGGAACTGAATTACAAAACAGAATAGGGTCTTAAATGTAGAAAACCAACTTATGCTTGCTTAAGGGGTAAGGTGAGTTGGGGTGCTGCATAAAACCAGAGATTGAAATTAGCACAGATACCTTTCCATAAGACAAATATGTAATAGACAAGAGCTACTGCTTGCTCAACGAAGTGGACTCAACACCCCATATTAAACGCCTAAGAATATACCTGATTAGTAAGAATCTTAAAACCTATGGATTTATATGTCTCCGAAAGAGAATCAAGCGTGTGTACAGCGGCATAAACGCAGCAGTGAAAGGATTGGTGAGGTTCGGTGAGCAAATGAAGACCATTTGAAGTCATATTGCATGGTACCCATTCCACGGTTCTCAACTCTCCAGGTTTAAGGGATTCTTCCTTCAGCTAAAACATGCATGTGGAACCCAGAGTATGATCCAACGTGTGATCGGGAAACGTGTTCAAATGTGTCTCAGTTTTCGTCCCCTGGTACTCGGGTGCAACATTCCAGACGCTTTACTAACACTCTCCCCACTTGGAGAGTCAGTGCCTTTAACCTCCTGTTTGGCCCAGTTTGCAATTTCTGCAGAAAATGAACAGGAATAGGGAGAACCAATGAGAGACTAGCTGGAGATGTCTGGACGGGCAAATTTAACTCTCATTTCCCACCAGGAAGAGGAATTAACCAAAGGCTCAGCGTGCCATGCCAGTACCACACTAGGGCCTGAAGCAATCCTGCAGTGTTGCGGCCAGCTCACAAGAAAACGAGTTGAAGAAAGGAGCTCAGGGGCACTGTAATTCACAAACCTGCAGAGTTATAAATGACAGCTATCGTCCAAAAATATATTGAAGTAAGGCTGCCAAGAGGACTTGAAAGTGGGGCAGAATTGCAGGAAACCGATTTCAGGAGGTAGACTGGAATTGCATGTAAAGCATAGGATAAGAGGCAGAACGTCCACAATGATGCACTTGGCCAAAAAGCGCGTATGCGTTTTTTCCTGAATATATTCAGGAAAAAACGCATACGCCCTTTTTGGCCAACCAAGCAAGCTTGCAAAGGAAATCTGCACTACAATGAAGTCTCACTGCCCCCCGGTCAAAAGGGCCATCTGAAAAAAGTGTAAAATCCAGAAAGGCAGGACAGTCCATGGAGAACTGGGAGCCTTCTTATGCTGATGGGCGGGATGTAAATTGCCAACAGCCACTCTGCAGAAGTGTATGGTGTTTCCTGAAACATCTAAAAAACAAAGCAACAGAGCCTAGGGCACTTCCACTTATGGTCCTATATCTTAGGGAAATTAAAATCAAAAAGACACAGGCACCTCAAAGTTTGGGACAGCTCTGTTTACAAGAACCTCGTTTACGGTACAAGTTCAATATCACAGAAAGCGAAAAATGGATAAAGAAGTTGTGGTACTAACGTACAATGCAATATCACTCAGCAATTAAATCTATGTCATCAGGCCCATAGCAGCATAATGAGTGGATTCAGGTACTATGATTCTAAGTGAAATATGTCACACAGAAAAAGAAACATCATAAGATATCACTAATACACGGAATGTAAACTTGGCTACACAGGAACTGAATTACAAAACAGAATAGGGTCTCAAATGTAGAAAACCAACTTATGCTTGCTTAAGGAGAAAGGTGAGTTGGGGTGCTGCATAAAACCAGAGATTGAAATTAGCACAGATACCTTTCCATAAGACAAATATGTAATAGACAAGAGCTACTGCTTGCTCAACGAAGTGGACTCAACACCCCATATTAAACGCCTAAGAATATACCTGACTAGTAAGAATCTTAAAACCTATGGATTTATATGTCTCCGAAAGAGAATCAAGCGTGTGTACAGCGGCATAAACGCAGCAGTGATAGGATTGGTGAGGTTCGGTGAGCAAATGCAGACCCTTTGAAGTCATATTGCATGGTACCCATTCCATGGTTCTCAACTCTCCAGGTTTAAGGGATTCTTCCTTCAGCTAAAACATGCATGTGGAACCCAGAGTATGATCCACCGTGTGATCGGGAAACATGTTCAAATGTGTCTCAGTTTTCGTCCCCTGGTACTCGGGTGCAACATTCCAGACGCTTTACTAACACTCTCCCCACTTGGAGAGTCAGTGCCTTTAACCTCCTGTTTGGCCCAGTTTGCAATTTCTGCGGAAAATGAACAGGAATAGGGAGAACCAATGAGAGACTAGCTGGAGGTGTCTGGACGGGCAAATTTAACTCTCATTTCCCACCAGGAAGAGGAATTAACCAAAGGCTCAGCGTGCCATGCCGGAACCACACTAGGGCCTGAAGCAATCCTGCGGTGTTGCGGCCAGCTCACAAGAAATCGAGTTGAAGAAAGGAGCTCAGGGACCCTGTAATTCACAAACCTGCAGAGTTATACATGACAGCTATCGTCCAAAAATATATTGAAGTAAGGCTGCCAAGAGGACTTGAAAGCGGGGCAGAATTGCAGGAAACCGATTTCAGGAGGTAGACTGGAATTGCATGTAAAGCATAGGAAAAGAGGCAGAACGTCCACAATGATGCACTTGGCCAAAAAGGGCATATGCGTTTTTTCCTGAATATATTCAGGAAAAAACGCATATGCCCTTTTTGGCCAACCAAGCAAGCTTGCAAAGGAAATCTGCACTACAATGAAGTCTCACTGCCCCCCGGTCAAAAGGGCCATCTGAAAAAAGTGTAAAATCCAGAAAGGCAGGACAGTCCATGGAGAACTGGGAGCCTTGTTATGCTGATGGGCGGGATGTAAATTGCCAACAGCCACTCTGGAGAAGTGTATGGTGTTTCCTGAAGCATCTAAAAAACAAAGAAACAGAGCCTAGGGCACTTCCACTTATGGTCCTATAGCTTAGGGAAATTAAAATCAAAAAGAAACAGCCACCCCAAAGTTTGGGACGGCTCTGTTTACAAGAAGCTCTTTTACGGTACAAGTTCAATATCGCAGAAAGCGAAAAATGGATAAAGAAGTTGTGGTACTTACATACAATGCAATATCACTCAGCAATGAAATGTATGTCATCAGGCCAGTAGCAGCATAATGAGTGGATTCAGGTACGATGATTCTAAGTGAAACAAGTCACACAGAAAAAGAAACATCATAAGATATCACTAATACACGGAATGTAAACTTGGCTACACAGGAACTGAATTACAAAACAGAATAGGGTCTCAAATGTAGAAAACCAACTTATGCTTGCTTAAGGGGAAAGGTGAGTTGGGGTGCTGCATAAAACCAGAGATTGAAATTAACACAGATACCTTTCCATAAGCCAAATATGTAATAGACAAGAGCTACTCCTTGCTCAACGAAGTGGACTCAACACCCCATATTAAACGCCTAAGAATATACCTGACTAGTAAGAATCTTAAAACCTATGGATTTATATGTCTCCGAAAGAGAATCAAGTGTGTGTACAGCGGCATAAACGCAGCAGTGATAGGATTGGTGAGGTTCGGTGAGCAAATGCAGACCCTTTGAAGTCATATTGCATGGTACCCATTCCATGGGTCTCAACTCTCCAGGTTTAAGGGATTCTTCTTTCAGCTAAAACATGCATGTGGAACCCAGAGTATGATCCACCGTGTGATCGGGAAACATGTTCAAATGTGTCTCAGTTTTCGTCCCCTGGTACTCGGGTGCAACATTCCAGACGCTTTACTAACACTCTCCCCACTTGGAGAGTCAGTGCCTTTAACCTCCTGTTTGGGCCAGTTTGCAATTTCTGCGGAAAATGAACAGGAATAGGGAGAACACATGAGAGACTAGCTGGAGGTGTCTGGACGGGCAAATTTAACTCTCATTTCCCACCAGGAAGAGGAATTAACCAAAAGCTCAGCGAGCCATGCCGGAACCACACTAGGGCCTGAAGCAATCCTGCGGTGTTGCGGCCAGCTCACAAGAAAGCGAGTTGAAGAAAGGAGCTCAGGGGCCCTGTAATTCACAAACCTGCAGAGTTATACATGACAGCTATCATCCAAAAATATATTGAAGTAAGGCTGCCAAGAGGACTTGAAAGCGGGGCCGAATTGCAGGAAACCGATTTCAGGAGGTAGACTGGAATTGCATGTAAAGCATAGGAAAAGAGGCAGAACGTCCACAATGATGCACTTGGCCAAAAAGCGCGTATGCGTTTTTTCCTGAATATATTCAGGAAAAAACGCATATGCCCTTTTTGGCCACCCAAGCAAGCTTGCAAAGGAAATCTGCACTACAATGAAGTCTCACTGCCCCCCGGTCAAAAGGGCCATCTGAAAAAAGTGTAAAATCCAGAAAGGCAAGACAGGCCATGGAGAACTGAGAGCCTTCTTATGCTGATGGGCGGGATGTAAATTGCCAACAGCCACTCTGGAGAAGTGTATGGTGTTTCCTGAAACATCTAAAAAACAAAGCAACAGAGCCTAGGGCACTTCCACTTATGGTCCTATAGCTTAGGGAAATTAAAATCAAAAAGACACAGCCACCCCAAAGTTTGGGACAGCTCGGTTTACAAGAACCTCGTTTATGGTACAAGTTCAATATCGCAGAAAGCGAAAAATGGATAAAGAAGTTGTGGTACTTACGTACAATGCAATATCACTCAGCAATGAAATCTATGTCATCAGGCCAGTAGCAGCATAATGAGTGGATTCAGGTACGATGATTCTAAGTGAAATAAGTCACACAGAAAAAGAAACATCATAAGATATCACTAATACACGGAATGTAAACTTGGCTACACAGGAACTGAATTACAAAACAGAATAGGGTCTCAAATGTAGAAAACCAACTTATGCTTGCTTAAGGGGAAAGGTGAGTTGGGGTGCTGCATAAAACCAGAGATTGAAATTAGCACAGATACCTTTCCATAAGCCAAATATGTAATAGACAAGAGCTACTGCTTGCTCAACGAAGTGGACTCAACACCCCATATTAAACGCCTAAGAATATACCTGACTAGTAAGAATCTTAAAACCTATGGATTTATATGTCTCCGAAAGAGAATCAAGTGTGTGTACAGCGGCATAAACGCAGCAGTGATAAGACTGGTGAGGTTCGGTGAGCAAATGCAGACCCTTTGAAGTCATATTGCATGGTACCCATTCCATGGTTCTCAACTCTCCAGGTTTAAGGGATTCTTCCTTCAGCTAAAACATGCATGTGGAACCCAGACTATGATCCACCGAGTGATCGGGAAACGTGTTCAAATGTGTCTCAGGTTTCTTCCCCTTGTACTCGGGTGCAACATTCCAGACGCTTTACTAACACTCTCCCCACTTGGAGAGTCAGTGCCTTTAACCTCCTGTTTGGCCCAGTTTGCAATTTCTGCGGAAAATGAACAGGAATAGGGAGAACCAATGAGAGACTAGCTGGAGGTGTCTGGACGGGCAAATTTAACTCTCATTTCCCACCAGGAAGAGGAATTAACCAAAGGCTCAGCGTGCCATGCCAGTACCACACTAGGGCCTGAAGCAATCCTGCAGTGTTGCGGCCAGCTCACAAGAAAGCGAGTTGAAGAAAGGAGCTCAGGGACCCTGTAATTCACAAACCTGCAGAGTTATAAATGAAAGCTATCGTCCAAAAATATATTGAAGTAAGGCTGCCAAGAGGACTTGAAAGTGGGGCAGAATTGCAGGAAACCGATTTCAGGAGGTAGACTGGAATTGCATGTAAAGCATAGGAAAAGAGGCAGAACGTCCACAATGATGCACTTGGCCAAAAACGGCGTATGCGTTTTTTCCTGAATATATTCAGGAAAAAACGCATATGCACTTTTTGGCCAACCAAGCAAGCTTGCAAAGGAAATCTGCACTACAATGAAGTCTCACAGCTCCCCGGTCAAAAGGGCCATCTGAAAAAAGTGTAAAATCCAGAAAGGCAGGACAGGCCATGGAGAACTGGGAGTTTTGTTATGCCAATGGGCGTGATGTAAATTGCCAACAGCCACTCTGGAGAAGTGTATGGTGTTTCCTGAAACATCTAAAAAACAAAGCAACAGAGCCTAGGGCACTTCCACTTATGGTCCTATAGCTTAGGGAAATTAAAATCAAAAAGACACAGCCACCCCAAAGTTTGGAACGGCTCTGTTTACAAAAACCTCATTTACGGTACAAGTTCAATATCGCAGAAAGCGAAAAATGGATAAAGAAGTTGTGGTACTTACCTACAATGCAATATCACTCAGCAATGAAATCTATGTCATCAGGCCAGTAGCAGCATAATGAGTGTATTCAGGTACGATGATTCTAAGTGAAATAAGTCACACAGAAAAAGAAACATCATAAGATATCACTAATACACAGAATGTAAACTTGTCTACGTAGGAACTGAATTACAAAACAGAATAGGGTCTCAAATGTAGAAAACCAACTTATGCTTGCTTAAGGGGAAAGGTGAGTTGGGGTGCTGCATAAAACCAGAGATTGAAATTAACAAAGATACCTTTCCATAAGACAAATATGTAATAGACAAGAGCTACTGCTTGCTCAACGAAGTGGACTCAACACCCCATATTAAACGCCTAAGAATATACCTGACTAGTAAGAATCTTAAAACCTATGGATTTATATGTCTCCGAAAGAGAATCAAGCGTGTGTACAGCGGCATAAACGCAGCAGTGATAGGATTGGTGAGGTTCGGTGAGCAAATGCAGACCCTTTGAAGTCATATTGCATGGTACCCATTCCATGGTTCTCAACTCTCCAGGTTTAAGGGATTCTTCCTTCAGCTAAAACATGCATGTGGAACCCAGAGTATGATCCACCGTGTGATCGGGAAACATGTTCAAATGTGTCTCAGTTTTCGTCCCCTGGTACTCGGGTGCAACATTCCAGACGCTTTACTAACACTCTCCCCACTTGGAGAGTCAGTGCCTTTAACCTCCTGTTTGGCCCAGTTTGCAATTTCTGCGGAAAATGAACAGGAATAGGGAGAACCAATGAGAGACTAGCTGGAGGTGTCTGGACGGGCAAATTTAACTCTCATTTCCCACCAGGAAGAGGAATTAACCAAAAGCTCAGCGAGCCATGCCGGAACCACACTAGGGCCTGAAGCAATCCTGCGGTGTTGCGGCCAGCTCACAAGAAAGCGAGTTGAAGAAAGGAGCTCAGGGGCCCTGTAATTCACAAACCTGCAGAGTTATACATGACAGCTATCATCCAAAAATATATTGAAGTAAGGCTGCCAAGAGGACTTGAAAGCGGGGCCGAATTGCAGGAAACCGATTTCAGGAGGTAGACTGGAATTGCATGTAAAGCATAGGAAAAGAGGCAGAACGTCCACAATGATGCACTTGGCCAAAAAGCGCGTATGCGTTTTTTCCTGAATATATTCAGGAAAAAACGCATATGCCCTTTTTGGCCACCCAAGCAAGCTTGCAAAGGAAATCTGCACTACAATGAAGTCTCACTGCCCCCCGGTCAAAAGGGCCATCTGAAAAAAGTGTAAAATCCAGAAAGGCAAGACAGGCCATGGAGAACTGAGAGCCTTCTTATGCTGATGGGCGGGATGTAAATTGCCAACAGCCACTCTGGAGAAGTGTATGGTGTTTCCTGAAACATCTAAAAAACAAAGCAACAGAGCCTAGGGCACTTCCACTTATGGTCCTATAGCTTAGGGAAATTAAAATCAAAAAGACACAGCCACCCCAAAGTTTGGGACAGCTCGGTTTACAAGAACCTCGTTTATGGTACAAGTTCAATATCGCAGAAAGCGAAAAATGGATAAAGAAGTTGTGGTACTTACGTACAATGCAATATCACTCAGCAATGAAATCTATGTCATCAGGCCAGTAGCAGCATAATGAGTGGATTCAGGTACGATGATTCTAAGTGAAATAAGTCACACAGAAAAAGAAACATCATAAGATATCACTAATACACGGAATGTAAACTTGGCTACACAGGAACTGAATTACAAAACAGAATAGGGTCTCAAATGTAGAAAACCAACTTATGCTTGCTTAAGGGGAAAGGTGAGTTGGGGTGCTGCATAAAACCAGAGATTGAAATTAGCACAGATACCTTTCCATAAGCCAAATATGTAATAGACAAGAGCTACTGCTTGCTCAACGAAGTGGACTCAACACCCCATATTAAACGCCTAAGAATATACCTGACTAGTAAGAATCTTAAAACCTATGGATTTATATGTCTCCGAAAGAGAATCAAGTGTGTGTACAGCGGCATAAACGCAGCAGTGATAAGACTGGTGAGGTTCGGTGAGCAAATGCAGACCCTTTGAAGTCATATTGCATGGTACCCATTCCATGGTTCTCAACTCTCCAGGTTTAAGGGATTCTTCCTTCAGCTAAAACATGCATGTGGAACCCAGACTATGATCCACCGAGTGATCGGGAAACGTGTTCAAATGTGTCTCAGGTTTCTTCCCCTTGTACTCGGGTGCAACATTCCAGACGCTTTACTAACACTCTCCCCACTTGGAGAGTCAGTGCCTTTAACCTCCTGTTTGGCCCAGTTTGCAATTTCTGCGGAAAATGAACAGGAATAGGGAGAACCAATGAGAGACTAGCTGGAGGTGTCTGGACGGGCAAATTTAACTCTCATTTCCCACCAGGAAGAGGAATTAACCAAAGGCTCAGCATGCCATGCCGGTACCACACTAGGGCCTGAAGCAATCGTGCAGTGTTGCGGCCAGCTCACAAGAAAGCGAGTTGAAGAAAGGAGCTCAGGGACCCTGTAATTCACAAACCTGCAGAGTTATAAATGAAAGCTATCATCCAAAAATATATTGAAGTAAGGCTGCCAAGAGGACTTGAAAGTGGGGCAGAATTGCAGGAAACCGATTTCAGGAGGTAGACTGGAATTGCATGTAAAGCATAGGAAAAGAGGCAGAACGTCCACAATGATGCACTTGGCCAAAAACGGCGTATGCGTTTTTTCCTGAATATATTCAGGAAAAAACGCATATGCACTTTTTGGCCAACCAAGCAAGCTTGCAAAGGAAATCTGCACTACAATGAAGTCTCACAGCTTCCCGGTCAAAAGGGCCATCTGAAAAAAGTGTAAAATCCAGAAAGGCAGGACAGGCCATGGAGAACTGGGAGTTTTGTTATGCCAATGGGCGTGATGTAAATTGCCAACAGCCACTCTGGAGAAGTGTATGGTGTTTCCTGAAACATCTAAAAAACAAAGCAACAGAGCCTAGGGCACTTCCACTTATGGTCCTATAGCTTAGGGAAATTAAAATCAAAAAGACACAGCCACCCCAAAGTTTGGAACGGCTCTGTTTACAAAAACCTCATTTACGGTACAAGTTCAATATCGCAGAAAGCGAAAAATGGATAAAGAAGTTGTGGTACTAACATACAATGCAATATCACTCAGCAATGAAATCTATGTCATCAGGCCCATAGCAGCATAATGAGTGGATTCAGGTACGACGATTCTAAGTGAAATATGTCACACAGAAAAAGAAACATCATAAGATATCACTAATACATGGAATGTAAACTTGGCTACACAGGAACTGAATTACAAAACAGAATAGGGTCTCAAATGTAGAAAACCAACTTATGCTTGCTTAAGGGGAAAGGTGAGTTGGGGTGCTGCATAAAACCAGAGATTGAAATTAGCACAGATACCTTTCCATAAGACAAATATGTAATAGACAAGAGCTACTGCTTGCTCAACGAAGTGGACTCAACACCCCATATTAAACGCCTAAGAATATACCTGACTAGTAAGAATCTTAAAACCTATGGATTTATATGTCTCCGAAAGAGAATCAAGTGTGTGTACAGCGGAATAAACGCAGCAGTGATAGGATTGGTGAGGTTCGGTGAGCAAATGCAGACCCTTTGAAGTCATATTGCATGGTACCCATTCCATGGTTCTCAACTCTCCATGTTTAAGGGATTCTTCCTTCAGCTAAAACATGCATGTGGAACCCAGAGTATGATCCACCGTGTGATCGGGAAACGTGTTCAAATGTGTCTCAGTTTTTGTCCCCTGGTACTCGGGTGCAACATTCCAGACGCTTTACTAAAACTCTCCCCACTTGGAGAGTCAGTGCCTTTAACCTCCTGTTTGGCCCAGTTTGCAATTTCTGCGGAAAATGAACAGGAATAGGGAGAACCAATGAGAGAATAACTGGAGGTGTCTGGACGGGTAAATTTAACTCTCATTTCCCACCAAGAAGAGGAATTAACCAAAGGCTCAGCGAGCCATGCCGGAACCACAATAGGGCCTGAAGCAATCCTGCGGTGTTGCGGCCAGCTCACAAGAAATCGAGTTGAAGAAAGGAGCTCAGGGACCCTGTAATTCACAAACCTGCAGAGTTATACATGACAGCTATAGTCCAAAAATATATTGAAGTAAGGCTGCCAAGAGGACTTGAAAGCGGGGCAGAATTGCAGGAAACCGATTTCAGGAGGTAGACTGGAATTGCATGTAAAGCATAGGAAAAGAGGCAGAACGTCCACAATGATGCACTTGGCCAAAAAGGGCGTATGCGTTTTTTCCTGAATATATTCAGGAAAAAACGCATACGCCCTTTTTGGCCAACCAAGCAAGCTTGCAAAGGAAATCTGCACTACAATGAAGTCTCACTGCCCCCCCGTCAAAAGGGCCATTTGAAAAAAGTGTAAAACCCAGAAAGGCAGGACAGGCAATGGAGAACTGGGAGCCTAGTTAGGCTGATGGGCGGGATGTAAATTGCCAACAGCCACTCTGGAGAAGTGTATGGTGTTTCCTGAAACATCTAAAAAACAAAGCAACAGAGCCTAGAGCACTTCCACTTATGGTCCTATAGCTTAGCGAAATTAAAATCAAAAAGACACAGCCACCCCAAAATTTGGGACGGCTCTGTTTACAGGAACCTCATTTACGGTACAAGTTCAATATCACAGAAAGCGAAAAATGGATAAAGAAGTTGTGGTACTAACGTACAATGCAATATCACTCAGCAATTAAATCTATGTCATCAGGTCCATAGCAGCATAATGAGTGGATTCAGGTACGATGATTCTAAGTGAAATATGTCACACAGAAAAAGAAACATCATAAGATATCACTAATACACGGAATGTAAACTTGGCTACACAGGAACTGAATTACAAAACAGAATAGGGTCTCAAATGTAGAAAACCAACTTATGCTTGCTTAAGGGGAAAGGTGAGTTGGGGTGCTGCATAAAACCAGAGATTGAAAGTAGCACAGATACCTTTCCATAAGCCAAATATGTAATAGACAAGAGCTACTGCTTGCTCAACGAAGTGGACTCAACACCCCATATTAAACGCCTAAGGATATACCTGACTAGTAAGAATCTTAAAACCTATTGATTTATATGTCTCCGAAAGAGAATCAAGTGTGTGTACAGCGGCATAAACGCAGCAGTGATAGGATTGGTGAGGTTCGGTGAGCAAATGCAGACCCTTTGAAGTCATATTGCATGGTACCCATTCCATGGTTCTCAACTCTCCATGTTTAAGGGATTCTTCCTTCAGCTAAAACATGCATGTGGAACCCAGAGTATGATCCACCGTGTGATCGGGAAACGTGTTCAAATGTGTCTCAGTTTTCGTCCCATGGTACTCGGGTGTAACATTCCAGACGCTTTAATAACACTCTCCCCACTTGGAAAGTCAGTGCCTTTAACCTCCTGTTTGGCCCAGTTTGCAATTTCTGCGGAAAATGAACAGGAATAGGGAGAACCAATGAGAGACTAACTGGAGGTGTCTGGACGGGTAAATTTAACTCTCATTTCCCACCAAGAAGAGGAATTAACCAAAGGCTCAGCGAGCCATGCCGGAACCACACTAGGGCCTGAAGCAATCCTGCGGTGTTGCGGCCAGCTCACAAGAAATCGAGTTGAAGAAAGGAGCTCAGGGACCCTGTAATTCACAAACCTACAGAGTTATACATGACAGCTATCGTCCAAAAATATATTGAAGTAAGGCTGCCAAGAGGACTTGAAAGCGGGGCAGAATTGCAGGAAACCGATTTCAGGAGGTAGACTGGAATTGCATGTAAAGCATAGGAAAAGAGGCAGAACGTCCACAATGATGCACTTGGCCAAAAAGGGCGTAGCGTTTTTTCCTGAATATATTCAGGAAAAAACGCATACGCCCTTTTTGGCCAACCAAGCAAGCTTGCAAAGGAAATCTGCACTACAATGAAGTCTCACTGCCCCCCGGTTAGAAGGGCCATCTGAAAAAAGTGTAAAACCCAGAAAGGCAGGACAGGCCATGGAGAACTGGGAGCCTTGTTATGCTGATGGGCGGGATGTAAATTGCCAACAGCCACTCTGCAGAAGTGTATGGTGTTTCCTGAAACATCTAAAAAACAAAGCAACAGAGCCTAGGGCACTTCCACTTATGGTCCTATAGCTTAGGGAAATTAAAATCAAAAAGACACACCCACCCCAAAGTTTGGGACGGCTCTGTTTACAAGAAGCTCTTTTACGGTACAAGTTCAATATCGCAGAAAGCGAAAAATGGATAAAGAAGTTGTGGTACTTACGTACAATGCAATATCACTCAGCAATGAAATGTATGTCATCAGGCCAGTAGCAGCATAATGAGTGGATTCAGGTACGATGATTCTAAGTGAAATAAGTCACACAGAAAAAGAAACCTCATAAGATATCACTAATACATGGAATGTAAACTTGGCTACACAGGAACTGAATTACAAAACAGAATAGTGTCTCAAATGTAGAAAACCAACTTATGCTTGCTTAAGGGGAAAGGTGAGTTGGGGTGCTGCATAAAACCAGAGATTGAAATTAACACAGATACCTTTCCATAAGCCAAATATGTAATAGACAAGAGCTACTCCTTGCTCAACGAAGTGGACTCAACACCCCATATTAAACGCCTACGAATATACCTGACTAGTAAGAATCTTAAAACGTATGGATTTATAGGTCTCCGAAAGAGAATCAAGCGTGTGTACAGTGGCATAAACGTAGCAGTGAAAGGATTGGTGAGGTTCGGTGAGCAAATGAAGACCCTTTGAAGTCATATTGCATGGTACCCATTCCACGGTTCTCAACTCTCCAGGTTTAAGGGATTCTTCCTTCAGCTAAAACATGCATGTGGAACCCAGAGTATGATCCAACGTGTGATCGGGAAACGTGTTCAAATGTGTCTCAGTTTTCGTCCCCTGGTACTCGGGTGCAACATTCCAGACGCTTTACTAACACTCTCCCCACTTGGAGAGTCAGTGCCTTTAACCTCCTGTTTGGCCCAGTTTGCAATTTCTGCGGAAAATGAACAGGAATAGGGAGAACCAATGAGAGACTAACTGGAGGTGTCTGGACGGGTAAATTTAACTCTCATTTCCCACCAAGAAGAGGAATTAACCAAAGGCTCAGCGAGCCATGCCGGAACCACACTAGGGCCTGAAGCAATCCTGCGGTGTTGCGGCCAGCTCACAAGAAAGCGAGTTGAAGAAAGGAGCTCAGGGACCCTGTAATTCACAAACCTACAGAGTTATACATGACAGCTATCGTCCAAAAATATATTGAAGTAAGGCTGCCAAGAGGACTTGAAAGCGGGGCAGAATTGCAGGAAACCGATTTCAGGAGGTAGACTGGAATTGCATGTAAAGCATAGGAAAAGAGGCAGAACGTCCACAATGATGCACTTGGCCAAAAAGTGCGTAGCGTTTCTTCCTGAATATATTCAGGAAAAAACGCATACGCCCTTTTTGGCCAACCAAGCAAGCTTGCAAAGGAAATCTGCACTACAATGAAGTCTCACTGCCCCCAGGTCAGAAGGGCCATCTGAAAAAAGTGTAAAACCCAGAAAGGCAGGACAGGCCATGGAGAACTGGGAGCCTTGTTATGCTGATGGGCGGGATGTAAATTGCCAACAGCCACTCTGGAGAAGTGTATGGTGTTTCCTGAAACATCTAAAAAACAAAGCAACAGAGCCTAGGGCACTTCCACTTATGGTCCTATAGCTTAGGGAAATTAAAATCAAAAAGACACACCCACCCCAAAGTTTGGGACAGCTCGGTTTACAAGAACCTCGTTTACGGTACAAGTTCAATATCGCAGAAAGCGAAAAATGGATAAAGAAGTTGTGGTACTTACGTACAATGCAATATCACTCAGCAATGAAATGTATGTCATCAGGCCAGTAGCAGCATAATGAGTGGATTCAGGTACGATGATTGTAAGTGAAATATGTCACACAGAAAAAGAAACATCATAAGATATCACTAATACACGGAATGTAAACTTGGCTACACAGGAACTGAATTACAAAACAGAATAGGGTCTCAAATGTAGAAAAACAACTTATGCTTGCTTAAGGGGAAAGGTGAGTTGGGGTGTTGCATAAAACCAGAGATTGAAATTAGCACAGATACATTTCCATAATACAAATATGTAATAGACAAGAGCTACTGCTTGCTCAACGAAGTGGACTCAACACCCCATATTAAACGCCTAAGAATATACCTGACTAGTAAGAATCTTAAAACCTATGGATATATATGTCTCCAAAAGAGAATCAAGCGTGTGTACAGCAGCATAAACGCATCAGTGATAGGATTGCTGAGGTTCGGTGAGCAAATGAAGACCCTTTGAAGTCATATTGCATGGTACCCATTCCATGGTTCTCAACTCTCCAGGTTTAAGGGATTCTTCCTTCAGGTAAAACATGCATGAGGAACCCAGAGTATGATCCAACGTGTGATCAGGAAACGTGTTCAAATGTGTCTCAGTTTTCGTCCCCTGGTACTCGGGTGCAACATTCCAGACGCTTTACTAACACTCTCCCTACTTGGAGAGTCAGTGCCTTTAACCTCCTGTTTGGCCCAGTTTGCAATTTCTGCGGAAAATGAACAGGAATAGGGAGAACCAATGAGAGACTAGCTGGAGGTGTCTGGACGGGCAAATTTAACTCTCATTTCCCACCAAGAAGAGGAATTAACCAAAGGCTCAGCGAGCCATGCCGGAACCACACTAGGGCCTGAAGCAATCCTGCGGTGTTGCGGCCAGCTCACAAGAAAGCGAGTTGAAGAAAGGAGCTCAGGGGCCCTGTAATTCACAAACCTGCAGAGTTATACATGACAGCTATCGTCCAAAAATATATTGAAGTAAGGCTGCCAAGAGGACTTGAAAGCGGGTCAGAATTGCAGGAAACCGATTTCAGGAGGTAGACTGGAATTGCATGTAAAGCATAGGAAAAGAGGCAGAACGTCCACAATGATGCACTTGGCCAAAAAGGGCGTATGCGTTTTTTCCTGAATATATTCAGGAAAAAACGCATACGCCCTTTTTGGCCAACCAAGCAAGCTTGCAAAGGAAATCTGCACTACAATGAAGTCTCACTGCCCCCCGGTCAAAAGGGCCATCTGAAAAAAGTGTAAAATCCAGAAAGTCAGGACAGTCCATGGAGAACTGGGAGCCTTCTTATGCTGATGGGCGGGATTTAAATTGCCAACAGCCACTCTGCAGAAGTGTATGGTGTTTCCTGAAACATCTAAAAAACAAAGCAACAGAGCCTAGGGCACTTCCACTTATGGTCCTATATCTTAGGGAAATTAAAATCAAAAAGACACAGGCACCTCAAAGTTTGGGACAGCTCTGTTTACAAGAACCTCGTTTACGGTACAAGTTCAATATCACAGAAAGCGAAAAATGGATAAAGAAGTTGTGGTACTAACGTACAATGCAATATCACTCAGCAATTAAATCTATGTCATCAGGCCCATAGCAGCATAATGAGTGGATTCAGGTACTATGATTCTAAGTGAAATATGTCACACAGAAAAAGAAACATCATAAGATATCACTAATACACGGAATGTAAACTTGGCTACACAGGAACTGAATTACAAAACAGAATAGGGTCTCAAATGTAGAAAACCAACTTATGCTTGCTTAAGGAGAAAGGTGAGTTGGGGTGCTGCATAAAACCAGAGATTGAAATTAGCACAGATACCTTTCCATAAGACAAATATGTAATAGACAAGAGCTACTGCTTGCTCAACGAAGTGGACTCAACACCCCATATTAAACGCCTAAGAATATACCTGACTAGTAAGAATCTTAAAACCTATGGATTTATATGTCTCCGAAAGAGAATCAAGCGTGTGTACAGCGGCATAAACGCAGCAGTGATAGGATTGGTGAGGTTCGGTGAGCAAATGCAGACCCTTTGAAGTCATATTGCATGGTACCCATTCCATGGTTCTCAACTCTCCAGGTTTAAGGGATTCTTCCTTCAGCTAAAACATGCATGTGGAACCCAGAGTATGATCCACCGTGTGATCGGGAAACATGTTCAAATGTGTCTCAGTTTTCGTCCCCTGGTACTCGGGTGCAACATTCCAGACGCTTTACTAACACTCTCCCCACTTGGAGAGTCAGTGCCTTTAACCTCCTGTTTGGCCCAGTTTGCAATTTCTGCGGAAAATGAACAGGAATAGGGAGAACCAATGAGAGACTAGCTGGAGGTGTCTGGACGGGCAAATTTAACTCTCATTTCCCACCAGGAAGAGGAATTAACCAAAGGCTGAGCGAGCCATGCCGGAACCACACTAGGGCCTGAAGCAATCCTGCGGTGTTGCGGCCAGCTCACAAGAAATCGAGTTGAAGAAAGGAGCTCAGGGACCCTGTAATTCACAAACCTGCAGAGTTATACATGACAGCTATCGTCCAAAAATATATTGAAGTAAGGCTGCCAAGAGGACTTGAAAGCGGGGCAGAATTGCAGGAAACCGATTTCAGGAGGTAGACTGGAATTGCATGTAAAGCATAGGAAAAGAGGCAGAACGTCCACAATGATGCACTTGGCCAAAAAGGGCATATGCGTTTTTTCCTGAATATATTCAGGAAAAAACGCATATGCCCTTTTTGGCCACCCAAGCAAGCTTGCAAAGGAAATCTGCACTACAATGAAGTCTCACTGCCCCCCGGTCAAAAGGGCCATCTGAAAAAAGTGTAAAATCCAGAAAGGCAGGACAGTCCATGGAGAACTGGGAGCCTTGTTATGCTGATGGGCGGGATGTAAATTGCCAACAGCCACTCTGGAGAAGTGTATGGTGTTTCCTGAAACATCTAAAAAACAAAGAAACAGAGCCTAGGGCACTTCCACTTATGGTCCTATAGCTTAGGGAAATTAAAATCAAAAAGAAACAGCCACCCCAAAGTTTGAGACGGCTCTGTTTACAAGAAGCTCTTTTACGGTACAAGTTCAATATCGCAGAAAGCGAAAAATGGATAAAGAAGTTGTGGTACTTACGTACAATGCAATATCACTCAGCAATGAAATGTATGTCATCAGGCCAGTAGCAGCATAATGAGTGGATTCAGGTACGATGATTCTAAGTGAAATAAGTCACACAGAAAAAGAAACATCATAAGATATCACTAATACACAGAATGTAAACTTGTCTACGTAGGAACTGAATTACAAAACAGAATAGGGTCTCAAATGTAGAAAACCAACTTATGCTTGCTTAAGGGGAAAGGTGAGTTGGGGTGCTGCATAAAACCAGAGATTGAAATTAACAAAGATACCTTTCCATAAGACAAATATGTAATAGACAAGAGCTACTGCTTGCTCAACGAAGTGGACTCAACACCCCATATTAAACGCCTAAGAATATACCTGACTAGTAAGAATCTTAAAACCTATGGATTTATATGTCTCCGAAAGAGAATCAAGCGTGTGTACAGCGGCATAAACGCAGCAGTGATAGGATTGGTGAGGTTCGGTGAGCACATGCAGACCCTTTGAAGTCATATTGCATGGTACCCATTCCATGGTTCTCAACTCTCCAGGTTTAAGGGATTCTTCCTTCAGCTAAAACATGCATGTGGACCCCAGAGTATGATCCACCGTGTGATCGGGAAACATGTTCAAATGTGTCTCAGTTTTCGTCCCCTGGTACTCGGGTGCAACATTCCAGACGCTTTACTAACACTCTCCCCACTTGGAGAGTCAGTGCCTTTAACCTCCTGTTTGGCCCAGTTTGCAATTTCTGCGGAAAATGAACAGGAATAGGGAGAACCAATGAGAGACTAGCTGGAGGTGTCTGGACGGGCAAATTTAACTCTCATTTCCCACCAGGAAGAGGAATTAACCAAAAGCTCAGCGAGCCATGCCGGAACCACACTAGGGCCTGAAGCAATCCTGCGGTGTTGCGGCCAGCTCACAAGAAAGCGAGTTGAAGAAAGGAGCTCAGGGGCCCTGTAATTCACAAACCTGCAGAGTTATACATGACAGCTATCATCCAAAAATATATTGAAGTAAGGCTGCCAAGAGGACTTGAAAGCGGGGCCGAATTGCAGGAAACCGATTTCAGGAGGTAGACTGGAATTGCATGTAAAGCATACGAAAAGAGGCAGAACGTCCACAATGATGCACTTGGCCAAAAAGCGCGTATGCGTTTTTTCCTGAATATATTCAGGAAAAAACGCATATGCCCTTTTTGGCCACCCAAGCAAGCTTGCAAAGGAAATCTGCACTACAATGAAGTCTCACTGCCCCCCGGTCAAAAGGGCCATCTGAAAAAAGTGTAAAATCCAGAAAGGCAAGACAGGCCATGGAGAACTGAGAGCCTTCTTATGCTGATGGGCGGGATGTAAATTGCCAACAGCCACTCTGGAGAAGTGTATGGTGTTTCCTGAAACATCTAAAAAACAAAGCAACAGAGCCTAGGGCACTTCCACTTATGGTCCTATAGCTTAGGGAAATTAAAATCAAAAAGACACAGCCACCCCAAAGTTTGGGACAGCTCGGTTTACAAGAACCTCGTTTATGGTACAAGTTCAATATCGCAGAAAGCGAAAAATGGATAAAGAAGTTGTGGTACTTACGTACAATGCAATATCACTCAGCAATGAAATCTATGTCATCAGGCCAGTAGCAGCATAATGAGTGGATTCAGGTACGATGATTCTAAGTGAAATAAGTCACACAGAAAAAGAAACATCATAAGATATCACTAATACACGGAATGTAAACTTGGCTACACAGGAACTGAATTACAAAACAGAATAGGGTCTCAAATGTAGAAAACCAACTTATGCTTGCTTAAGGGGAAAGGTGAGTTGGGGTGCTGCATAAAACCAGAGATTGAAATTAGCACAGATACCTTTCCATAAGCCAAATATGTAATAGACAAGAGCTACTGCTTGCTCAACGAAGTGGACTCAACACCCCATATTAAACGCCTAAGAATATACCTGACTAGTAAGAATCTTAAAACCTATGGATTTATATGTCTCCGAAAGAGAATCAAGTGTGTGTACAGCGGCATAAACGCAGCAGTGATAAGACTGGTGAGGTTCGGTGAGCAAATGCAGACCCTTTGAAGTCATATTGCATGGTACCCATTCCATGGTTCTCAACTCTCCAGGTTTAAGGGATTCTTCCTTCAGCTAAAACATGCATGTGGAACCCAGACTATGATCCACCGAGTGATCGGGAAACGTGTTCAAATGTGTCTCAGGTTTCTTCCCCTTGTACTCGGGTGCAACATTCCAGACGCTTTACTAACACTCTCCCCACTTGGAGAGTCAGTGCCTTTAACCTCCTGTTTGGCCCAGTTTGCAATTTCTGCGGAAAATGAACAGGAATAGGGAGAACCAATGAGAGACTAGCTGGAGGTGTCTGGACGGGCAAATTTAACTCTCATTTCCCACCAGGAAGAGGAATTAACCAAAGGCTCAGCATGCCATGCCGGTACCACACTAGGGCCTGAAGCAATCCTGCAGTGTTGCGGCCAGCTCACAAGAAAGCGAGTTGAAGAAAGGAGCTCAGGGACCCTGTAATTCACAAACCTGCAGAGTTATAAATGAAAGCTATCGTCCAAAAATATATTGAAGTAAGGCTGCCAAGAGGACTTGAAAGTGGGGCAGAATTGCAGGAAACCGATTTCAGGAGGTAGACTGGAATTGCATGTAAAGCATAGGAAAAGAGGCAGAACGTCCACAATGATGCACTTGGCCAAAAACGGCGTATGCGTTTTTTCCTGAATATATTCAGGAAAAAACGCATATGCACTTTTTGGCCAACCAAGCAAGCTTGCAAAGGAAATCTGCACTACAATGAAGTCTCACAGCTCCCCGGTCAAAAGGGCCATCTGAAAAAAGTGTAAAATCCAGAAAGGCAGGACAGGCCATGGAGAACTGGGAGTTTTGTTATGCCAATGGGCGTGATGTAAATTGCCAACAGCCACTCTGGAGAAGTGTATGGTGTTTCCTGAAACATCTAAAAAACAAAGAAACAGAGCCTAGGGCACTTCCACTTATGGTCCTATAGCTTAGGGAAATTAAAATCAAAAAGACACAGCCACCCCAAAGTTTGGAACGGCTCTGTTTACAAAAACCTCATTTACGGTACAAGTTCAATATCGCAGAAAGCGAAAAATGGATAAAGAAGTTGTGGTACTTACCTACAATGCAATATCACTCAGCAATGAAATCTATGTCATCAGGCCAGTAGCAGCATAATGAGTGTATTCAGGTACGATGATTCTAAGTGAAATAAGTCACACAGAAAAAGAAACATCATAAGATATCACTAATACACAGAATGTAAACTTGTCTACGTAGGAACTGAATTACAAAACAGAATAGGGTCTCAAATGTAGAAAACCAACTTATGCTTGCTTAAGGGGAAAGGTGAGTTGGGGTGCTGCATAAAACCAGAGATTGAAATTAACAAAGATACCTTTCCATAAGACAAATATGTAATAGACAAGAGCTACTGCTTGCTCAACGAAGTGGACTCAACACCCCATATTAAACGCCTAAGAATATACCTGACTAGTAAGAATCTTAAAACCTATGGATATATATGTCTCCGAAAGAGAATCAAGCGTGTGTACAGCGGCTTAAACACAGCAGTGATAGGATTGGTGAGGTTCGGTGAGCAAATGAAGACCCTTTGAAGTCATATTGCATGGTACCCATTCCATGGTTCTCAACTCTCCAGGTTTAAGGGATTCTTCCTTCAGGTAAAACATGCATGAGGAACCCAGAGTATGATCCAATGTGTGATCGGGAAACGTGTTCAAATGTGTCTCAGTTTTCGTCCCCTGGTACTCGGGTGCAACATTCCAGACGCTTTACTAACACTCTCCCCACTTGGAGAGTCAGTGCCTTTAACCTCCTGTTTGGCCCAGTTTGCAATTTCTGCGGAAAATGAACAGGAATAGGGAGAACACATGAGAGACTAGCTGGAGGTGTCTGGACGGGCAAATTTAACTCTCATTTCCCACCAAGAAGAGGAATTAACCAAAGGCTCAGCGAGCCATGCCGGAACCACACTAGGGCCTGAAGCAATCCTGCGGTGTTGCGGCCAGCTCACAAGAAAGCGAGTTGAAGAAAGGAGCTCAGGGGCCCTGTAATTCACAAACCTGCAGAGTTATACATGACAGCTATCGTCCAAAAATATATTGAAGTAAGGCTGCCAAGAGGACTTGAAAGCGGGGCAGAATTGCAGGAAACCGATTTCAGGAGGTAGACTGGAATTGCATGTAAAGCATAGGAAAAGAGGCAGAACGTCCACAATGATGCACTTGGCCAAAAAGGGCGTATGCGTTTTTTCCTGAATATATTCAGGAAAAAACGCATACGCCCTTTTTGGCCAACCAAGCAAGCTTGCAAAGGAAATCTGCACTACAATGAAGTCTCACTGCCCCCCGGTCAAAAGGGCCATCTGAAAAAAGTGTAAAATCCAGAAAGGCAGGACAGTCCATGGAGAACTGGGAGCCTTGTTATGCTGATGGCCGGGATGTAAACTGCCAACAGCCACTCTGGAGAAATGTATGGTGTTTCCTGAAACATCTAAAAAACAAAGCAACAGAGCCTAGAGCACTTCCACTTATGGTCCTATAGCTTAGGGAAATTAAAATCAAAAAGACACAGCCACCCCAAAGTTTGGGACGGCTCTGTTTACAAGAACCTCGTTTACGGTACAAGTTCAATATCGCAGAAAGAGAAAAATGGATAAAGAACTTGTGGTACTAACGTACAATGCAATATCACTCAGCAATGAAATCTATGTCATCAGGCCCATAGCAGCATAATGAGTGGATTCAGGTACGATGATTCTAAGTGAAATATGTCACACAGAAAAAGAAACATCATAAGATATCACTAATACACGGAATGTAAACTTGGCTACACAGGAACTGAATTACAAAACAGAATAGGGTCTCAAATGTAGAAAACCAACTTATGCTTGCTTAAGGGGAAAGGTGAGTTGGGGTGCTGCATAAAACCAGAGATTGAAATTAACACAGATACCTTTCCATAAGACAAATATGTAATAGACAAGAGCTACTGCTTGCTCAACGAAGTGGACTCAACACCCCATATTAAATGCCTAAGAATATACCTGACTAGTAAGAATCTTAAAACCTATGGATTTATATGTCTCCGAAAGAGAATCAAGCGTGTGTATAGCGGCATAAACGCAGCAGTGAAAGGATTGGTGAGGTTCGGTGAGCAAATGCAGACCCTTTGAAGTCATATTGCATGGTACCCATTCCATGGTTCTCAACTCTCCAGGTTTAAGGGATTCTTCCTTCAGCTAAAACATGCATGTGGAACCCAGAGTATGATCCACCATGTGATCGGGAAACATGTTCAAATGTGTCTCAGTTTTCGTCCCCTGGTACTCGGGTGCAACATTCCAGACGCTTTACTAACACTCTACCCACTTGGAGTGTCAGTGCCTTTAACCTCCTGTTTGGCCCAGTTTGCAATTTCTGCGGAAAATGAACAGGAATAGGGAGAACCAATGAGAGACTAGCTGGAGGTGTCTGGACGGGCAAATTTAACTCTCATTTCCCACCAGGAAGAGGAATTAACCAAAGGCTCAGCGTGCCATGCCAGTACCACACTAGGGCCTGAAGCAATCCTGCAGTGTTGCGGCCAGCTCACAAGAAAGCGAGTTGAAGAAAGGAGCTCAGGGGCCCTGTAATTCACAAACCTGCAGAGTTATACATGACAGCTATCATCCAAAAATATTTTGAAGTAAGGCTGCCAAGAGGACTTGAAAGCGGGGCAGAATTGCAGGAAACCGATTTCAGGAGGTAGACTGGAATTGCATGTAAAGCATAGGAAAAGAGGCAGAACGTCCACAATGATGCACTTGGCCAAAAAGGGCGTATGCGTTTTTTCCTGAATATATTCAGGAAAAAACGCATACGAACTTTTGGCCAACCAAGCAAGCTTGCAAAGGAAATCTGCACAACAATGAAGTCTCACTGCCCCCGGGTCAAAAGGGCCATCTGAAAAAAGTGTAAAACCCAGAAAGGCAGGACAGTCCATGGAGAACTGGGAGCCTTGTTATGCTGATGGGCGGGATGTAAATTGCCAACAGCCACTCTGCAGAAGTGTATGGTGTTTCCTGAAACATCTAAAAAACAAAGCAACAGAGCCTAGGGCACTTCCACTTATGGTCCTATAGCTTAGGGAAATTAAAATAAAAAAGACACAGCCACCCCAAAGTTTGGGACAGCTCTGTTTAAAAGAACCTCGTTTACGGTACAAGTTCAATATCACAGAAAGCGAAAAATGGATAAAGAAATTGTGGTACTAACATACAATGCAATATCACTCAGCAATGAAATCTATGTCATCAGGCCCATAGCAGCATAATGAGTGGATTCAGGTACGACGATTCTAAGTGAAATATGTCACACAGAAAAAGAAACATCATAAGATATCACTAATACACGGAATGTAAACTTGGCTACACAGGAACTGAATTACAAAACAGAATAGGGTCTCAAATGTAGAAAACCAACTTATGCTTGCTTAAGGGGAAAGGTGAGTTGGGGTGCTGCATAAAACCAGAGATTGAAATTAGCACAGATACCTTTCCATAAGACAAATATGTAATAGACAAGAGCTACTGCTTGCTCAACGAAGTGGACTCAACACCCCATATTAAACGCCTAAGAATATACCTGACTAGTAAGAATCTTAAAACCTATGGATTTATATGTCTCCGAAAGAGAATCAAGTGTGTGTACAGCGGAATAAACGCAGCAGTGATAGGATTGGTGAGGTTCGGTGAGCAAATGCAGACCCTTTGAAGTCATATTGCATGGTACCCATTCCATGGTTCTCAACTCTCCATGTTTAAGGGATTCTTCCTTCAGCTAAAACATGCATGTGGAACCCAGAGTATGATCCACCGTGTGATCGGGAAACGTGTTCAAATGTGTCTCAGTTTTTGTCCCCTGGTACTCAGGTGCAACATTCCAGACGCTTTACTTACACTCTCCCCACTTGGAGAGTCAGTGCCTTTAACCTCCTGTTTGGCCCAGTTTGCAATTTCTGCGGAAAATGAACAGGAATAGGGAGAACCAATGAGAGACTAACTGGAGGTGTCTGGACGGGTAAATTTAACTCTCATTTCCCACCAAGAAGAGGAATTAACCAAAGGCTCAGCGAGCCATGCCGGAACCACACTAGGGCCTGAAGCAATCCTGCGGTGTTGCGGCCAGCTCACAAGAAATCGAGTTGAAGAAAGGAGCTCAGGGACCCTGTAATTCACAAACCTGCAGAGTTATACATGACAGCTATCGTCCAAAAATATATTGAAGTAAGGCTGCCAAGAGGACTTGAAAGCGGGGCAGAATTGCAGGAAACCGATTTCAGGAGGTAGACTGGAATTGCATGTAAAGCATAGGAAAAGAGGCAGAACGTCCACAATGATGCACTTGGCCAAAAAGGGCGTATGCGTTTTTTCCTGAATATATTCAGGAAAAAACGCATACGCCCTTTTTGGCCAACCAAGCAAGCTTGCAAAGGAAATCTGCACTACAATAAGTCTCACTGCCCCCCCGTCAAAAGGGCCATCTGAAAAAAGTGTAAAACCCAGAAAGGCAGGACAGGCCATGGAGAACTGGGAGCCTAGTTAGGCTGATGGGCGGGATGTAAATTGCCAACAGCCACTCTGGAGAAGTGTATGGTGTTTCCTGAAACATCTAAAAAACAAAGCAACAGAGCCTAGGGCACTTCCACTTATGGTCCTATAGATTAGGGAAATTAAAATCAAAAAGACACAGCCACCCCAAAGTTTGGGACGGCTCTGTTTACAAGAACCTCGTTTACGGTACAAGTTCAATATCGCAGAAAGCGAAAAATGGATAAAGAAGTTGTGGTACTTACGTACAATGCAATATCACTCAGCAATGAAATCTATGTCATCAGGCCAGTAGCAGCATAATGAGTGGATTCAGGTACGATGATTCTAAGTGAAATAAGTCACACAGAAAAAGAAACATCATAAGATATCACTAATACACGGAATGTAAACTTGGCTACACAGGAACTGAATTACAAAACAGAATAGGGTCTCAAATGTAGAAAACCAACTTATGCTTGCTTAAGGGGAAAGGTGAGTTGGGGTGCTGCATAAAACCAGAGATTGAAATTAACACAGATACATTTCCATAAGCCAAATATGTAATAGACAAGAGCTACTGCTTGCTCAACGAAGTGGACTCAACACCCCATATTAAACGTCTAAGAATATCCCTGACTAGTAAGAATCTTAAAACCTATTGATTTATATGTCTCCGAAAGAGAATCAAGCGTGTGTACAGCGGCATAAATGCAGCAGTGATAGGTGTGGTGAGGTTCGGTGAGCAAATGCAGACCCTTTGAAGTCATATTGCATGGTACCCATTCCATGGTTCTCAACTCTCCAGGTTTAAGGGATTCTTCCTTCAGCTAAAACATGCATGTGGACCCCAGAGTATGATCCACCGTGTGATCGGGAAACGTGTTCTAATGTGTCTCAGTTTTCGTCCCCTGGTACTCGGGTGCAACATTCCAGACGCTTTACTAACACTCTCCCCACTTGGAGAGTCAGTGCCTTTACGGTGAGCAAATGCAAACCCTTTGAGGTCATATTGCATGGTACACATTCCATGGTTCTCAACTCTCCAGGTTTAAGGGATTCTTCCTTCAGCTAAAACATGCATGTGGAACCCAGAGTATGATCCACCGTGTGATCGGGAAACGTGTTCTAATGTGTCTCAGTTTTCGTCCCCTGGTACTCGGGTGCAACATTCCAGACGCTTTACTGACACTCTCCCCACTTGGAGAGTCAGTGCCTTTAACCTCCTGTTTTGCCCAGTTTGCAATTTCTGCAGAAAATGAACAGGAATAGGGAGAACCAATGAGAGACTAGCTGGAGGTGTCTGGACGGGCAAATTTAACTCTCATTTCCCACCAGGAAGAGGAATTAACCAAAGGCTCAGCGAGCCATGCCGGAACCACACTAGGGCCTGAAGCAATCCTGCGGTGTTGCGGCCAGCTCACAAGAAAGCGAGTTGAAGAAAGGAGCTCAGGGGCACTGTAATTCACAAACCTGCAGAGTTATAAATGACAGCTATCGTCCAAAAATATATTGAAGTAAGGCTGCCAAGAGGACTTGAAAGCGGGGAAGAATTGCAGGAAACCGATTTCAGGAGGTAGACTGGAATTGCATGTAAAGCATAGGAAAAGAGGCAGAACGTCCACAATGATGCACTTGGCCAAAAAGTGCGTATGCGTTTTTTCCTGAATATATTCAGGAAAAAACGCATACGCCCTTTTTGGCCAACCAAGCAAGCTTGCAAAGGATATCTGCACTACAATGAAGTCTCACTGCCCCCCTGTCAAAAGGGCCATCTGAAAAAAGTGTAAAATCCTGAAAGGCAGGATAGGCCATGGAGAACTGGGAGCCTTGTTATGTTGAGAGGCGGGATGTAAATTGCCAAGAACCACTCTGGAGAAGTGTATGGTGTTTCCTGAAACATCTAAAAAACAAAGAAACAGAGCCTAGGGCACTTCTACTTATGGTCCTATAGCTTAGGGAAATTAAAATCAAAAAGAAACAGCCACCCCAAAGTTTGGGACGGCTCTGTTTACAAGAACCTCATTTACGGTACAAGTTCAATATCGCAGAAAGCGAAAAATGGATAAAGAAGTTGTGGTACTTACGTACAATGCAATATCACTCAGCAATGAAATCTATGTCATCAGGCCAGTAGCAGCATAATGAGTGGATTCAGGTACGATGATTCTAAGTAAAATAAGTCACACAGAAAAAGAAACATCATAAGGTATCACTAATACACGGAATGTAAACTTGGCTACACAGGAACAGAATTACAAAACAGAATAGGGTCTCAAATGTAGAAAACCAACTTATGCTTGCTTAAGGGGAAAGGTGAGTTGGGGTGCTGCATAAAACCAGAGATTGAAATTAGCACAGATACATTTCCATAAGTCAAATATGTAATAGACAAGAGCTACTGCTTGCTCAACGAAGTGGACTCAACACCCCATATTAAACGCCTAAGAATATACCTGACTAGTAAGAATCTTAAAGCCTATGGATTTATATGTCTCCGAAAGAGAATCAAGCGTGTGTACAGCGGCATAAACGCAGCAGTGATAGGATTGGTGAGGTTCGGTGAGCAAATGCAGACCCTTTGAAGTCATATTGCATGGTACCCATTCCATGCGTCTCAACTCTCCAGGTAAGGGATTCTTCCTTCAGCTAAAACATGCATGTGGAACCCAGAGTATGATCCACCGTGTGATCGGGAAACGTGTTCATATGTGTCTCAGTTTTCGTCCCCTGGTACTCGGGTGCAACATTCCAGACGCTTTACTAACACTCTCCCTACTTGGAGAGTCAGTGCCTTTAACCTCCTGTTTGGCGCAGTTTGCAATTTCTGTGGAAAATTAACAGGAATAGGGAGAACCAATGACAGACTAGCTGGAGGTGTCTGGACGGGCAAATTTAACTCTCATTTCCCACCAGGAAGAGGAATTAACCAAAGGCTAAGCGAGCCATGCCGAAACTGCACTAGGGCTTGAAGCAATCCTGCGGTGTTGCGGCCAGCTCACAAGAAAGCGAGTTGAAGAAAGAAGCTCAGGGGCACTGTAATTCACAAACCTGCAGAGTTATAAATGACAGCTATCATCCAAAAATATATTGAAGTAAGGCTGCCAAGAGGACTTGAAAGCGGGGCAGAATTGCAGGAAACTGATTTGAGGAGGTAGACTGGAATTGCATGAAAAGCATAGGAAAAGAGGCAGAACGTCCACAATGATGCACTTGGCCAAAAAGGGCGTATGCGTTTTTTCCTGAATATATTCAGGAAAAAACGCATACGCCCTTTTTGGCCAACCAAGCAAGCTTGCAAAGGAAATCTGCACTACAATGAAGTCTCACTGCCCCCCGGTCAAAAGGGCCATCTGAAAAAAGTGTAAAATCCAGAAAGGCAGGACAGGCCATGGAGAACTGGGAGCCTTGTTATGCTGATGGGCGGGATGTAAATTGCCAACAGCCACTCTGGAGAAGTGTATGGTGTTTCCTGAAACATCTAAAAAACAAAGCAACAGAGCCTAGGGCACTTCCACTTATGGTCCTATAGATTAGGGAAATTAAAATCAAAAAGACACAGCCACCCCAAAGTTTGGGACGGCTTTGTTTACAAGAACCTCATTTACGGTACAAGTTCAATATCGCAGAAAGCGAGAAATGGATAAAGAAGTTGAGGTACTTACGTACAATGCAATATCACTCAGCAATTAAATCTATGTCATCAGGCCCGTAGCAGCATAATGAGTGGATTCAGGTACGATGATTCTATGTGAAATAAGTCACACAGAAAAAGAAACATCATAAGATATCACTAATACACGGAAGGTAAACTTGGCTACACAGGAACTGAATTAGAAAACAGAATAGTGTCTCAAATGTAGAAAACCAACTTATGCTTGCTTAAGGGGAATGGTGAGTTGGGGTGCTGCATAAAACCAGAGATTGAAATTAGCACAGATACCTTTCCATAAGCTAAATATGTAATAGACAAGAGCTACTCCTTGCTCAATGATGTGGACTCAACACCCCATATTAAACGCCTAAGAATATACCTGACTAGTAAGAATCTTAAAACCAATGGATTTATATGTCTCCGAAAGAGAATCAAGCGTGTGTACAGTGGCATAAACGCAGCAGTGATAGGATTGGTGAGGTTCGGTGAGCAAATGCAGACCCTGTGAAGTCATATTGCATGGTACCCATTCCATGGGTCTCAACTCTCCAGGTTTAAGGGATTCTTCCTTCAGCTAAAACATGCATGTGGAACCCAGAGTATGATCCAACGTGTGATCGGGAAACGTCTTCAAATGTGTCTCAGTTTTCGTCCCCTGGTACTCGGGTGCAACATTCCAGACGCTTTACTAACACTCTCCCCACTTGGAGAGTCAGTGCCTTTAACCTCCTGTTTGGCCCAGTTTGCAATTTCTGCAGAAAATGAACAGGAATAGGGAGAACCAATGAGAGACTAGCTGGAGGTGTCTGGACGGGCAAATTTAACTCTCATTTCCCACCAGGAAGAGGAATTAACCAAAGGCTCAGCGTGCCATGCCATTACCACACTAGGGCCTGAAGCAATCCTGCAGTGTTGCGGCCAGCTCACAAGAAAGCGAGTTGAAGAAAGGAGCTCAGGGGCACTGTAATTCACAAACCTGCAGAGTTATAAATGACAGCTATCATCCAAAAATATATTGAAGTAAGGCTGCCAAGAGGACTTGAATGCGGGGCAAATTGCAGGAAACCGATTTCAGGAGGTAGACTGGAATTGCATGTAAAGCATAGGAAAAGAGGCAGAACGTCCACAGTGATGCACTTGGCCAAAAACGGTGTATGCGTTTTTTCCTGAATATATTCAGGAAAAAACGCATACGCCCTTTTTGGCCAACCAAGCAAGCTTGCAAAGGAAATCTGCACTACAATGATGTCTCACTGCCCCCCGGTCAGAAGGGCCATCTGAAAAAAGTGTAAAACCCAGAAAGGCAGGACAGGCCATGGAGAACTGGGAGCCTAGTTAGGCTGATGGGCGGGATGTAAATTGCCAACAGCCACTCTGCAGAAGTGTATGGTGTTTCCTGAAACATCTAAAAAACAAAGCAACAGAGCCTAGGGCACTTCCACTTATGGTCCTATAGCTTAGGGAAATTAAAATCAAAAAGACACAGCCACCCCAAAGGTTGGGACAACTCGGTTTACAAGAACCTCGTTTACGGTACAAGTTCAATATCGCAGAAAGCGAAAAATGGATAAAGAAGTTGTGGTACCTACGTACAATGCAATATCACTCAGCAATGAAATCTATGTCATCAGGCCAGTAGCAGCATAATGAGTGGATTCAGGTACGATGATTCTAAGTGAAATAAGTCACACAGAAAAAGAAACATCATAAGATATCACTAATACACGGAATGTAAACTTGGCTACACAGGAACTGAATTACAAAACAGAATAGGGTCTCAAATGTAGAAAACCAACTTATGCTTGCTTAAGGGGAAAGGTGAGTTGGGGTGCTGCATAAAACCAGAGATTGAAATTAGCACAGATACCTTTCCATAAGCCAAATATGTAATAGACAAGAGCTACTGCTTGCTCAACGAAGTGGACTCAACACCCCATATTAAACGCCTAAGAATATACCTGACTAGTAAGAATCTTAAAACCTATGGATTTATATGTCTCCGAAAGAGAATCAAGCGTGTGTACAGCGGCATAAACGCAGCAGTGATAAGATTGGTGAGGTTCGGTGAGCAAATGCAGACCCTTTGAAGTCATATTGCATGGTACCCATTCCATGGTTCTCAACTCTCCAGGTTTAAGGGATTCTTCCTTCAGCTAAAACATGCATGTGGAACCCAGAGTATGATCCACCGAGTGATCAGGAAACGTGTTCAAATGTGTCTCAGGTTTCTTCCCCTTGTACTCGGGTGCAACATTCCAGACGCTTTACTAACACTCTCCCCACTTGGAGAGTCAGTGCCTTTAACCTCCTGTTTGGCCCCGTTTGCAATTTCTGTGGAAAATGAACAGGAATAGGGAGAACCAATGAGAGACTAGCTGGAGGTGTCTGGACGGGCAAATTTAACTCTCATTTCCCACCAGGAAGAGGAATTAACCAAAGGCTGAGCGTGCCATGCCGGTACCACACTAGGGCCTGAAGCAATCCTGCAGTGTTGCGGCCACCTCACAAGAAAGCGAGTTGAAGAAAGAGCTAAGGGGCCCTGTAATTCACACACCTGCAGAGTTCTAAATGACAGCTATCGTCCAAAAATATATTGAAGTAAGGCTGCCAAGAGGACTTGAAAGCGGGGCAGAATTGCAGGAAACCGATTTCAGGAGGTAGACTGGAATTGCATGTAAAGCATAGGAAAAGAGGCAGAACGTCCACAATGATGCACTTGGCCAAAAAGGGCGTATGCGTTTTTTCCTGAATATATTCAGGAAAAAACGCATACGCCCTTTTTGGCCAACCAAGCAAGCTTGCAAAGGAAATCTGCACTACAATGAAGTCTCACTGCCCCCCGGTCAAAAGGGCCATCTGAAAAAAGTGTAAAATCCAGAAAGGCAGGACAGGCCATGGAGAACTGGGAGCCTTGTTATGCTGATGGGCGGGATGTAAATTGCCAACAGCCACTCTGGAGAAGTGTATGGTGTTTCCTGAAACATCTAAAAAACAAAGCAACAGAGCCTAGGGCACTTCCACTTATGGTCCTATAGCTTAGGGAAATTAAAATCAAAAAGACACAGCCACCCCAAAGTTCCGGACGGCTCTGTTGACAAGAACCTCGTTTACGGTACAAGTTCAATATCGCAGAAAGCGAAAAATGGATAAAGAAGTTGTGGTACTTACGTACAATGAAATATCACTCAGCAATGAAATCTATGTCATCAGGCCAGTAGCAGCATAATGAGTGGATTCAGGTACGATGATTCTAAGTGAAATAAGTCACACAGAAAAAGAAACATCATAAGGTATCACTAATACACGGAATGTAAACTTGGCTACTCAGGAACTGAATTACAAAACAGAATAGGGTCTCAAATGTAGAAAACCAACTTATGCTTGCTTAAGGGGAAAGGTGAGTTGGGGTGCTGCATAAAACCAGAGATTGAAATTAGCACAGATACCTTTCCATAAGCCAAATATGTAATAGACAAGAGCTACTGCTTGCTCAACGAAGTAGACTCAACACCCCATATTAAACGCCTAAGAATATACCTGACTAGTAAGAATCTTAAAACCTATGGATTTATATGTCTCCGAAAGAGAATCAAGCGTGTGTACAGCGGCATAAACGCAGCAGTGATAGGATTGGTGAGGTTCGGTGAGCAAATGCAGACCCTTTGAAGTCATATTGCATGGTACCCATTCCATGGTTCTCAACTCTCCAGGTTTAAGGGATTCTTCTTTCAGCTAAAACATGCATGTGGAACCCAGAGTATGATCCACCGTGTGATCGGGAAACGTGTTCAAATGTGTCTCAGTTTTCGTCCCCTGGTACTCGGGTGCAACATTCCAGACGCTTTACTAACACTCTCCCCACTTGGAGAGTCAGTGCCTTTAACCTCCTGTTTGGCCCAGTTTGCAATTTCTGCGTAAAATGAACAGGAATAGGGAGAACCAATGAGAGACTAGCTGGAGGAGTCTGGACGGGCAAATTTAACTCTCATTTCCCACCAGGAAGAGGAATTAACCAAAGGCTCAGCGAGCCATGCCAGAACCACACTAGGGCCTGAAGCAATCCTGCGGTGTTGCGGCCAGCTCACAAGAAAGCGTGTTGAAGAAAGGAGCTCAGGGGCACTGTAATTCACAAACCTGCAGAGTTATAAATGACAGGTATCATCCAAAATTATACTGAAGTAAGGCTGCGAAGAGGACTTGAAAACGGTGCAGAATTGCTGGAAACCGATTTCAGAAGGTACACGGGAGTCGCTCTTAAAGCATAGGAAAAGAGACAGAACTTGGAAAATAATGCACTTGGCAAAAGAGGGCATATGTGTTTTATCCAGAGCTCTCATAACCGAGGGGAGGAGATTCCCAGCAGGCTCCAACTGCCACCTGAAGGCTCACGTTGTCAAGGCAACGTGAGCAAGCCAGGCAGGAGTTACCTCACAGCAGAGGTCCCAGCTCACAGAAGGGTGAGAAAATCAGCCAACATCAGACTCTCACCAGAGGGCCCACATCACCAAGGGGATGGGAACCAGGCAGGAGTGTCTTCACACCAGTGGGGCCACATCATCGAAAGGTGAGGTACTCAGCACATGTGTCCTCAAACCAGAGGACCCACATCACCAAGGGCCTCGGAGTGAGGCAGGCAGGAGTAGCCTCACAACACTGGGCCCATAGAACAAAAAAGTGAGGAATCCAGCAGTTGGAACCTCCCAGCAGGCGGCCCAGAGCACCGAGGCTATGGGATCCAGGCCACAGTGAACTCACAGAAGAGGGCCCATGTCATGAAACTGAGCAACCCAGCCATTGGGACCTCAGAGCAGGAGGCCCACATCCCCATGGGGATATAAATCTGGTAGGAGTGTCCTCGCACCACTGAGAACATATCAGAAAATTTTGGGAGACCAGCAGTTAGGGCCTGACGCCAGAGGACCCTCATCACCAAGGGAAGGAGGCTCCCAGCAGGCTCCAACTGCCACCAGAGGGCTGACGTCGCCAAGGTGATGTGTGCCAACCAGGCACGAATGACCTCACAGCAGAGGGCCCACCTCAGAGAAGTGTGATGAACCCAGTCAGGATCACACTCGCACCAGAGGGCCCACATCACCAAATGGATTCGAACCAGGCAGGAGTGTCCTCACATGAGTAGGGCCACATCATCTAAAGCTGAGGAACCCAGAACATGTGGCTTCAAACCATAGGACACCCATCATCAAGGGGCTGGGAGTGAGGCAGGCAGGAGGAGCCTCACAAAAGAGGGCCCAAAAATAAGAAAGGTGAGGAGTGACCTCACAGCAGAGGGCCCACCTCACAGAAGGGTGAGGAACACAGCCAGGATCAGACTCTCACCAGAGGGTCCACATCACCAAGGGGATGGGAACAAGGCAGGAGTGTCCCCAAACCAGTGGGACAACATCATCGAAAGGTGAGGATCCCAGCACATGTAGCCTCAAACCAGAGGAACCACATCACTAAGGGGTTTGGAACGAGGCTGGCAGGACCAGCCTCACAACACAGGGTCCATAGAATATAAAAGTTGAGGAATCCAGCAGTTGGAACCTCCCAGCAAGTGGCCCAGAGCACCGAGGCTATGAGATCCAGGCCGCAGTGAACTCACAACAGACGGCCCACATCATGAACCTGTGAGCAGCCCAGCCGTTGGGACCTCAGAACAGAAGGCCCACATCCCCATTGGGATGGGAACCTGGCAGGAGTGGCCTCGCACCACTTAACACATATCAGAAAATGTTAGGAGCCCAGCAGTTAGGGCCTGACGCCAGGGGGCCCTCATAACTGAGGGGAGGAGACTCCCAGCAGGTTCCAACTGCCAACAGAGGGCCCACGTCTACAAGGAGGCATGCGTCAGCCAGGCAGTAGTGACCTCACAGCAGAGGGCCTATCTCACAGAAGGGTGAGGAACCGAGGCAGGATGAGACTCTCGCCAGAGGGCCCACAACACCAAGGGGATGGAAACCAGTCAGGACTGTCCTCCCACCAGTGGGGCCACATCATCGAAAGGTGAGGAACCCAGCACATGCGGCCTCATATCAGAGGACATACATCACAAAGGGGATGGGAGTGAGGCAGGTAGGAGTAGCCTAAATACAGAGGGCCCAAAGAATAAAAAAGGTGAGGAATCCAGCATTTGGAACCTCCCAGCAGGCGGCCGAGAGCACAGAAGCTATGGGATGCAGGCAGGAGTGAACTAACACCAGAGAGCCCACATCATGAAACTGTGAGCAACCCAGGCGTTGGGACCTCAGAGCAGAAAGCCCACATCCCCATGGGGATGGGAACCTGACAGGAGTGTCCTGGCATCACTGGGCTCACATCAGAAAACGTGGGGAGCCCAGCAGTTATGGCCTGATGCTAGAGGGCCGTCATCACCGAGGGCAGGAGGCTCCCAGCAGGTTCCATGTGCCAACAGAGGGCCCACGTCGCCAAGGTGATGTGTGCAAGTCAGGCAGGATTGACCTCACAGCAGAGGGCCTACCTCACAGAAGAGTGAGGAACCCAGCCAGGATAAGACTGTCACCAGAAGGCCCACATCACCAAGGGGATGGGAACCAGGCAGGAGTGTCCTCACACCAGTGGGGCCACATCATTGAAAGTTGCGGAACCCAGCACATGTGGCCTCAAACCAGAGGACCCACATCACGAAGGGGTTGCGAGTGAGGCAGGCAGGAGGAGCATCGCAACACAGGACCCATAGAATACAAAAGTTGAGGAATCGAGCAGTTGGAACCTCCCAGCAGGCGGCCCAGAGCACAGAGGCTATGGCATCCAGGCCAGAGTGAACTAACAGCAGAGAGCCCACATCATGAAACTGTGAACAACCCAGCCGTTGGGACTTCAGAGCAGAAGACCCACATCCCAATGGGGATGTGAACCTGGATAGAGTGTCTTCGAACCACTGGGCGCACATCACAAAATGTGGGGAGCCCAGCAGTTAGGGCCTGACGCCAGAGGGCCCTCATCACCAAGGGGAGGAGGCTCCCAGCAGGCTCCAAGTGCCACCGAAGGCTCATGTCCACAAGGCGAGGTGAGCAAGCCAAGCAGGAGTGACCTCACAGCAGACGGCCCACCTCACAGAAGGGTGAGGAACCCAGCCAGGATCAGACTCTCAACAGAGGGCCCACATCACCAAGGGGATGTGAACCAGGCAGGAGTCTCCTAAGACCATTGGTCCCACATCATCGAAAGGTGAGGAACCCAGCACATGTGGCCTCAAACCAGACGACACACATCACGAAGGGGCTGGGAGTGAGGCAGGCAGGAGGATCCTCACAACAGAGGGCCTAAAAAATTAAAAAAGTGAGGAATCCAGCAGTTGGAACCTCCCAGCAGGCGGCCAAGAGCACAGAGGCTATGGGATCCAGGCCACAGTGAACTAACACCAGAGAGCCCACATCATGAAATTGTGATCAACCCAGCCGTTGGAACCTCAGAGCAGAAGGCCCACATCCCCATGGAGATGGGAACCTAAGAGGAGTGCCCGAGCATCACTGGGCTCACTAAGAAAAGTTGGGGAGCCCAGCAGTTAGGGCCTGACGTCAGAGGGCCCTCATCACAGAGGTGAGGAGGCTCCCAGCAGGGTCCAAGTGCCACCAGAGGGCTCATGTTAACAAGGCGAGGTGAGCAAGCCAGGCAAGAGTTACCTGATAGTAGAGGGCCCACCTCACAGATGGGTGAGGAACCCAGCCAGGATCAGACTCTCACCAGAGGGCCCACATCACAAAGGGGATGGGAACCAGTCAGGATTATCCTCACACCAGTGGGGCCTCATCATCTTAAGGTGAGGAACCCAGCACATGTGTCCTCAAACCAGAGGACCCACATCACCAAGGGCCTTGGAGTGAGGCAGGCAGGAGTAGCCTCACAACACAGGGCACATAATATAAAAAACGTGAGGATTCCAGCATTTAGACCTTCCAGCAGGCGGCTCAGAACACCGAGGCTATGGGATCCAGGCCGCAGTGAACTCACAGCAGAGGGCCCACATCATAAAACTGTGAGCAACCCAGGCGTTGGGACCTCAGCGCAGAAGGCCCACATCCCCATGGGAATGGGAACCTGGCTGGAGTGTCCTCGCACCACTGGGCGCACATCAGAAAATGTGGGGAGCCCACCATTTAGGGCCTGATGCCAGAGGGCCGTCATCACCGAGAGGAGGAGGCACCCTGCACGCTCCAACTGCCACCAGAGGGCTCACGTCTCCAAGGTGACGTGTGCCAGCCAGGCAGGAGTGACCTCACAGCAGAGGGCCTACCTCACAGAACGTTGAGGAACCCAGCCAGGATTAGACTCTCGCCAGAGGGCCCACCTCACCAAGGGGATGGGAACCAGGCAGGAGTGTCCTCACACGAGTGGGGCCACATCATCGAAAGGTGAGGAACGCAGCACATGTGGCCTCAAGCCATAGGACAGTCATCACCAAGGGGCTGGCAGTGAGGCAGGCAGGAGGAGCCTCACAACAGAGGGCACATAGAATAAAAAAGTTGAGGAATCCAGCAGTTGGAACCTCCCAGCAGGCGGCTCAGAGCACCGATGATAAGGGATCCTTGCCGGAGTGAACTCACAGCAGAGGGCCCACATCATGGTACTGTGAGCAAGCCAGCCGTTTTGACCTCAGAGCAGAAGGCCCATATCCCCATGGGGATGGGAACCTGGCAAGAGTGTCCTCACTCACTTGGCACACATCAGAAAATGTGGGGAGCCCAGCAGTTATGGCCTAAGGCAAGAGGGCCCTCATCACTGAGGGGAGGAGGATCCCAGCACACTCCAACTGCCACCAGAGGGCCCACGTCGCCAAGGTGACGTGTGCCAGACAGGCATGAATGACCTCACAGCAGAGGGGCCACCTCACAGACGGGTGGGGAACCCAGCCAGGATCAGACTCTCACCTGAGGGCCCACATCAGCAAGGGGATGGGAACCAGTCAGGACTGTCTTCCCTCCAGTGGGGCCACATCATCGAAAGGTGCGGAACCCAGCACATGTGGCCTCAAATCAGAGGACACATATCACAAAGGGAATGGGAGTGAGGCAGGCAGGAGTAGCCTAAAAACAGAGGGCCCAAAGAATAAGAAAGGTGAGGAATCCAGCAGTTGGAACCTCCCAGCAGGTGGCCGAGAGCACAGAAGCTATGGGATGCAGGCAGGAGTGAACTAATAGCAGAGAGCCCACATCATGAAACTGTGAGCAACCCAGGCGTTGGTACCTCAGAGCAGAAGGCCCACATCCCAATGGGGAGGTGAACCTGGCTGGAGTGTCCTCGCACCACTGGGCGCACATCACAAAATGTGGGGAGACCAGCAGTTAGGGCCTGACGCCAGAGGGCCCTCATCACCGAGGGGAGGAGGCTCCCAGCAGGCTCCAAGTGCCACCAGAGGGCTCATGTCCACAAGGCGAGGTGAGCAAGCCAGGCAGGACTGACCTCACAGCAGACGGCCCACCTCACAGATGGGTGAGGAACCCAGCCAGGATCAGACTCTCAACAGAGGGCCCACATCACCAAGGGGATGTGAACCAGGCAGGAGTCTCCTAAGACCATTGGTCCCACATCATCGAAAGGTGAGGAACCCAGCACATGTGGCCTCAGACCAGACGACACACATCACGAAGGGGCTGGGAGTGAGGCAGGCAGGAGGATCCTCACAACAGAAGACCCAAAAAATTAAAAAAGTGAGGAATCCAGCAGTTGGAACCTCCCAACAGGTGGCCAAGAGCACAGAGGCTATGGGATCCAGGCCTCTGTGAACTAACACCAGAGAGCCCACATCATGAAAATGTGAACAACCCAGCCGTTGGGACTTCAGAGCAGAAGGTCCACATCCCCATCGAGATGGGATCCTAAGAGGAGTGCCCAAGCATCATTGGGCTCACTAAGAAAAGTTGGTGAGCCCAGCAGTTAGGGCCTGACGCAAGAGGGCCCTCATCACCGAGGGGAGGAGATCCTCAGCACGCTCCTACTGCCACCACATGGCTGACTTCACCAAGGCAATGTGTGCCAGCCATGCAGGAGTGACCTATCAGCAGTGACCTCCCTCACAGAAGGGTGAGGAACACAGCCAGGAACAGACTCTCACCAGGGGGTCCACATAACCACGTAGATGAGAACCAGGCAGGAGTGTCCTCACACTAGTGGGGCCACATCATCGAAAGGTGAGGAACCCAGCAAAGGTGGCCACAAACCAGAGGACCCACATCACCAAGGGGTTGAGAGTGAGGTAGGTGTCTGGACGGGCATATTTAACACTCATTTCCCACCAGGAAGAGGAATTAACCAAAGGCTCAGCGTGCCCTGCCAGAAGCAGATTAGGGCCTGAAGCAGTCTTGCGGGTTTGCGGCCAGCTCACAAGAAAGCGAGTTGAAGAAAGGAGCTCAGGGGCCCTGTAATTCACAAACCTGCAGAGTTATAAATGACAGATAACGTCCAAAAATATATTGAAGTAAGGCTGCCAAGAGGACTTGAAAGCGGGGCAGAATTTCAGGAAACCGATTTCAGGAGGTAGACTGGATTTGCATTTAAAGCATAGGAAAAGAGGCAGAACATCGACAATGATGCACTTGGCAAAAAAAAGGGCGTATGAGTTTGTTCCTGAATATATTCAGGAAAAAACACATACGCCCTTTTTGGCAAACCAAGCAAGCTTGCAATGGAAATCCGAACTACTATGAAGTGTCACTTCCCCCCGGTCTAAAGGGCCATCTGAAAAAAGTGTAAAATCCAGAAAGGCAAGACAGGCCATGGGGAAAAAGGAGCCTTGTTATGCTGATGGGCGGGATGTAAATTGCCAACAGCCACTCTGGAGAAGTGTATGGTGTTTCCTGATACATCTGAAAAACAAAGCAACAGAGTCTAGGGCATTTCCACTTATGGTCCTATAGCTTAGGGAAATTAAAATCAAAAAGACACAGCCACCCCAAAATTTGGGACGGCTCTGTTTACAAGAACCTCGTTTACGGTCCAAGTTCAATATCACAGAGAGCAAAAACTGGATAAAGAAGTTGTGGTACTTATGTACAATGCAATATCACTCAGCAATGAAATCTGTGTCACCAGGCCTGTACCAGCATAATGAGTGGATTGAGGCACGGTGATTCTAAGTGAAATAAGTAACACAGAAAAAGAAACATCATAAGGTATCACTAATGCACGGAATGTAAACTTGGCTACACATGAACTGAATTACAAAACAGAACAGGGTCTCAAGTTTAGAAAACCAACTTATGCTTGCTTAAGGGGAAAGGTGAGTTGGGGTGCTGCATAAAACCAGAGTTTGAAATTAGCACAGATACCGTTCCATAAGCCAAATATGTAATAGACAAGACCTACCCCTTGTTCATCGAAATGGACTCAACAATGAGGTATCACCTCACACCTGTTAGAATGGGCATCATCTGAAAATCTACAAACAACAAATGCTGGAAAGGGTGTGGAGAAAAGGAAGCCTCTTCCACTATTGTTGGGAATATAAATTGATACAGTCACTATGGAGAACAATATGGAGTTTCTTAAGAAACTAATAATAGAATTACCATATGATACAGCAATCCCAGTACTGGACATATACCCAGACAAAACCATAAATCAAAAAGAGACATTCACCGTAATGTTCATTGCATCACTATTTACAATATCGAGGTAATGGAAGCAACCTAAATGCCCACAGACAGACGAATGCATAAAGATGTGGTACATATATAAAATGGAATATTACTAAGCCATGAAAGGAATGAAATTGGGTCATTTGTAGAGACGTCGATGGATCTAGAGACTGTCATACAGAGTGAAGTAAGTCAGAAAGAGAAAAACAAATCTTGTATATTCATGCATATATGTGGAACCTAGAAAAACTGTACAGATTAACCGTTTTGCAAGGCATAAATAGAGCAACAGATGTAGACAACAATCGTATGGACAACAAGGGGGGAAAGCTCTTGGGGGTGGTGGTGGTGGGAGGAGTTGAGAGATTGGGATTGGCATGTAAACATTTATATGTATAAAATAGATAACCAATAAGAACCTGCTGTATAAAAATATAAAATAAAATTCAAAATTAAAAAGAAATAAAATTTAAAAAATAAAACAGAAAAAACAATTATTCCCTTCACATACATGTATTTATATGAATAAATTATTTCCATGCTTATATCTGTAAATACAAAAAAGAGGAATAAAATCTACCTTGAACCAAAAACAAAAAAGAGAAAAAAAAAACAGAACCCACCAGTTACTCAGAGGAAAACCGTATCAGGGCACTTGCTCCAGTTGTAAACAATTCTGAAGTTGGTCAGTGGTGGGGAATCGTCTCCCATTCAGCCAGCAGCCCCCACACAACAAGCGTCCTCATTGCAAAGCTGGGGCACCGTGCCGAGGCATCTGTGAGTAAACGTGAGCTGAGCCCCAGGCCAGTTGCTGCTGAACTGTTCCCACCCTTCCCAGGTAAAACACCTGAATATATACAAGGACTTGAAAGCCTAGAGGAAGGGCCATGGAGCCACACGAGTGACAGCATGCCAGCTGACTTGGTGCCTGCAGGCCAGCCAGGATGGTCCTGGCCCTGGGTGCTCTTCTGGAAGATTTCCATTTCCCTGCCTGAGATACCCGTCCTGTCCCTGCCCCCACTGCTTTTTTCCTTCCTCACCTCTGCCCAGGGAGCAATTCCAGCAGCAGGTATGGGTGACACATCCTCTTCTTTAGCAGGTGGCAGCCTGGCAACTGCTGCAGAAAGTCCAGCAGAGCCCCACTCACACTGGGCCACCCACAAAGCCGTGGCCTCTCACTCCCTCCCACCAGCCCAGCCCCGAGACTGCTGACAGGGCAGAGAAAATGGCGTCAGACACAGCTGCAGGGGCTCTTGCTGCCTGGAGTGGTATTTATATTGATCTCAACCCAGGCACACCTGGGGAGGGCTGGCCGGCACCGTAAGGCTGCCCAGGTCAGCCAATCGTCACCCCTCAGGGGCTCACAGTTGCAGAAAATGGAACTTGCTGAACCGGCCAGGTCCAAGGAACAGGTGTGGGCTCCTGAGAGTCAGGATAGACAAGGGGCTGCAGCTTTGGCTTGTTTTCTAATCATTTTATCTGGCCCATGAGTGGGAGACAACTTCAAGAAAACCCTCTCCTAATGAGAGGAACCCAGGAGTCAGGGAGAGGAGGGGTGGGTGGTGGTTGGAGACAGAGGCCTGGTGCCCCGGGTGCAGTGGAAGTCTCTGGAAGACCAGGTGGAGGGAGGCCACACAGAGTGATGCCCAGGGTCACAGACCTGTCGGAGCTGCTGTTTGTTAGTTCAAGTCCTGCTCTGAGGTGCTCTGTGTCAGCTCTGAGCGACAGGTGAGCTGGGGGTGCTCTTCAATGAGGGCTATGTGCACGGTTCCTGTGTGCCCAGCCCTGCCACGGTACCTGCAAGGGTAGCTCTGTATCCTGGGAGGGGCCTGACCACGAGAGCCCCGTGGGCTGGCTTGGGGGTGGGGTACCTGCCCAGGAGAGCTCCATATCCTGGGATTGGCCTGACCACGAGAGCTCCATGGGCTGCTGGGGACCTGGTAAAGGATGTCAGGACAGTCAGTGAAGCCACCGAGGATATACCTCCAGTTGCTCCTAATTCCTACACCCTGCTGGTCATTCTACCAACCACCAGGACATGGTATTCTGTATTAGTCTTCAATGATGCCTTCTTTTGTATTCCATTAGTCCCAGAGTCACAAGAAATTTTGGCTTGTGAGTGGCAGGACTCAACATACAACTAAAACAATACTTCCGGGCCGTCTTGCCCCAAGGGTTCAAAAATTCCCACACCATCTTTGGGGAAAGCTTAGCTAAAGACCGAAAAGTTCTACCTCTGGAAAAGGAAACCCTCCTTCAATATGCAGACGACATTCTGATCGCCAGCCCTACTAAGGAAGCCTCTGAACTACCAAGCCAATAAAGGATAGAAGTTGTCCAAGAAAAAGCTCAAATATCACAGACTGCGGTGACCTGCCTGGGCTTCATTCTCACACAAGGTCGGAGAAGCCCATCCCAGGAAAGGGAAGAAACCATTTGCAGCCTTACCCCTTTCTAAAACGAGAAGACAGCTTAGGGGTTCCTGGGGAGGCCAGGGTTTGCTGCTTCTGGATCCCTAACTACAGTCTACTAGCTGGGCCTCTATATGAAACACTGAAAGGAAAAGATGATGATCCTTTTGAACAGAATCCAGAAGTGGCCTTTCAAGAATGGAAAGAGCAGTCAATTCAGACCCTTGCCCTGGAACTCCCTAATTGAGCTAAACCCTTTGACCTTTCCATTCCCGGTGAAAGGTGAATCGCCATTGGAGAATTAGTGCAAAAACTGGGACCACTTGAAATGGAACAACGCAAGAATGCCATCCAGGTAGGATAAACTACAGTCACCAAGGGGCTTGGCCCACTGCCACATCTGGCCAAGATACTGGCGGTATCTAAAAACCTGGAAATCAGCAGCCCAAAAGGCCACCTCCCTCCTAAGGGAAAAGGACCCCACGTGGTGATCCTAATCACCAACCATGCCCTGAAGTTGCAGGGTTCGCTCCGTGGGCACACCGACCTCGAGTGAGGAGGCCCTCCAACTCCAACATCCAGAGAGATAACCGGGGGCAGCAGGGCACCATGACGACTCGTGTGAACATCACTTGACCTGGAGTTTCTCTCATAAAACAACAATAGTGTGTCCCGAAGGAGTAGACTACTGCTTGCAGGACTTACTGCACCCGGAGGGGAGCTAATAATCTTGGCGGGGGAACCGTATATCACACTGTCACCATAGAAAAGCCTACAGACACCGTGATGATGGTGGCCAATAAGACCGGCTGGACTCCTGTTTACTTCAAAAGGCTGTTGACTCAGTGGCCATCATGGTCCTTGATCACCACTGACCCTGGACTGTCTGGGAGTTGAGCGGGCAGGGCTCTGACACCTGGTGCTGTTTTTACGTTAATTCAGGGACCTAATTGAAGAAAGAGCAGACTACTGGACAGAGCATCTAGGCTGGCAGAAACGGTCAGCCTAAGGTGGCCGAACAAATGTGGGGCGGGGTGAAACCGGCCCCCACAGCGTCTCTGCACATCTCTTTCCTGGACCCTTAAAGGTCATTAGAATCTATAACACTTCCAATGCTGGTGCTCAGGCGGACGAGCAGGGAGGCAGGGGTCCTGGGGCCAATCAACGTCACCTGGAGGCTGCTGGGGAGAAGTTCTGACCCTCGTCCCCTGGTATGAGGGCTCCCAACTCAGCACTCAGCAGTTACAGAAGAAGGGTCTGCACCCTCAGCACTCCAAGAATGAGGAATGGGACAAAAGGCAGAGGAGGGGTTTGTCCCCAGCAAAGCCCATTAAAAATCCCTGGGAGATAAAAATAGAATCTGGGCAATAAAGTCAAGTCTGACCTTTTTTATCCTTTGTGCTTTGTCTAATTTCACGTGCTCCTAGGGTCCCGCATACAGAGGTTCCACACCCGGCACTTCAGACCAGATTTCCTAGTGCAGAATGGCTGGGTCGACACCTCAGCTCCTGGGGCCCAGTGCAGACTCCGAGATATAGAGCCTGAGCTGCAGCCAACCCGGCCCTCGAGAGCTCCGCCCCCTCCCTCCCACTGACTCTGACAGGATCTCTACACAGCAGCCCAGCCCACAGCCCACGGGGTAGTGCATGCTCTCACCTCTCCATTCTCTGATCAAAATATAAAGTTTCCTTTGCTTGTGAACCAAACTCAGTCTCGATCTGTTGGCCCCAATGACACTGGGCAGGGGGACACTTGTTGGGGTCCACTCTGGAGGATCAGTAACAGAAATTGAGACTACTGTAACTTCAATGAACAGATGTGTGAGCCAAACTGTAGTTAACATAGAACAGTTTATAAGGCTCGGGTAAAATAAGATGTTTCTAACACTTCCATTTGATATTTCCATCACTTTATTATAAGCAAGTTCAGTGAAAAGGTTTGTCTTATTTGTCAGGTCAATATTAGAGAAATGAAGTGATTTCTTTCCAAGGATGTACATCTAATAATCTTGGTTAAAGCTTCAATCTTGTTTTAAATGCTTTTCCATTGAAAATGATACCTCTCTTTCAGCTCCCCCATTTCTGAGAAGTATAAAATCTTATAATTTATTATTACCAAAGGGGAAAGGTGGGAGGAGGGATAAATTAACAGTTTGGAATTAAAACATACACACTGCTATGTATAAAATAGATCATCAACAAGGAACTACTGTATAGCACAGGGAACTACACTCAATATTTTGCAATAACCTATAAGGGGAAATAATCGGAAAAAGAATAGATATTTTTATTGACATCATCTATCAATGACAGTTAAAGTGTAACCTAAGGGAAGCCGGTGGTGAGTGCTTCTGACCCTGAAGACTTCAATCATCTAAAGTTTGGACTCTGCCTACTTCCCAAGGCCCTTAATGAACATATGTGTAGCCGTAGCTTAAAAATTTCCCCAGTTTGGGTTTCGGGGAGACACTGATTTTGAAAAAGCCCTGGTGTTCTCCTTACATGAATGGGACCCTTCCTACTGCTAAAACATGTCTGTCACACCCAGAGGATGGTATACCGTCTGATCGGGAAGAATTTGGAAAAGGCATCTCATCTCCTCATCTCCTGGTGCTCGGGTTCACCCCTCCAGCGTCTTTACTAACAGTCTCCCCACTTGGAGATGTCAGCACTGTCAACATCCTGTTGCGTACAGTTTGGAATTTGCCCAGAGGATGAAGCGGAAGGATGAGGAACAATGAGAGACAAGTCCTAGGTGTTCAGACAGGCACATGTCACTCTAATTTCCAATCAGGAAGACGAATTGACCAAAGGCTAGGGTTGCCCATGGAAACAGTATAGGGCTTGAGGAAATCCCACTGCTTTGTGGCCAGTTCCCATAAACACAAGTTGAACAATGGAACTCAGGGGCAGTAAAATTCACGAAACTGCAGAGTTGAAAATATCTATCACTGAAAAATGTCTTGAGGAAAGTCAAAGAAAAGGATTGGTAAGCAAGGGAGAATGGCAGGAAAGGGATTTGAGGAGGTAGAAAGGACTCGCCATTAAGCACAAGAAAAGGGGCTGAACATTGCCAACATTGCAGTTGGCCAAAAAGGCTGTATGCGTTTTTTTCTGTATATATTCAAGAAAAGGGCATACACTTTTTTAGCCAACCAAACAGGTGGGCACTGGAAATCAATACTACAAAAGATATCACTTCGCATCAGTCAGAAAAGCCATCCTCATAAAGTGTAAACACCAGAAATGCAGGACAGGGCAAGGAGAAGAGGGAGCCCTGTGAGGCTTATAATGGAAATGTATATTGCCAACGGCCATTCTGGAGAAGTGTATTGTGTTTACTAAAGCATCTAAAAAATGAGCTACAGAGCATAGGGCACTTGCACTCATGGGCGTATATCTTGGGAAAAACAAAAATCGAGAGGACACAGGCACCCCAATGTTTACTGCCTCTCTGTTTAAAAGATCCTCGACTAGGATATAACTTAAATGTCTCTGGAGGGAAAAAATGGATAGAGATGTGGTACTTATGTAGAGTGGAATATTACTCAGCCTGGAAATCAATGAAATATGGCCAGTTGTAACAACTCCGGAGGAGTTACCTATGATCATTCTAAGTGACATAATTCAAAAAGAAAAAGACACATATCATAAGATATCACTTAAAGGTGGAATCCAAAATGGCTACACATGAAATAAATTACAAAACAAAAACATAGTCAAATATGTAGAAAACACGCGTAAGGCTGCTAAACGGGAAAGGTGGGGAGGGGTGAGGCATCATCCAGGAGGTTGAAATTAGCAAAGATACCATTCCAAATACCAAACTGATAATCAACAAGGCCTACACGGTAGCTAAAAGAACTGCACTCAGCACACTCAAGTCACCGGAAAAGAATATCTATGACTGGTAAGAATCTGAAAAAGAATTTATTGATGTCTCTCTGTACGTGAATCAAGTGGATGTACAGCAGCAAGAAACAGAGCTTTGAAAATCAGTTGTAACCAATATAGTAATAAATTGAAAAAAATAAACGACAGAGAGACAGAGAAAACCTCTTACAACTTTTCCTCAGGGACGGTGATGCAACATGGATTGAACACATCTAGACCCACAGCAGGATGAGACATAAGGCTGGAAACTGTTCGCGCTAAGAGAAATGTGAGGTTGGGTGAGGAAATGCACACCCTTTAAAGTAATACTACCTGGTACCCATTCAATGGGTCCCAAATCTGCAGGTTCAAGGAATCTTCCTACAGCTAAAACATGCATGGAAAACATGCATGGAAAACACCATGTGATCGGGAGATGTGTCTAAAATGCACCTCATTTATCCTCTCCTGGTGCTCCTGTTCATCATTCCAGCCACGTTACTTAGAATCTCCCCACTTAGAGAATCAGCACATTTAAACTTCTGTTTCACACATTTTGCAAATTGTGAGGAGGATGAACGGGAAGAGGGGGAACCAATGAGAGAATAGTTGTAGGGGTTTGGACGGGCACATGTCACTCTAATTTCCCATTAAGAGTAAGAATTAAAAAAAGGCTCAGCCCGCCTCGCCGGAGCCAAAATAGGGCCTGAAGCAATCCTGCGGCTTTGAGGCCAGCTCACAAAAGAGCAACTTAAAAAATGGAGCTCAGGGTCACTGCAATTCACAAACCTGCAGAGTTATAAATGAAAACTAACGTCCAAAAATATGTTGAGGTAAGGCAAAGAAGAGGATCTGAATGCAAGACAGAATTGCAAGAAACAGATTTCAAGAGATAGATTGGACTCGTCCTTAAAGTACATGAAAAGCGGCAGAATTTCGACAATGATGTAGTTGGCCCAAAAGGGAGTATGCGTTTTTTCCTGAATATATCCAGGAAAAAACGCATACGCACTTTATGGGCAACCAAGCAAGCAAGCAATGCAAATGTGCACAACAAAGAAGTCTCATTTCCCACCGGTCAAAAGGGCCATCCGAAAAAATTGTAAAAACCAGAAATGCAGGACAGGCCATGGAGAACAGGGAGCCTTTATACGCTGATGGACAGTGTGTGAACTGCCGAGAGCCACTCTGGAGAAGTGTATGGTGGTTCCTAAATCATCTAAAAAACAGAGCTACAGAGCATAGGGCACTTCCAATCATGGAAGTATATCTAGGGAAGTCTAAAAATCAACAAGACACAAGCACACCACAGTTTAGGGCTACTCTGTTTACAAGAACCTCAACTTCAGTACACCTTAAATATCCCAGGAAAGAGAACAATGGATAAAGAAAATGTGGTACTTATGTACAATGGAATATCTCTTCACCATGAAATCAATGTAATAAGGCTAGTAGAAGGATAAAGAGTGGATTTAGGTCCGATAATACTACTTGAAATAAGTCAAACAGAAAAAGAAACATATCATAAGATATCACTTATAGAGGGAGGATAAATATGGCTGCACAAAAAATGAATTACAAAACAGAACAGTGTCTCACATTTAGAAAACACACTTATGTCAGCTTAAGGGGAAAGGAGAGGTGGGGTGATGCATAAAACCAGAGTTTGAAATTAGCACAGATACCGTTCAATAAACCAAATAGGTATTAGACAAGATCTACACCTTGCTCAATGAACTGGCCTCAACACACCCTATACACCGCAGAGAAATATATCTGAGTAATAAGAATCTTAAAACCCATGTATTGATATATCTCCATAAGGGAATCAAGTGTGTGCAGAGCGGCACAAACACAGCAGTGAAAATGAGCTAAACCCCATTATAGAAATAAATTTTAAAACCAAAACGCAGAAACAATGAAAGAGAGAAAAATTCTTACAAAATTCGCTCAGGGGCTGTGATGCAACCTGTAATGACCACATATAAACCCACAGCTGGATAAGACATAAGGCTGGACACTTGGGGCTGAGAGCATTGGTGAGCTTTGGTGAGCAACTGCCGAAAGTTTAATGCAATACTTCATACTACTCATTCCAAGGGTCCCAACACTCCAGGTTGAAGGGAATCTTCCTACAGCTAAACCATGCATGGGGAATCCAGCAGATGGTATACCATATGATCGGGAAAGGTTTCTAAAACGCACCTCATTTTCCTCTCCTGGGGCTCCGGATCAACATTCCAGCCACTTTACTAACAACATCTCCACATGGAGAGTCAATGCCTTTAAGTTCCGGTATCGCACAGTCTGCAGTTAGTGCGGAGGATGAATGGGAATAGGGGGAACCAGTGAGAAAATAGCTGTAGCGGTTTCAATGGGCACATGTCACTCTAATTTCACATCAGGAAGAAGAATTAAACAAAGGCAGAGCAAGGCGCCCCAGAAGAAGGATAGGGCCTGAAGAAATCCTGTGGATATGAGGCAAGATCACAAAAATAAGAGCTGAAAAATGGAGCTAAGGGCCACTGCAATTCAAAAACCTGCAGAGTTATAAAGGCCAACTATTTTCCAAACGTATATTGAGGTAAGGCTATGAAGAGGCACTGACAGCAAGGCAGAATTGCAGGAAACCGATTTCAAGAGGTAGACAGGAACTGCATTGAAAACATATGAAAAGACTCAGAACGTCGACAATGATGCACTTGGCCAAAAAGGGCGTATGCGTTTCTTCCTGAATATATTCAGGAAGAAACGCATACGCCCTTTCTGGCCAACCAAGCAAGCTTGCAAAGGAAATCTGCACTACAATGAAGTCTCACTGCCCCCCGGTCAAAAGGGCCATCTGAAAAAAGTGTAAAATCCAGAACGGCAGGACAGGCCATGGAGAACTGGGAGCCTTTTTGTGCTTATGGGCAGGATGTAACTTGCCAACAGCCACTCTGGAGAAGTGTATGGTGTTTCCTGAAACATCTAAAAAACAAAGCAACAGAGCCTAGGGCACTTCCACTTATGGTCCTATAGCTTAGTGAAATTAAAATCAAAAAGACACAGCCACCCCAAAGTTTGGAACGGCTCTGTTTACAAGAACCTCGTTTACGGTACAAGTTCAATATCGTAGAAAGCAAAAAATGGATAAAGAAGTTGTGGTACATACGTAGAATGGAATATCATTCAGCAATGAAATCTATGTCATCAGGCCCGTAGCAGCATAATGAGTGGATTCAGGTATGATGATTCTAAGTGAAATAAGTCACACAGAAAAAGAAACATCATAAGATATCCCTAATACACGGAATGTAAACTTGGCTACCCAGGAAATGAATTACAAAACAGAACAGGGTCTCAAATGTAGAACCAACTTATGCTTGCTAAAGGGGAAAGGTGAGTTGGTGTGCTGCATAAAACAAGAGATTGAAATGAGCACAGATACCGTTCAATAAGCCAAATACGTAATAGACTAGAGCTACTCCTTGCTCAACGAAGTGGACTCAACACCACATATTAAACGCCTAAGAATATACCTGACTAGTAAGAATCTTAAAACCTATGGATTTATATGTCTCCGAAAGAGAATCAAGCGTGTGTACAGCGGCATAAACGCAGCAGTGATAGGATTGGTGAGGTTCGGTGAGCAAATGCAGACCCTTTGAAGTCATATTGCATGGTACCCATTCCATGGTTCTCAACTCTCCAGGTTTAAGGGATTCTTCCTTCAGCTAAAACATGCATGTGGAACCCAGAGTATGATCCACCGTGTGATCGGGAAACGTGTTCAAATGTGTCTCAGTTTTCATCCCCTGGTAATCGGGTGCAACATTCCAGACGCTTTACTAACACTCTCCCCCACTTGGAGAGTCAGTGCCTTTAACCTCCTGTTTGGCCCAGTTTGCAATTTCTGCGGAAAATGAACAGGAATAGGGAGAACCAATGAGAGACTAGCTGGGGGTGTCTGGACGGGCAAATTTAACTCTCATTTCCCACCAGGAAGAGGAATTAACCAAAGGCTCAGCGAGCCATGCCGGAACCACACTAGGGCCTGAAGCAATCCTGCGGTGTTGCGGCCAGCTCACAAGAAAGCGAGTTGAAGAAAGGAGCTCAGGGGCAATGTAATTCACAAACCGGCAGAGTTATAAATGACAGCTATCGTCCAAAAATATATTGAAGTAAGGCTGCCAAGAGGACTTGAAAGCGGGGCAGAATTGCAGGAAACCGATTTCAGGAGGTAGACTGGAATTGGATGTAAAGCATAGGAAAAGAGGCAGAACGTCCACAATGATGCACTTGGCCAAAAAGGGCGTCTGCGTTTTTTCCTGAATATACTCAGGAAAAAACGCATACGCCCTTTTTGGCCAACCAAGCAAGCTTGCAAAGGAAATCTGCACTACAATGAAGTCTCACTGCCCCCCGGTCAAAAGGGCCATCTGAAAAAAGTGTAAAATCCAAAAAGGCAGGACAGGCCAAGGAGAACTGGGAGCCTTGTTATGCTGATGGGCGGGATGTAAATTGCCAACAGCCACTCTGGAGAAGTGTATGGTGTTTCCTGAAACATCTAAGAAACAGAGCAACACAGCCTAAGGCACTTCCACTTATGGTCCTATAGATTAGGGAAATTAAAATCAAAAAGACAAAGACACCGCAATGTTTGGGACGGCTCTGTTTACAAGAACCTCGTTTACAATACAAGTTCAATATCACAGAAAGCGAAAAATGGATAAAGAAGTTGTGGTACTTACGTACAATGCAATATCACTCAGCAATGAAATCTATGTCATCAGGCCAGTAGCAGCATAATGAGTGGATTCAGGTACGATGATTCTAAGTGAAATAAGTCACACAGAAAAAGAAACATCATAAGGTATCACTAATACACGGAATGTAAACTTGGCTACACAGGAACTGAATTACAAAACAGAACAGGGTCTCAAATGTAGAAAACCAACTTATGCTTGCTTAAGGGGAAAGGTGAGTTGGGGTGCTGCAGAAAACCAGAGATTGAAATTAACACAGATAGCTTTCCATAAGACAAATATGTAATAGACAAGAGCTACTCCTTGCTCAACGAAGCGGACTCAACACCCCATATTAAACGCCTAAGAATATACCTGACTAGTAAGAATCTTAAAACCTATGGATTTATATGTCTCCGAAAGAGAATCAAGCGTGTGTACAGCGGCATAAAGGCAGCAGTGAAAGGATTGGTGAGGTTCGGTGAGCAAATGAAGACCGTTTGAAGTCATATTGCATGGTACCCACTCCATGGTTCTCAACTCTCCAGGTTTAAGGGATTCTTCCTTCAGCTAAAACATGCATGTGGAACCCAGAGTATAATCCACCGTGTGATCGGGAAACGTGTTCAAATGTGTCTCAGTTTTCGTCTCCTGGTACTCGGGTGCAACATTCCAGACGCTTTACTAACACTCTCCCCACTTGGAGAGTCAGTTCCTTTAACCTCCTGTTTGGCCCAGTTTGCAATTTCTGCAGAAAAGGAACGGGAATAGGCAGAACGAATGAGAGACTAGCTGGAGGTGTCTGGACGGGCAAATTTAACTCTCATTTCCCACCAGGAAGAGGAATTAACCAAAGGCTCAGCGAGCCATGCCGGAACCACACTAGGGCCTGAAGCAATCCTGCGGTGTTGCGGCCAGCTCACAAGAAAGCGAGTTGAAGAAAGGAGCTCAGGGGCCCTGTAATTCACACACCTGCAGAGTTCTAAATGACAGCTATCGTCCAAAAATATATTGAAGTAAGGCTGCCAAGAGGACTTGAAAGCGGGGCAGAATTGCAGGAAACCGATTTCAGGAGGTAGACTGGAATTGCATGTAAAGCATAGGAAAAGAGGCAGAACGTCCACAATGATGCACTTGGCCAAAAAGGGCGTATGCGTTTTTTCCTGAATATATTCAGGAAAAAACCCATACGCCCTTTTTGGCCAACCAAGCAAGCTTGCAAAGGAAATCTGCACTACAATGAAGTCTCACTGCTCCCAGGTCAAAAGGGCCATCTGAAAAAAGAGTAAAATCCAGAAAGGCAGGACAGGCCATGGAGAACTGGTAGTTTTGTTATGCTGATGGGCGTGATGTAAATTGCCAACAGCCACTCTGGAGAAGTGTATGGTGTTTCCTGAAACATCTAAAAAACAAAGCAACAGAGCCTAGGGCACTTCCACTTATGGTGCTATAGCTTAGGGAAATTAAAATCAAAAAGACACGGCTACCCCAAAGTTTGGGACGGCTCTGTTTACAAGAACCTCGTTTACGGTACAAGTTCAATATCGCAGAAAGCGAAAAATGGATAAAGAAGTTGTGGTACTTACGTACAATGCAATATCACTCAGCAATGAAATCTATCTCATCAGGCCAGTAGCAGCATAATGAGTGGATTGAGGTACGATGATTCTAAGTGAAATAAGTCACACAGAAAAAGAAACATCATAAGATATCACTAATACACAGAATGTAAACTTGGCTACACAGGAACTGAATTACAAAACAGAATAGGGTCTCAAATGTAGAAAACCAACTTATGCTTGCTTAAGGGGAAAGGTGAGTTGGGGTGCTGCATAAAACCAGAGATTGAAATTAGCACAGATACCTTTCCATAAGACAAATATGTAATAGAAAAGAGCTACTCCCTGCTCAACGAAGTGGACTCAACACCCCATATTAAACGCCTAAGAATATACCTGACTAGTAAGAATCTTAAAACCTATGGATTGATATGTCTCCGAAAGAGAATCAAGCGTGTGTACAGCGGCATAAACGCAGCAGTGAAAGGATTGGTGAGGTTCGGTGAGCAAATGCAGACCCTTTGAAGTCATATTGCAGGGTTCCCATTCCATGGTTCTCAACTCTTCAGGTTTAAGGGATTCTTCCTTCAGCTAAAACATGCATGTGGAACCCAGAGTATGATCCAACGTGTGATCGGGAAACGTGTTCAAATATGTCTCAGTTTTCATCCCCTGGTACTCGGGTGCAACATTCCAGACGCTTTACTAACACTCTCCCCACTTGGAGAGTCAGTGCCTTTAACCTCCTGTTTGGCCCAGTTTGCAATTTCTGCGGAAAATGAACAGGAATAGGGAGAACAAATGAGAGACTAGCTGGAGGAGTCTGGACGGGCTAATTTAACTCTCATTTCCCACCAGGAAGAGGAATTAACCAAAGGCTCAGCGTGCCATGCCGGAACCACACTAGGGCCTGAAGCAATCCTGCGGTGTTGTGGCCAGCTCACAAGAAAGCGAGTTGAAGAAAGGAACTCAGGGGCCCTGTAATTCACAAACCTGCAGAGTTATAAATGACAGCTATCGTCCAAAAATATATTGAAGTAAGGCTGCCAAGAGGACTTGAAAGCGGGGCAGAATTGCAGGAAACCGATTTCAGGAGGTAGACTGGAATTGCATGTAAAGCATAGGAAAAGAGGCAGAACGTCCTCAATGATGCACTTGGCCAAAAAGGGCGTATGCGTTTTTTCCTGAATATACTCAGGACAAAACGCAGACACCCTTTTTGGCCCACCAAGCAAGCTTGCAAAGGAAATCTGCACTACAATGAAGTCTCACTGCCCCCCGTTCAAAAGGGCCATCTGAAAAAAGTGTAAAATCCAGAAAGGCAGGACAGGCCATGGAGAACTGGGAGCCTTCTTATGCTGACGGGCGGGATGTAAATTGCCAACAGCCACTCTGGAGAAGTGTATGGTGTTTCCTGAAACATCTAAAAAACAAAGCAACAGAGCCTAGGGCACTTCCACTTATGGTGTTATAGCTTAGGGAAATTAAAATCAAAAAGACACGGCTACACCAAAGTTTGGGACGGCTGTGTTTACAAGAACCTCGTTTACGGTACAAGTTCAATATCGCAGAAAGCGAAAAATGGATAAAGAAGTTGTGGTACTTACGTACAATGCAATACCACTCAGCAATGAAATCTATCTCATCAGGCCAGTAGCAGCATAATGAGTGGATTGAGGTACGATGATTCTAAGTGAAATAAGTCACACAGAAAAAGAAACATCATAAGATATCACTAATACACAAATTGTAAACTTGACTACACAGGAACTGAATTACAAAACAGAATAGGGTCTCAAATGTAGAAAACCAACTTATGCTTGCTTAAGGGGAAAGGTGAGTTGGGGTGCTGCATAAAACCAGAGATTGAAATTAGCACAGATACCTTTCCATAAGACAAATATGTAATAGAAAAGAGCTACTCCCTGCTCAACGAAGTGGACTCAACACCCCATATTAAACGCCTAAGAATATACCTGACTAGTAAGAATCTTAAAACCTATGGATTGATATGTCTCCGAAAGAGAATCAAGCGTGTGTACAGCGGCATAAACGCAGCAGTGAAAGGATTGGTGAGGTTCGGTGAGCAAATGCAGACCCTTGGAAGTCATATTGCAGGGTTCCCATTCCATGGTTCTCAACTCTTCAGGTTTAAGGGATTCTTCCTTCAGCTAAAACATGCATGTGGAACCCAGAGTATGATCCAACGTGTGATCGGGAAACGTGTTCAAATATGTCTCAGTTTTAATCCCCTGGTACTCGGGTGCAACATTCCAGACGCTTTACTAACACTCTCCCCACTTGGAGAGTCAGTGCCTTTAACCTCCTGTTTGGCCCAGTTTGCAATTTCTGCGGAAAATGAACAGGAATAGGGAGAACAAATGAGAGACTAGCTGGAGGAGTCTGGACGGGCTAATTTAACTCTCATTTCCCACCAGGAAGAGGAATTAACCAAAGGCTCAGCGTGCCATGCCGGAACCACACTAGGGCCTGAAGCAATCCTGGGGTGTTGTGGCCAGCTCACAAGAAAGCGAGTTGAAGAAAGGAACTCAGGGGCCCTGTAATTCACAAACCTGCAGAGTTATAAATGACAGCTATCGTCCAAAAATATATTGAAGTAAGGCTGCCAAGAGGACTTGAAAGCGGGGCAGAATTGCAGGAAACCGATTTCAGGAGGTAGACTGGAATTGCATGTAAAGCATAGGAAAAGAGGCAGAACGTCCTCAATGATGCACTTGGCCAAAAAGGGCGTATGCGTTTTTTCCTGAATATACTCAGGACAAAACGCAGACACCCTTTTTGGCCCACCAAGCAAGCTTGCAAAGGAAATCTGCACTACAATGAAGTCTCACTGCCCCCCGTTCAAAAGGGCCATCTGAAAAAAGTGTAAAATCCAGAAAGGCAGGACAGGCCATGGAGAACTGGGAGCCTTCTTATGCTGACGGGCGGGATGTAAATTGCCAACAGCCACTCTGGAGAAGTGTATGGTGTTTCCTGAAACATCTAAAAAACAAGCAAAAGAGCCTAGGGCACTTCCACTTATGGTCCTATAGATAAGGGAAATTAAAATAAAAAAGACACAGCCACCCCAAAGTTTGGGACAGCTCTGTTTACAAGAACCTTGTTTACGGTACAAGTTCAATATCGCAGAAAGCGAAAAATGGATAAAGAAGTTGTGGTACTTACGTACAATGCAATATCACTCAGCAATGAAATCATATTGCAGGGTACCCACTCCATGGTTCTCAACTCTCCAGGTTTAAGGGATTCTTCCTTCAGCTAAAACATGCATGTGGAACCCAGAGTATGATCCACCGTGTGATCGGGAAATGTGTTCAAATGTGTCTCAGATTTCGTCCCCTGGTACTCGGGTGCAACATTCCAGACGCTTTACTAACACTCTCCCCACTTGCAGAGTCAGTGCCTTTAATCTGCTGTTGGGCCCAGTTTGCAATTTCGGCGGAAAATGAACAGGAATAGGGAGAACCAATGAGAGACTAGCTGGAGGTGTCTGGATGGGCAAATTTAACTCTCATTTCTCACCAGGAAGAGGAATTAACGTAAGGCTCAGCATGCCATGCCAGTATCACACTAGGGCCTGAAGCAATCCTGCAGTGTTGCGGCCAGCTCACAAGAAAGCGAGTTGAAGAAAGGAGCTCAGGGGCACTGTAATTCACAAAACTGCAGAGATATAAATGACAGCTATCGTCCAAAAATATATTGAAGTAAGGCTGCCAAGAGGACTTGAAAGCGGGGCAGAATTGCAGGAAACCGATTTCAGGAGGTAGACTGGAATTGCATGTAAAGCATAGGAAAAGAGGCAGAACGTCCACAATGATGCACTTGGCCAAAAAGGGCGTATGCGTTTTTTCCTGAATATATTCAGGAAAAAACGCATACGCCCTTTTTGGCCACCCAAGCATGCTTGCAAAGAAATCTGCAATACAATGAAGTCTCACTGCCCCCCGGTCAAAAGGGCCATCTGAAAAAAGTGTAAAATCCAGAAAGGCAGGACAGGCCATGGAGAACTGGGAGCCTTGTTATGCTGATGGTCAGGATGTAAATTGCCAACAGCCACTCTGGAGAAGTGTATGGTGGTTCCTGAAATATCTAAAAAACAAAGCAACACAGCCTAGGGCACTTCCACTTATGGTCCTATAGCTTAGGGAAATTAAAATCAAAAAGACACAGCCACCCCAATGTTTGGGACGGCTCTGTTTACAAGAACCTCATTTACGGTACAAGTTCAATATCGCAGAAGGCGAAAAATGGATAAAGAAGTTGTGGTACTTACGTACAATGCAATATCACTCAGCAATGAAATGTATATCATCAGACCAGTAGCAGCATAATGAGTGGATTCAGGTACGATGATTCTAAGTGAAATAAGTCACACAGAAAAAGAAACATCATAAGATATCACTAATACACAGAATGTAAACTTCTCTACATAGGAACTGAATTACAAAACAGAATAGGGTCTCAAATGTAGAAAACCAACTTATGCTTGCTTAAGGGGAAAGGTGAGTTGGGGTGCTGCATAAAACCAGAGATTGAAATTAACACAGATACCTTTCCATAAGAAAAATATATAATAGACAAGAGCTACTCCTTGCTCAAAGAAGTGGACACAACACCCCATATTAAACGCCTAAGAATATGCCTGACTAGTAAGAATCTTAAAACCTATGGATATATATGTCTCCGAAAGAGAATCAAGCGTGTGTACAGCGGCATAAAAGCAGCAGTGATAGGATTGGTGAGGTTCGGTGAGCAAATGCAGACCCTTTGAAGTCATATTGCATGGTACCCATTCCATGGTTCTCAACTCTCCAGGTTTAAGGGATTCTTCCTTCAGCTAAAACATGCATGTGGAACCCAGAGTATGATCCACCGTGTGATCGGGAAACGTGTTCAAATGTGTCTCAGATTTCGTCCCCTGGTACTCGGGTGCAACATTCCAGACACTTTACTAACACTCTCCCCACTTGGAGAGTCAGTGCCTTTAACCTCCTATTTGGCCCAATTTGCAAATTCTGCTGAAGATGAACAGGAATAGGGAGAACCAATGAGAGACTAGCTGGAGGTGTCTGGATGGTCAAATTTAACTCTCATTTCCCACCAGGAAGAGGAATTAACCAAACCTCAGCCTGCCGTGCCAGAACGACATTAGGGCCTGAAGCAATCCTGCGGTGTTGCGGCCAGCTCCGAAGAAAGCGAGTTGAAGAAAGGAGCTCAGGGGCACTGTAATTCACAAACCTGCAGAGTTATAAATGACAGCTATCATCCAAAAATATATTGAAGTAAGGCTGCCAAGAGGACTTGAAAGCGGGGCAGAATTGCAGGAAACCGATTTCCGGAGGTAGACTGGAATTGCATGTAAAGCATAGGAAAAGAGGCAGAACGTCCACAATGATGCACTTGGCCAAAAAGGGCGTATTCTTTTTTTCCTGAATATGTTCAGGAAAAAACGCATACGCACTTTTTGGCCAACCAAGCAAGCTTGCAAAGGAAATCTGCACTACAATGAAGTCTCACTGCCCCCCGGTCAAAAGGGCCATCTGAAAAAAGTGTAAAATCCAGAAAGGCAGGACAGGCCATGGAGAACTGGGAGCCTTGTTATGCTGATGGTCGTGATGTAAATTGCCAACAGCCACTCTGGAGAAGTGTATGGTGTTTCCTGAAACATCTAAAAAACAAAGCAACAGAGCCTAGGGCACTTCCTCTTATGGTCCTATAGATTAGGGAAATTAAAATCAAAAAGACACAGCCACCCCAAAGTTTGGAACAGCTCTGTTTACAAGAACCTCGTTTACGGTACAAGTTCAATATCGCAGAAAGCGAAAAATGGATAAAGAAGTTGTGGTACTTACGTACAATGCAATATCACTCAGCAATGAAATCTATGTCATCAGGCCAGTAGCAGCATAATGAGTGGATTCAGGTACGATGATTCTAAGTGAAATAAGTCACACAGAAAAAGAAACATCATAAGATATCACTAATACACGGAATGTAAACTTGCCTACACAGGAACTGAATTACAAAACAGAATAGGGTCTCAAATGTAGAAAACCAACTTATGCTTGCTTAAGGGGAAAGGTGAGTTGGGGTGCTGCATAAAACCAGAGATTGAAATTAGCACAGATACCTTTCCATAAGCCAAATATGTAATAGACAAGAGCTACTGCTTGCTCAACGAAGTGGACTCAACACCACATATTAAACGCCTAAGAATATACCTGACTAGTAAGAATCTTAAAACCTATGGATTTATATGTCTCAGAAAGAGAATCAAGCGTGTTTACAGCGGCATAAACACAGCAGTGATAGGATTGGTGAGGTTCGGTGAGCAAATGCAGACCCTTTGAAGTCATATTGCAATGTACCCATTCCATGGTTCTCAACTCTCCAGGTATAAGGGATTCTTCCTTCAGCTAAAACATGCATGTGGAACCCAGAGTATGATCCACCGTGTGATCGGGAAACGTGTTCAAATGTGTCTCAGTTTTCGTCCCCTGGTACTCGGGTACAACATTCCAGACGCTTTACTAACACTCTCCCCCCTTGGAGAGTCAGTGCCTTTAACGTCCTGTTTGGCCCAGTTTGCAATTTCTGCGGAAAATGAACAGGAATAGGGAGAACCAATGAGAGAGTAGCCCGAGCTGTCTGGACGGGCAAATTTAACTCTCATTTCCCACCAGGAAGAGAAATTAACCAAAGGCTCAGCGAGCCATGCCGAAATCACACTAGGGCCTGAAGCAATCCTGCGGTGTTGCGGCCAGCTCAGAAGAAAGCGAGTTGAAGAAAGGAGCTCAGGGGCACTGTAATTCACAAACCTGCAGAGTTATAAATGACAGCTATCGTCCAAAAATATATTGAAGTAAGGCTGCCAAGAGGACTTGAAAGCGGGGCAGAATTGCAGGAAACCGATTTCCGGAGGTAGACTGGAATTGCATGTAAAGCATAGGAAAAGAGGCAGAACATCCACAATGATGCACTTGGCCAAAAAGGGCGTATTCTTTTTTTCCTGAATATGTTCAGGAAAAAACGCATACGCACTTTTTGGCCAACCAAGCAAGCTTGCAAAGGAAATCTGCACTACAATGAAGTCTCACTGCCCCCCGGTCAAAAGGGCCATCTGAAAAAAGTGTAAAATCCAGAAAGGCAGGACAGACCATGGAGAACTGGGAGCCTACTTAGGCTGATGGGCGGGATGTAAATTGCCAACAGCCACTCTGGAGAAGTGTATGGTGTTTCCTGAAACATCTAAAAAACAAAGCAACAGAGCCTAGGGCACTTCCACTTATGGTCTTATAGATTAGGGAAATTAAAATCAAAAAGACACAGCCACCCCAAAGTTTGGGACGGCTCTGTTTACAAGAACCTCGGTTACGGTACAAGTTCAATATCGCAGAAAGCGAAAAATGGATAAAGAAGTTGTGGTACTTACGTACAATGCAATATCACTCAGCAATGAAATCTATGTCATCAGGCCAGTAGCAGCATAATGAGTGGATTCAGGTACGATGATTCTAAATGAAATAAGTCACACAGAAAAAGAAACATCATAAGATATCACTAATACACGGAATGTAAACTTGCCTACACAGGAACTGAATTACAAAACAGAATAGGGTCTCAAATGTAGAAAACCAACTTATGCTTGCTTAAGGGGAAAGGTGAGTTGGGGTGCTGCATAAAACCAGAGATTGAAATTAGCACAGATACCTTTCCATAAGCCAAATATGTAATAGACAAGAGCTACTGCTTGCTCAACGAAGTGGACTCTACACCCCATATTAAACGCCTAAAAATATACCTGACTAGTAAGAATCTTAAAACCTATGGATTGATATGTCTACGAAAGAGAATCAAGCGTGTGTACAGCAGCATAAACGCAGCAGTGATAGGATTGGTGAGGTTCGGTGAGCAAATGCAGACCCTTTGAAGTCATATTGCATGGTACCCATTCCATGGTTCTCAACTCTCCACGTTTAAGGGATTCTTCCTTCAGCTAAAACATGCATGTGGAACCCAGAGGATGATCCACCGTGTGATCGGGAAACGTGTTCAAATGTGTCTCAGTTTTCGTCCCCTGGTACTCGGGTGCAACATTCCAGATGCTTTACTAATACTCTCCCCACTTGGAGAGTCAGTGCCTTTAACCTCCTGTTTGGCCCAGTTTGCAATTTCTTCGGAAAATGAACAGGAATAGGGAGAACCAATGAGAGACTAGCTGGAGGTGTCTGGACGGGCAAAT